>NW_019154086.1:2068421-2212289 GCF_002288905.1 Enhydra lutris kenyoni
GTGCTGTGAAGTGTGTAAACCTGGCGATTCACAGACCTGTACCCCTGGGGATAAAAAGATATTATATGTTTAAAAAAATAAAATAAAAAAAAAAAAAAGAAATCAAAGCTTTGTAAGGAAGAGTTGACTGATATGGGATCACTCTTCTGTGATACAAGATTTAATACTCAATCAAGAATTGTGGTGGAAAGTATTAATAAGATTCTTAGATGGCTCTTAGTACCTCAGGGAGAGAGAGATGGCTCATATTAGGTGAAGTGGAAATACTAGAACTCTTATAAAAGATGGTAACAGGAGATATCACAAGGCTCAAAGTAGTGAGCATGCGAGAATGGATATACTAACTAAGACCAGAAACCCACAGCCAATTATTTTCTATGGAAGGCCCAAAACATGCTCCATATACCAACACAACAAAGAATGCACTGGTGAATGAGGGATCAGTATGGTTGCTATGGGGGTAAGTGTCCTAGTAAAAGTCCTGGTTTCCAGATGTGAGCCAGTTTCCAAGACCTCAACGCATTGGTTAAAGGAGAAAAATAAGAGACAAGGTCCCAATGAGGAAAAAACCTAAAAATATCTGGAGACCTGTCACATTATGGAGGTTCTGAGGAATTCTGTGATGTGTGATTTACTAAGACTCCTTACAACAAATACTGACAAGCCTCTTTAAAAGTGGCATATTTCACATTTGAGAATACTTTGACTTACTTACCAAGTGACATGCAAGGCTGCCAACTTTGAGTGGTCCCAGAACAATAAAGGGTTCTGTAGCTAATCTAGGCCATCGTTCAGGCAGCCTTGCCACTTGAGCCATATGACCGAGTAAATCCTAATGTTACTAAAAGTATGATTAAGTCCCAGTAACAAAATCACAATTTAATCCCTAGATTTATGAAGCAAGTTCTAATGCAAGGCCATACATGTCATCTATAGCACAGAAATAAACAACATTTGGGAAACAGTCCCTGGGGCCTGGTAGAGATGGAGTATTTATCCACGGGACATTTCCATCATGAAATATATTCTATCAGAACACAAAGTCATAAGATTAGGCATGTCCACAATTTGTTGTTAGATAGAAGAGGTACATTAATATGGTAATAAACAGAGCCAAAATTACATAAACAGATGGTCTGGACTCTTAAGTCATACTCGCCTGTACTACAGGTCCCTCTTAGCCAAAATTATGCTCACATGGGGGCTTCTCTATATCTGGCTGGATGAAACAGGACGAAAAAAAAAAAGACACACTTGGTTTATATATAGTCTGGCTCAATGTGTGGTGAAAGCTAAAGATGGACAATTTCACACTATAGCCTCACTCAGGGCAGCACTAAAAACAGCAGTGAGGAGGGGTGCCTGGGTGGCTAAGTGGGTTAAAGCCTCTGCCTTCAGCTCAGGTCATGGTCCCAGGGTCCTGGGATTGAGCCTCGCATCGGGCTTCTGCTCAGCGTGGAGTCTGCTTCTCCCTCTCTCTGCCTGTCTCTCTGCCTATATGTGATCTCTCTCTCTCTCTGTCAAATGAATAAATAAAATCTTTAAAAAAACACACAAAAAAACAAAACAAAAAAAACAGCAGTAAGGAAAAATCCTCCTACCAGTCAGAACTTCAGGTGGTACAACTGATCACTCACTGTATGTGATAAGATAAATAATTCTTAGTAAGAATATTCACAAACTCAAGGACAGTAACAAATGTTTGGCCAGGAGATTGGAACAAAGATTCAATTTGGGAAAAGGAGGTCTAGGGAAGAGACATGTACATAGGTCTATGGGTCCGGCACAAAGAGTGGTCTTTGGATCACATGTTAATGCCCAGGAGAGAGCATCCACTACTAAAAAAGCAATATACATGGGCACCTGTGTGACTCAATTGGCTAAGCATCTGCCTTCAGCTCAGTTCACAATCCCAGGACCCTGGGACCAAGTCCCACATCCAGCTCCCTGCTCAGTGGGGAGCCTGCTTCTCCCTCTGCCAATCCCCCTGCTTGTGTTCTCTATTTCATTCACTCTTTCCTTCAAATAAATAAATAAATAAATAAATAAAATATTTTTAAAAATTTTAAAAAATAAGCACTAAACAATCAAACAAATGTTGAAACCAACCAGTAAGTAAAACTTATTTGCCGATATAGCCCCAGCTCAACTTAACTCTTAAGACTAATCTAACTCATCAGCACCTTACCTTAATTGCCAGATAGGAAAGAAACAAAACAAAAAGATTATACTTTGGTCTTCACTGTTCTTTTTCATTCACAACATATGAAATATAAGTAAAAATAATTTAAAAATATAAAACAGTCAATGAAGTAAAAACTTGTGACTAATAATCAAAAGAAGACATAGTTTACAGAAGCAATCCCACAAATGACCCAGACCTAATTATTGGAATTAGCAAAGACTTTAAAATAATAATTAGAAATGTGGTAAAGCATTTACAGCTAAAGATAGATATAACACAGAGAAAGAGAAATACAAATTCTGAAAGGAACCAAATGGAAAGTTTATAACAGAAAAAAATCTGAAATTATGGTTTAATTTGATGAGCTCAATAGGAAATTGGGCAGTAAAATAAAAAAAAAATAGTTAACTTTAAGATAAGTCAATGAGAATACCTAAGACTGAAAGAGAGAGAGGAAAAAAAAAAAAGATTGGGGTGGGGATGAGAATTAGTGACCTGTGGGTTATAAAAATTGATGTAACATGGTTGTAACTGGACTCTCAGAAGAAAAGGGGAGAGAAATTGGAAGAAAAACAATACATTTAAAAATTGTTGCTCAGGGGGCCTGGGTGGCTCAGTGAGTTAAAGCCTCTGCCTTCAGCTCAGGTCATGATCTCAGGGTCCTGGAATTGAGCCCCACATCGGGCTCTCTGCTCAGCAGGGAGATTGCTTCGTCCTCTCTCTCTGCCTGCCTCTCTGCCTATTTGTGATCTCTCTCTCTCTCTGTCAAATAAATAAATAAAATCTTTAAAAAATTGCTGCTCAATTTTTAAAAATTTGATTAAAAATATCCATGTACACATCCAAAAATTCCAATAAACCCAGGCAGGAAAAATACACATAAAAGCATACCTAGACACGTTTTCAATGAAAGCCAAAAATAAAGGGGAAACCTTGAAAGAAGCCAGAGACAAAGAAAAACAAATAAAGAAAGAAACAGAAAACAGCATGTAATGTAGAGAAAATCAGAAATAAGAGAATGACTTATTTCTCATGAGAAACAATACAAGTTTGAAGACAACGGAAAGACGCTTAAAGGAGTCAAAACAAAGGAAAACAAATGAAAACAAAAAGTCAACTTATATTTCTATATCCAATGAAAGTATCCTTCAAAACTGAAGTTAAGGGGTGCCTGGATGGCTCAGTGGGTTGGGCCGCTGCCTTCGGCTCAAGTCATGATCCCGGAGTCCTGGGATCGAGTCCCACCTCGGGCTTTCTGCTCAGAAGAGAGCCTGCTTCCCCCCTGCCCTCTCTGCCTGCCTCTCTGCCTACTAGTGCTCTCTGTCTGTCAAATAAATAAAAAAAATCTTAAAAAAAAAACTGAAGTTAAAATAATGACTAAATTATATCAGCCCTTTATCTGTACTGTCATTTGCGAATGTCTTCTTTCATTCTGTGGGTTGCCTCTTTGTTTTTTTTTTTTTTTTTTTTTTTTGTTTTTTTTTTTTTTTTTTTTTAGACAGAGTTCACAAGTAGGCAGAGAAGCAGGCAGAGAGAGAGGAGGAAGCAGGCTCCCCGCTGAGCAGAGAGCCCGATGCAGGGCTTGATCCCAGGACCCTGGGATCATGACCTGAGCCGAAAGCAGAGGCTTTAACCCACTGAGCCACCCAGGCGCCCTGCCTCTTTGTTTTGTTGACTGTTTCCTTTGCTGTGCAGAAGCTTTTGATCTTCATAAAGTCCCAAAAGTTCATTTTCACTTTTGTTTCCTTTGCCTTTGGAGACATATCTTGAAAGAAGTTGTTGTGGCCAATGTTGAAGTGGTTACTGCCTATGTTCTCCTCTAGGATTCTGATGGATTCCTGCCTCATGTTGAGATCTTTTATCCATTTAAGTTTATCTTTGTGTATGGTGTAAGAGAATGGTCGAGTTTCATTCTTCTACACACAACTGTCCAATTTCCCCAGCATCATTTATTGAAGAGACTATCCTTTTTCCACTGTACATTTTTTCCTGCTTTGTTGAAGATTATTTGACCATAAAGTTGAGGGTCCATATCTGGGCTCTCTACTCTTTTCCACTGGTCTATGTGTCTGTTTTTGTACCAGTACCATGGTGTCTTGGTGATCACAGCTTTGTTGTAAAGCTTGAAATCAGGCAACATGATGCCCCCAGTTTTGTTTTTCTTTTTCAACATTTCCTTAGGAATTTGGGGTCTCTTTTGGTTCCATAAAAATTGTAGGATTGTTTACTCCAGCTCTCTGAAAAATGCCGGTGGAATTTTGATCAGAATGGCATTGAAAGTATAGATAGCTCTAGGCACTATAGACATTTTAACAATATTTATTCTTCCCATCCATGAGCATGGAATGGTCTTCCATCTTTTTGTGTCTTCTTCAATTTCTTTCATGAATGTTCTGTAGTTCCTTGAGTCCAGATCCTTTACCTCTTTGGTTAGGTTTATTCCCAGGTATCTTATGTTTCTTGGTGCTAGAGTAAACGGAATCGATAATCTAATTTCCCTTTCTGTATTTTCATTGTTATTGTATAAGAAAGTGACTGATTTATGTAAATTGATTTTGTATCCTGCCACATTACTGAGTTGCTGTATGAGTTCTAGTAGTTTGGATTTGGAGTTTTTTTGGGTTTCTGTATAATGTATCATGTCATTGCGAAGAGAGAGAGTTTGACTTCTTCATTGCCAATTCAATTACCTTTTAGTTCTCTTTGTTGTCTGATTGCTGTTGCTAGGACTTCTAACACTATGTTGAACAAGAGTGGTGAGAGTGGGCATCCTTGTCATGTTCCTGATCTGAAAGGGAAGGCTGTCAGCTTTTCCCAATTGAGGATGATATTTGCTGTGGGTTTTTCATAGATAGATTTGATGAAGTTCAAGAATGTTCCCTCTATCCTTATACTTTGAAGCGTTTTAATCAGGGATGGAAGCTGTATCTTGTCAAATGCTTTTTCTGCATCAATTGAGAGGACCATGTGGTTTTTCTCTCTTTTATTGATTTATTCTATCACATTGATTGATTTGCGAATGTTGAACCACCCCCGCATCCCATGGATAAACCCCTTGGTCATGGTGGATAATCTTTTTAATGTACTGCTGGATCCTATTAGCTAGGATCTTGTACAGACAAAGGGCTGATATCCAAGATCTATAAAGAACTCCTCAAACTCAACACACACAAAACTTAATCACATAAAAAAATGGGCAGAAGACATGAACAGACACTTCTCCAAAGAAGACATACAAATGGCTAACAGACATATAAAAAATGTTCATCATCACTAGTCATCAGGGAGATTCAAATCAAAACCACATTGAGATACCACCTTACACCAGTTAGAATGGCCAAAATTAACAAGAGAGTTAACAAGTGTTGGAGAGGATGTGGAGAAAGGGGAACCCTCTTACACAGTTGGTGGGAATGCAAGTTGGTGCAGCCACTTTGGAAAACAGTGTGGCGATCCTTAAATAATTATATATAAAGCTACCCTATGACCCTGAAATTGCACTACTGGGTATTTACCCCAAAGATACAGATGTAGTGAAAAGAAGGGCCATCTGTACCCCAATGTTCATAGTAGCAATGGCCACAGTTGTCAAACTGTGGAAAGAACCAAGATGGCCTTCAACAGATGAATGGATAAAGATATGGTCCATATATATTATGGAGTATTATGCCTCCATCAGAAAGGATGAACACCCAACTTTCGTATCAACATGGACGGGACTGGAAGAGATTATGCTGAATGAAATAAGTCAGAGAGAGTCAATTATCATATGGTTTCCCTTATTGTGGAGCATAAGGAATAACACAGAGAACATGGGGAGATGGAGAAGAGAAGGGAGTTGGGGGAAATTTGAGGGGGAGATGAACCCTGAGAGACTGTGGACTCTGAGAAACAAATTGAAGGTTTTGGAGGGGAGGGAAGTGAGAGTTTGGGTGAGCCTATTGGTGGGTATTATAGAGGGTACGTATTGCATGGAGCACTAGGTGTGGTGCATAAACAATGGATTCTGGAACACTGAAAAGAAATTTAAAAAAATTAAAAATTCAACAAAATAACCAAATGAGATAATGCATATTTAAGTGCTTGAATAATAATGGATATTTCATAAAGCATATAAAGACTGTGAGCACTTATTGCCTATTAAGTCACTTGCACATAGTAGACACTAAGTAAATGTTGGCTGAATGAAATAATGAAGCATTCTCATACATTTAAGTGTTTAATATTTGTGAGATTATAATAATAGATGTGTGCTCTTTATAAAAAATAATAAGGTGAACAAAGGTATTTAATATAAATTAAAAATTAAAATTGAGAGAATTAGTTTCCCTCAGTAAACACACACAAACATAATTTCTTATTTTTTTGAAAATGATTCATTTAGAAAACATTTGATGATTTAAAGCAAGAATAGTGGCCATGTATTACACGGTTTATCATATTTGAAGGTAGTGCAAAGAACAGAAGGGATAAATATATTTTTGTAAAAGTCTTTTTTTTTTTTAGATTTATTTATTTGTTTATTTGACAGAGAGAGAAAAATCACAAGTAGACAGAGAGGCAGGCAGAGAGAGGGGGGGAAGCAGGCTCCCTGCTGAGCAGAGAGCCCCATGTGGGGCTAGATCTCAGGACCCCGAGATCATGACCTGAGCCGAAGGTGGAGGCTTAACCCACTGAGACACCCAGGTGCCCCAAAGTCTTGTTTTATAAGTGAAGTAATATAATATTATTCAAGGATAGACAATGATAATTCAGAATGCATATTTTAATCCCTAGAATAACCACTAAAAATAAACAAATAATAAAACCAGTCAAAACAGCAATAGAGGAAATTAAATTGAACTCTAAGGAGAAAAAAAATAGGTTTACCTAAAGAAAGAAAAAGTGGAACAAAGGAATGAAAAACAGAGGGGGGAAAGAAAAATCAAATAACAAGAACATTGGCTTAATTCCAACCAAATCAATAATCACATTAAATGTAAAGGGACTCAAAGCTCTAGCTACACTTTGTTCTTACCTTACCTGTTCTCCCCATTTCCTCTTTCCTATTATACCAGTTCAGTTTCTTATCATCTCCATTTCAATGATTGAGAAGGTTTTGTAAAATGGTCTTCCTGCCTCAACTTCCTCACCAATACCAGGTAAATGTTTGTAAAATCCAAATCAAACCTTATTACAGAATTCACCTCATGCAACCCTTATTATTGCCTTATTGGTTCCTTTTCCACGTAGATGTAAGTTTCCAGATCTCTTATCTATAAAAGAGGGCCTGGAGATGAATACTGAAACCCAAGGAAATGTCCTATTGACCTCCCTGGAAATAGCTTACATCATTAGAGAATTTTGCAGACCCTTTCCCTTGGACTAGATTTCTGACTCTCTGCTCTAGCTCCTTAGGCTTCTATATTTGGTTTGCAAGGTTTCTTTGTTTCTTGTTTACTTTGTCTTAAATATTGTAGTTGGTTCTTTGCTTCAGAATTTAGAGGCCAAGGTTCAGCCAAGCCTCAATCCCAGCTCAACCTAATTCAAAGTAGGTCAGCCCGGCCCAGTTAAGAATATCAGCCTTTGTTAGAGTCACTGGTTTGGCCAGCAGGAGTATTCAAATACTTTGCACTGTCAAAACTTGAGCATATGGTTTTCTTTTGGTTCCTGGGCCCGATTTCAATGTGTGTGTGTGTGTGTATGTAGGCTTCCCCACACCAACAAGTAATTCTCAGACACCATCAAGTCAACTCAATTCTGACACTTTCTAACCAGAGTTACCATCAGGCAAATTTCTTACAAGACTGCCCTCTACCTCAGATGCCATTCACAAAACCAGGTTATCACCTGCACTTATGATGAACTGGCTATAAATCAAAGGTTCAGACAATCCCCCAACCCCCGCTTTCAGTTTGATTAATTTGCAAGAAAGTCCTACAGAACTCAAGAAACCAGTTTACTCACTAGATTACTGATTTGTGACACAGGATATTAAAGGTTATGAGTCAACAGATAGATGAAGAGATACATACAGTGAGGTCCAGAACAAAGGAGCATTTGTTCCATGGAATTTGGGGCCTAGCATGGTGACACATGGAAGCGTTCTTGTTCCCCAACTGAGAAGCTCTCTGAGACCACTCCTTTTGGGTTTTTATGTATGCTTCATTATGTAGATATAATTGACTAATTCATGGACCACAGGAGATTGATTCAATCTCTAGCCCCTCTCCCCTCTCCAGAAATCAGGTAGTAGGACGAAAATTTCCAACCTCTATTAAAAGTTGGTTCTGCTGGCAACTAGCCCCCATCCTTGCATGCTTTCCAAAAGTCACCTTGTTAACATAAACCCAGTAGTTGTGGAAAGGAGCTTGTTATGAAGAAAAGACACCTATTTCAACTTTATGGCTATGACGTGTCATCAGGAACTGAGGATAAAAGAGCAAACATTATAACAAAAAATGTCACCATTGCTCCTATAGTTCCCAAAATTCCAGGGTTTTGGGGAGTTGTGAGCCAGGGACTATAAATATAGCACAGATATATATAAGAAATATATTTTATTTGCATGGCTAAATACATATATTTTTTATAAATCACAGTATCGCAGATTTCCTTCACATCAAAACCTATATCTCCTTCTTAAGCCATAGGTTACAAACTACCTTAAAATTTCAGAAATTTCCTAGACATGCTTTTCTCTTCATTTGTTGATATCTTTTTGCTCCCCCTTCTTCTTTCCAAAATAACCTGTTTTCTCTGCTTTCAGAACTCTTACTCATCCTCTAAAATCTGGCTCAAATCTCATACAAACTGTAAGAAATGTTTCCCAAGCAGAATTAGCCTGCATCCTCTTCCTCAGTGCCCTCAGAATACTTTGAACCACCGCAGATCACAGTGAGTTTTAAATGCTGTCTGCCTGTTCCAACCATTTATTTGTGAGGAACAAGATTTTGTCTTTAGAAGAAAATTGTCTTACTGCTTTGGTGGCATAGGTTATTCCTGACTTTGTTTTCCTTCACAAGAACAACAACTAAAAACTGTTTAAGAACAAGACAACGCTGAGAATCCTAAAACATGAGACGGAGGCTGAAGCATGTCCCTGAACCTCAGGGACCAAAAGAGATTGCATTAGAAGGGTAAGAGAAGTAGCTTCACGTTGATCACAGTGCCTCTCACCTAGGCCAGTGCCCTTCCCTGCCCTAAAGAGCACAGGTAAGACGTTTTCTTAGATGTTATAGAAAGGATGAACTTAGTGATGGACAAACAGCTTCTCCGCAGCATTGGCATTGTTTAGTGGAAGCCCCTATTCTAATCTCATAACATAGAAATTGTAGGGGAACCTGTAGACCTAAACCACTAAGAATCTGACCTTGATTGAACTGGTGCGTAAAGCTTGCAACAACTAGCACACAGACATTGGCAGACTGAGTTCATATGTGCAGTGCCCAAGTAATGGCAATCAATGGTTTTATTCATCTACAAAGCCAAGTTAGGAGGATACTTGAGCAGAAGACTCAGCAGGGTGCAGATCTGCCTAATTTGGATCCTCAAATGAGGAGTTTTGCTGACCCTAGAATTTGGTTTGCTTGCCCACACACAGGCAAAAGTTGAATCATAGCCTCATCTGCTATGGAGAGTGTTTCCTGCCTCTAGCAGGACTGGCCACAACTCCTGGAAACAGTGTGACCCAGTGGTTCTTGACCCAAGAAGCAAGCAGGCAAAATAGATTGTAACCAGAGAAAACCAAGTACTGGGCATGGAGTGTTCCCCTGTTATGCACAGGTAGGGGAATTAACTCATAGCTAAAGCTGAGGGTAGCTCCTGACACCACCTAACCAGACATCCTGTCTGGAAAATTGAGAGTAGCCAATAGCAATCCTTCTCTATTCCACTTAGGCAAAGAAGCTGAGAGATAGCCCCACTGTAACTGAACCATACAAGAGTTTGTCCATCCATGTGCAGCAAGCCAAAGGAAAAAGAAAATTGACACTCAGTTTCTTCCATGGAGAAAAATAGGCTAGTTATTGGTGTGGTGCCACCTAAGATAATGAAAAGCTAGAGCTCAAAGTTCTAATCTCCCCAATGGCTTCGAGTAAGGCAAAAATTAAAGTTAGAGTCTCTGGGTAGAATGACATTTAATAATTGGTGGAAATGAAATCATATTCTTAAGATGTTATCTTCTGTTATTTGACATTTGACATTGTTATTGTCTGTTTGTGAGGAATTTTATTCCATCTCAAAGACTATAACTCTGCAAAATATCTCTATTCTTCATTAGTGAGTTAATAAAATATAATGCATTAGGTCAATATGTCCTGTGATTCTTATCAATAGAAATTTATTACATTTAAGTGATTGTGTAAATATCTCTAACTATTTATGACACAGTTATGCTAACCATCATATACCTAAAATTGTACCACAGTAATCAATGGCAGCCTGCATATAGTTTAACAAATCCAACTGGCTTTCCATTCTCCCCTAACATTTTTCCCAGATGGTTTTGTCACCAACTTTGAAGAGTGTTTTCTGGCCATATGTGACCAGAAGGGCTAGAGACAACTCCTGGAAGCAATACAACCCTGCAACTCAAGGGAAAATCCTATAGTAATGACACAAAAGAGCACAATAAAGAATTAAAAGCATACTGATACTAAAAGACACCAAAACACACAAAGATAGCAGGATAAGAAACAAAAAGCAGCAGATCTACAAAATATCCAGGAAACAATGAACAAATTTTATAGGATTGCAAAGCAACATGTGAGCACTCCTTCCAGCATTATTCTAATAGCAAAACCCAAAAAGAATACTACTAGCAAAGAAGACTACAGGCCGATATCCCTGACAAATATAGATGCACAAATGCTCAATAAAGTATTAACTAACAATTCAGGAACACATTAGAAAGATCATTCACCGTGATTAAGTATGATTTATCCTTAAAATACAAGGATGTTTCAATATATGCAAGCCAAAGGATGTGATACATTACTTTAATAGAATGAAAGAAAAGACTCTTACGGTACTCTCAAAAAATGCAGAAAAACATCTGACAAAATTCAACATCCATTTCTGATAAAAAACAAATCAGGCATAGAAAAAACATAGCTCAACATAATAAAGGCCATATATGACAAGCCCGCAGCTAATACCATACACAATAGTGAAAGATTGAAAGCTTATACTTTGAGATCAGATATAAGACAAAGGAGCCCACTTTGACCACTCACTCTTATTCAACATAGTACTAGAAGTCTTAGCTGAAGCAGTCAAACAAAGACAGACATAAAAAGTAACAGAATTTGAAAAAATAAAAAACAAAATCGTCTTTATTTGCAGATAACATGATTTTATATATAGAAAATCCTAAAAATTCAAACTAAAAAAAATGTTAAATCTAATCAATGAATTCAGTAAAGTTGCAGGATATAAAATTAACATACAACAATCAGCAGAGTTTCTACACTATAACAATGAATTTTCTGGAAAAGAAATAAATTCATCTCATTTAAAATGGCATCAAAAACAATAAAACACTTAGGAATAAATTTAACCAAGGAGGTGAATGAGTTATACTCTGAAAACTTCAAGACATTGATGAAAAAAAACTCAAGAAGGCACAAATAAATGGAAAGATATCCTGTGTTCACAGATTGGAAGAATCAACATTGTTAAAATGTCAGCACTAGGGGCACCTGGGTGGCTCAGTGGGTTAAAGCTTCTGCCTTCAGCTCAGGTCATGATCCCAAGGTCCTGGGATCAAGCCCTGCATGGAGCTCTCTGCTCAGCAGGGAGCCTGCTCCCTCCTCTCTCTCTGCCTGCTTCTCTGCCTACTTGTGATCTCCAACTGTCAAGTAAATAAATAAAATCTTAAAAAAATAAAATAAAATAAAATGTCAGCACTACCAAAAGCTCTCTATAGATTCAATGGGATCCCTGTAAATATTACAGTGACATTTTTCATAGAAGTAGAAAAAACACTCCTAAAATGTATTTGGAACAACAAAAGATCCTAAATAGCCAAAGAAATTCTAAAAAAGAAGAAGAAAGCGGCAGGCATCAAAATTATTGATTTTTTAAAAAATTTTAGGTGTCAAGTCTTTATTGAAATAATAGCAGAGTTACACTTCCAATATCCTTTCCACTTCTATACAATAGATTAAAAATGCTTGCCTCATATAGTGCACAGCTACATTATAAAGTTATAGTCATCAAAACAGTATGGTACTGGCATTAAAAAAAAAAAAAAAAACAGGCAAAAGGACCAATGGGACAGAACAAAGAACCTGGAAATAAACCCAATAATATATGGTCAACTAATATTTGACAAGTAAGCCATGAATACTCAATAGAGATAAGACAACCTCTTCGTTAAATGGTGTTGGAATAATTAGATACTCACATACAAGAGAATGAAATTGGACCCATATTTTATATCACTAATAAAAATTAACTCAAAATGGATTAATACTTAAACATAAGACCTAAAACCATGAAACTCCTAGAAGAAAACATAGGAATGGGTCATAGTAAAGGTTTTTTTTTATTATAACATCTAAAGCACATGGAATACAACAAAAAATGAACAGGTGGGGCTACAATGAACTAGAAAGCCTCTTCACAACAAAAGAAACCATCAACAAAATTAAAAGACATTCTACAAAATGGGAAAAAATACTTGCAAATCACATACCTGATAGGGGTTAATATTCAAAATATATAAGGAACTCATATAACTCAATAGCAAAAAACAAACGACGAGTTAAAAAGTGTACAAAGGATCTGAATGAACTTTTCTCCAAAGGAGGTAAGTGAAAGGCCAGCAGATATATGAAAGGATATTCAACATTACCAGTCATTAGAGTAGTGCAAATTAAGACAAGTATCACCTCATGCCTATTAGAATGGCCATCACCAAAAAGACAAGAGATAACAAATGCTGGCATGGATGTGGAGAAAAGGGAACCCTGTATACTGTTGGTGGGACTATAAATTGGTATAACCACTACAGAAAACAGTATGGAGGATCCTCAAATTAAAAATAGAGCTACCATATGAGCAAGCAATTCCAATTCCAGGAATATATCCAAAAAAAAAATATTAACTTGAAAAGATGTCTGCCACCCCCCATGTTCATGTCACAATAACTATGACATGGAAACAACTAAGTGTCCACTGATGGATGAATGGATAAAAAAGTTGTGCCATATATAAAATGGAATATTATTGAAGAATGTAAAATAAAATATTATTCAGCCATAAATATGACTAAATCCTATCATTTATGATGACATGCATGAAACTTGAATATATTATGCTCTGTGAAATAAGTCAGAGAAGGATAAATACCATATGATCTCAATTTTATGTGGAATCTAACAAAACAGAACGAACTCATAGAAAAAGGGATCAGACATGAGGTTACCAGAAACATAGGTTAAGGGAAGGAGGAGTTTGAGGAAGGTGGTCAAAAGTTACAAACCTCCCTTCATGGGATAAACAAGTACTAGGGACATAATATACAACATGATGACTATAGCTAACATTGCCATATGGTTAATAGGATTATTGTTAAGGGAGTAAATCCCAAGAATTTTCATCACAAGGAGAACATTTTTTCCCTTTTTTCCTTTCTTTTCTTTTTGTTGTATCTATATGCAAAGATAGGTGTCAGCTGAACGTGGTTATAGTTTCACAATATGTGTATATCTAACATATGTATATGTACATATTGTGTATATCAAACCATCATGTTGTATGCCTTAAAAATACACAATAATGTATATCAACTATTTGTCAAGAAAACTGAGAAAAATTGCCAATTAAATAAGAAAAGATCATTGTGTCCTTTTTGCACTTAGTATTATGCTGATATTTAAAAGATTTTCACTAAGCGATATATTTAAGGGAAAATATGATTCATTACAATCTACAGCAAGTAACCTATCTGAAGAAGAATGGAGAGCTATACCCATTCACTGGTTAGAATTAACTATAGGATTAAAATAAAGCTGCACAGGATTTACTCATTTAATCCAATAGGAATTTACTGAGAACTTACATAGCATTAGAGATCAAGAGTATGTGCAAAGAACTTATGGCTAATAACACTGAATAGATAGAGGGAGGGAGTCAGATTTAGAAGTCCTTCATGCAAGGTGGGTGAAGTTTGAACTTAAATGTTAGAGCTGTTTGTTCAAGAGGAAAAATTTTGATAATCTTTATTCAGCAAAATTTTTGCAGAGATAGGGCAAATTTTAGTACAAACAAGTTGGAGAGTAGTGCTTAAAGCACTTGAATTAACAAATTCTAGCACTTTATAAGTACACAATTATATTCAGCAAATTGAGAGCTTGATTATACATCATACTTACTGTGTCATAAGAAAAGTTCCAAAAGGCTTTTATCCAACAAGTTTATTAATTAACTTGAGTAAATAATATGCATCAAAACAACAGAATATTAGAACGTTAGCCCAGAATGAGACCATCTGCAATTTGTTAAATTCATTCTTTAAAAAATAATAATAATGAATTAGGTTTCAGTAATGTCTTGGATCATAAATATTGTTCAAAGAAAGGGCCATAATAAGGCAAATTTACCTACTAAATTGAACTATAAATTTCAATAACTACTGAAGTATCTCCAAGAATGACAACTCAAAGAAAGATGATCTGCAGCAGAATTGGATTTAATTAAAAGAGTACGCCCACTGAATTTCAATACAGGCAGCCCAGGACAGTGGGTTAGGCCATCATCTGTTTTTTAATGCAATCTTAACTGGTTGAAGTCTTGAGCAATGGATTCATGTCTGAATTTTCCAGGAAAAATTCACCGTGAGGACCAGTTATGGCATGCTGAGAATAAGCAGCTAGTTCTCACTCCAAAATCCCACAAAACTTGCAATCATGTTACAAATGCTACCATTCCTGGAGATGCTCCTATTTTCCATCTTTTGTATGTTGTAGAGAATTCATAGGTAAGTTTCTGTGCCTGGCTGACCCATTTGTTTGTACTCAGGAGGGAGTTGCCAGATTTTCATTCTAACTTACATATTCAGTCCTATGAGGCATTTGTAATTTGAAAGTTGATGAACTGGAGAAATGAGTACGTTCACAGTTAGACATCCTTCTTACATTGTGAAAGGAAACATGTTTCATAAATTATGCTTTATTTCTGATTTATCTTTAGAACACCTCTCCGTGGCCCTCGTTACGATACAAAATTCACAGAGCTACACCCTAGGCTTACAAAACAGGAATTTGGCAAGAATTAAATACTGTCTTCTCATATCACAAAGAAAATTATATACAAGATCATTTGTAGAAGAAATGTAAAGATGAGAGAATCCAGAATCAAAGTTCAAAATCTGATTCCTAACCTACAGCCTTCAGGCCTCTGTGCTGCTTCCTAGGATCTGGAGAAGATGCAAACTTAGAAGTAAAATAAACAACCCATCCTCTCCGCCTCCCTCCCCAGGAATGAGAATGTTATAGCAGAGATATAAATTAATGTCAATATGGATTAAAGTTTAATAAGGGGCATAAGACTAGTGTAAAATATTGTGGGATCATGGAGATGGAAATGTAAGTGTCAGGGAGACTCAAAGATGGCTTTGAGCAAATAGAGATGTTTGAACTAGATTTTACAGTTGAGGAATTACAAATGGCAAGAAAGAGAGAGAGACTTGCAACCTGGGCTGATGGAAAACCATGAGTAAAACACCAAAGTAGGAAAATGAAAAATGTCACTTACATACCAAGAAAAGCAAGTTCCAATGATGTTTGTGAAGAACTTTGAGTGTAATGTGAAGAAATTGGACTTTAGCCTTTAGGAAATCAGAGGCCCTTGAAGTTCATGCTTGGAATTTTAAAAGATCCCTGTAGAAGAGGGTAAAGTATGGGGAAATACTGCAATGAGAAAAGGAAAAAAAAAAAAAAAAGAAACTGAGGGCAAGTAAAATAAGGGCTTGTTGTTTTAGTAAACAAAGATAAAGAGCGCTTGTGTAATACTGGAAGTTCTAGCCAGAGAAAGTAGGCAAGAAAAAAAATATTATAAAAGACAAACAAATTGGAAGGAAAGAAATAAAATCATTTCTGTTTGCAGGTGATATGCCTTATATGTAGAAAACCTTGATGATTACACACACACACACACACACACACACACACATTGTTAGAACTGTTAATAACAGAACACAAAGTCAGCACACAAAAATGACATACATTTCTATATATCCAAAATGAACAATCTGAAAAGAAATTATAAAAACAATTCCATTTACAATAGTATCAAAAGAATAAAATACTTAGAAATTAACCAAGAAGGTGAAAGATTAGTACAATGAAAACTATAAAACTTTGCTGAAAGAAATTAAAGAAGACATAAACAAATTGAAACACATCCTATGTTCATAGAATAAACAACATAATATTGTTAAAATGTCAATACTACCTAAAGTCACCCACAGACTCAATGCAATCCCCACCAAAATCCCAATGAAATTTTTTGTATAAATGGAAAAAAAATCCTAAAATTCATATAGAATCTCAAGGGACCCCAAATAGCCAAAACAATCTTGAAAAAGAACAAAACTGGAGGACTCACACTTCTGATTTCAAAATAGACTACAAAACCACAGTGATTAAAGCAATGTGGAGGGGTGCCTGGGTAGCTCAGTGGGTTAAGCCTCTGCCTTTAGCTCAGGTCATGATCTCAAGGTCCTGGGATCGAGCCCCCCATTGGGCTCTCTGCTCAGCAGGGAGCCTGCTTCCTCCCTCTCTCTCTTTGCCTCTCTGCCTACTTGTGATCTCTCTCTCTCTCTGTCAAATAAATAAATAAAATCTTAAAAAAAAAAACAATGTGGAACTGGCATAAAGACACATATAAACTGATGGAATAGAATAGAGAGCCCAGAAATAAACCCTCACATATATATAACGTCAAGTGATTTTTGACATGGGTGCCAAAAGCAGTCTTTTCAACAAATGGTTCCAGGAAAACTAGATACCCACATGCAAAAGAATGAAGGTAGACCCTCACCTAACACCATATATGAAAAATAACTCAAAATGGGTCTAAGTTCTAAATATAAGACCTAAAACAAGAAGGTTTTTGAAGAAAAAAAAAACACAAGACAAAATTTCATGACATTGAATTTGGCAATTTCTTAGCTATGACACCAAAGGCATAGGTAACAAAAGAAAAATTAGACAAACTGAACACCATGGAAATTTAAAAATCTGTGCATCAGAAGACACTATCAGAGTGAAAAGGCAAACCACAGAATGGGAGAAAATACTTGTAAATCACATATCTGATAAAGGATTAACATCCAGACTTTATAAAAAGCCCCTACAAACAAAAATAAACAACAAAATGAACAATCTAATTCAAAAATGGTTAAATGACCTGAATATACATTTCTCAAAAAAAGATATACAAATGGCCAATAAGCACATGAAAATATGATCAACATCTTAACCATTAGGGAAATCCAAATCAAAACTACAATGAGATGCTACCTCATACTCATTAGATGGCTACTATTAAAAAAATAGAAAACAAATGTTAGCGAAGATGTAGAAAAATTGGAGCCCTCGTGTTACTACTGATGGGAATGTAAAATGATGTAGGCACTGTGGAAAACATCCCCCTCTCTCTCTGCCTGCTCTCTGCCTACTTGTGTTCTCTGTCAAATAAATAAAATCTTAAAAAAAAAAAAAAAGAAAACAGTACAGACACATCTCAAAACATTAAAAATAAAATTACCATATGATCCAGCAATTTCACTCCTGGGTATATGCCCAAAATAATTGAAAGTAGGGTCTTGAAGAATATTTGTTCACCCATGTTCACAGTGGCATTATTCACAGTGGCTAAAAACATGGAAGCAATTCAAATGCCCATCCAGGAATGAATGGATAAACAAAATGTAGCAATACATACAATGAAATACTATTCAGCCTAAAAAATGAGAAAGAAATTGACACATGCTATAACATAAATGAACCTTGAGAACATTATGCTAAATGTAACAAGCCGGTCTCAAAAAAGACAGATACTGTATGTGAGATAATAAAGTATATACATATTGGTCTTTGCCATTCCTGCTACAGAGTTCCTAAAACACTTGTAAAATCCTAAGTGATAAGAGCACTAGGAGCATCTCTTGTTCTAATACTCATCTTTGACCCTCCCTTATGCAGGAGTCCCAAAGCCTTGTAGATTCTTAAGTGATAAGAGCATCTGGGAGCATCTTTTGTTTTAATGAGTTGGCTCTAGGTGCTCCACTGGATGGCTCCTGAATGGTGCTGATCATCACAAAGACAACGTCATGATTAGAAACTTGGAATTTTCAGCTCCATCATCCATTCTCCAGAGACAGAAGAAGGACTGAAATTGGGATTAATAACTGATCATGTCTACATGAGAAAGCCTCCATGAAATCTCAAAAGTACAGGGTTCAGGGAGCTTCCAGGTGGGCAAACACATGCACCTCCATGTGATGAGCACCAACTCAATGCTGACAGAAGATCCAGCACCAGGGACTCTCCTAAATCTTGCTCTATGTGACACTTCATCTGGCTGTTCATCTGTATCTTTTATCACAATTTTTAATAAACTGGTACACATGTTTCATTTAGTTCTATGAGATTCTCTAGCAAATTAATTAAACCCAAGACAGGCATCACTGGAACCTCCAATCTATTTGGTTGGTTAGAAACATATTTGATAAGTATCTGAAGTATATGTATGTTGGGGGGGGATGATGTGTACTGTGGGACTATGCCCTTTACCTGTGAGATCTGATGCCATCTCCAGGTAGACAGTCTCAGAATTGAGTTAAATTGTAGGACCCCCAGCTGATGTCTCAGAGAAATGCTTGGTGGGATGTGCAGGGAAACCACCCCCCACATACACACACACTGTAGCTGGATCTTAGAACCTTTACACAATATGACTTCCCTTATGTGAGATAAATTACAGAGATAGAAAGTAGAATGGTGGTTGCTAGGGGCTGAGGGTGGGTGAGAAGGACAGTTATTATTTAGTGTGTATAGTTTCAGTTTTACAAGATGAAGAGTTCTGGAAGTGGATCATGATGGTTGCACAATATTATGAATGTATTTAATATTACTGAGTTGTACATTTAAAAATGGTTAAGATGGCAAATCGTATGTTACATGTATTTTACCACAATTAAAATATTTTTTAAGATAAAGAACACTTGAACCAAAGTATTGGCTGTGAGAATAAAGAAGAGGCAATGAATGTGAAAAAAATTGTTTGGATACAGAGTTCTCAGTTAAGGAAGAGTATGGCTTAATGATTAAGTGGAGTCAAGGTTATCCCAACACTGCTATTGGTGAGTCACATAGTCTTGGAGAAGTTTCATGTTTTAGAACTACATTTCCAGAGTTCTGCAAAAATTTGATATCAGGACATACTCCATGAAAGGATATTTGCTCTATATGAACATCCTCTGTAAAAACAGAAGCAACCAACTTCTTTTTAAGTTGAAAATAATGATGAAAAAGAATAATGATGATTGATTAGGTTGAATCTCTTTAAAGTGGGTACATTAAAAATGACTTTGCATATATCGGATAATAGGAATTTTATAATATGAAGCATTAATTTTTATCTCTTGAGAATATAAGGTGCAAGACTGTATAATTTAGTATAGAGAATCATATACTGGTTATACTAATACCTTTGTGTATTAATCCACACAGGATAAATTCTCCATTGGAATGTGATATTGCATAACACGCTTCGTGATTGATCGAATGATAAAATATTTTCAACCTAAATGATGAATGTTACCTGCAATCATTCAAATTCAAAATTATATAAATGATTCATAGTTGTAATGATAATTACTGTTTTCTTTTATAGTACTGAATATTTCAGCAAGACTTTGTGGTGCAAGGGAAAGGTATAACTATATTCTTCAAATTAGAGAGCCATCTCAATACCACTTATGTAATATCATATCCCTACTGCTTTTAAATGTCAGCTCTGTAATGAAATAAATTATTTTATATGTTTACGTATGAATAACACTGGGTTTCAGTGAGACTAGGAAAGAGTTATCTAGTCATTTTGGATAAACATGCTTTTGGTTCATCACAGATATGTAATTTACTACAGTGTTATTTGTGCATGGCAGGTCAAAAATTTCCATCAACAGGTACATTAGTCTGAAAATTTACAGATTCACAGACATGATGTAGCTAATGCTCCCTGTATACAAACAATTTGTTGCAAATTCAATCATATAAATTTGAAAGTTAGTATATCTTCAAGATCATAGTGTATTACTATAGCTGTATTTTTTTAGTAATTAAAGGAGAAAAATCTGAAAAAGGGAAAAGACACATTTAAGCTTGTTGTTTGTTAATTTCATAAACTGCAGTTATAACAATAACCTAAAGATGTAATTATTAGTATATTGTTTGCACTTGTTCGATACAAGAACTTGTAAAGAAAAAAGATTTCATACACCCAACACACCAATTTTCTGCAAAAATCATATTGGCTTCCCTCTTGATTTCCTTGAGGATCAGTTTAACTTTAATGAACCAGAAGGTCTTCATGTGAAAGACCATAAAAGATAAAAATTGAGGGACTCCAGATAACCCTCAAAAAAAAAATATGACTTGAAAATCTTACTATGGGCCTGGATATTGCTCCACTCTTTTTTGTTTCTTTTCATACCTAAGCTACACAACAGTTCATTATACTTCAATTTTCCCTTTATATGAGTGATCTCCTGGCATTGATGATCTGCATGTCACTGAGATATTAGTGAATGTGAACACTACATTAAAATGGCCTATATTGATTCCCACAGGATTGTGAGGAAAATTTCTTTTGAAAAAATTATAAGACTATACATGTTTACTATGAGAATTATGGGATAATGATATGTAAAATCCATGAATTCATGATTTTATAATACTCTGAGATCTCATATGTTCTTTTAAATTCTTATTATTTTGGAGGCACCTAGGTGACTCAATTGGTTGAACATCTGCCTTTAGCTCAGGTCATAATCCCAGGGTCCTGAGATCGAGTTCCATACTGGGCTTTCTGCACAGTGGAGAGCCTGCTTCTCCCTCTTTCTCTCTCTGCTGCTCCCCCTGCTTGTGCTCTCTCTCTCTCTCTGTCAAATAAATAAGTAAAATCTTTTAAACAAACAAACAAACAAACAAACATTCTTATTATTTTTAGAGCATCCCAGAGAAAAGTTTTAGATTTCTATAAAATCATTTCTCAGATAGTTTTTTTTAAAGAAAAGTTTCAAAAAAGCAGTAAGTAAACAGAAGCACATTAGCACATTACCCCTGCACTCCTAAACCAAAAGTTTAAAGAGAAAGAATTAGGACTTGAAATTTTCCAAAGTCAATGTGTCTTTTAGTATTTGGCTGAAGTTGGATAAAGAAAGTTCACAGAAATCAATTGCTGGTAAAAATAAAAATATGAAAACAACAAAATGAAAGGTATCAACAAGTCAAAGGAAATGAGTCTAAGTCTAGCCATGGCAATCCCTATTTATCATAGACGTGTAATTACCTCAGAAGATGTAATGATGGTATGAGAAAGAGAGGCCAGATTACTAGGGGTTTATTGTGTGGAAGAGTAAGGTTAACACAAAAGAGTTCTAAAAATAACCTCATAATGTTTTACATGTGTTTGAGTTTCTTTTAGTTACTTTTATGCAAGTAAAAATAATAGTGTATCTCCCTCCAAAATATATAAGACATTTAGAATAATGTTTATTTCTTGAACAACTACTGTGAACACCTTCTGTGAACCAGTCTACGTGTTAGGTACCCCAGATGTGTAAAGCAGAACTCTGTAGAGTGTATAGAAATCCAACTACCCAAGCCAAGAGGATTTAATGAGTTGACATGAAAAGGTAAGGATATAAGAAGGGGCAGTGATAGATCTAGTCTCCAGACATCTGAATCCCAGGTAATAAATCCTTGAAGATGTCCCATCTCTTCTCTCTGTTTCTCCCTACGTATTGGTTTTATTCTTTAATTGCAGAAACTCCGTAAGAACCAACTCATTGTTTCAAATAGTCGGAGGCTTACATCCTCCACAACCTCACAAGGTGGACAGAGCTGTCGTGTAATGGCATCATTTAAAATAAAATAGAAAGGGCTCTCATTTCCCAGTTTTGTTTGTTTGTTTTTGAAGATGTCATTGGTTTTATTAAGCAATTTATATATTGGGCAGCATCCTATCCAACAAGTAGAGAGATGCTCCTGGTTTCCTAGTTTTAGTCACATGCTATCACAGACTATGACCTCAGCACCAGGGTACAATGATTGGTGCATCTGTCTTGCCATCACGGGAACAAGAAGCCTGTGCTGGTCAACACAAAACACATGGAGAAATGATCATTTCCCAAAGAAACATGTGTATTATTATTGGAAGTGAAGATGCCCACCACAAAGGGGAAATGGGACAATGATCAAATGCAGTAGCCTTGAGGCACTCACAGTCAAGTATTAAATTCAATAAAAACAAACTATGATGATGTAATATGAGTGCTATATCAAAAGGGTGTGCAAAGTCCTATTGGACAAAGACATGACGAATTTCAGCCATACTAAAGATGGTAGTTGTCTGGGAAGGATTTCCAAAAAGGTCAGAACTGCATCTTGACTAATTACAAAGAACTTAGCATGTGAAGGGAAACGAGGGCATTCTCAGTAAAGCTGTTGAACTAGAGATTGAGAAAACATGGAAAATAGAACTGTACATTTGGAGATCAGGGAGTGTTCCAGCATTGTTTAAATAAATGGACGATAAAGATAGGAGGAGAATTGAAGGATAGGATTCTAAAAGTAGGTTGAAATCACATTGTAGAGGCCCTTAAATGTTGTGGTAATGATTTCAGATACTGTGAGACCTGCCAGACATTCTAGCTGTCAGTCAGCTAGCCAGATGTCACACATGTGGCAAGCCAAGTACCCTAAGAGGAATAAATGGGGAGGCCCACAAAGCCAACGGGTTGACAGTAGCACTTCCTCTCGTTTATTCACATTGAGAATAAGGCCACATATTGCAATGGACATGTATCCATATCAGTGCACACTTTTGTCTAGTTTTAGCTACCCTAATTCTCACAAGTCTTTGTATTGTTATTCTATGAACTATTTTGTTGTTGTTGTTATTGTTGTTTTAAGATTTTATTTATTTGACAGAGAGAGAGAGAGAGATCACAAGTAGGCTGAGGCAGGCAGAGAGAAGGCGAAGCAGCCTCCCTGCTGAGCAGAGAGCCCGATGCGAGGCTCAATCCCAGGACCCTGAGATCATGACCTGAGCCAAAGGCAGAGGCTTAACCCACTGAGCCACCTAGGCACCCCTTGTTGTTGTTTAACTAACAATGTACCACCAAGCAGGTGGCTCAGAACAACACCAGTTTATTGGTTATTATCTCATAGTTTTCATGGGTCAGGAGTCTGTCCATGGTTTAGATGGATTTTTTGCTTGGGTCTCAGATGGCTGTAAATTGGTGGCTGGGACATTCATCCCATGGGAGCCTTGCTGTCTTCTTCTAAACTCATTCAAGTTGTTGGCAGAGTTCTGTTCCTTTAGTTATAGAACCCATGGCAGCTTCTGTCTTCTTCGAGACCAGCAAGAGAAAAATCTCAAGCTTCAGAGCAACTTACTGTAAGGGCCGCTGCCTGATTAAGCCAGAGCTATCCAGATAGTCTTCCTTTTGATTAATTTAAAATGATCAGACTGGGGACCTGAATGGCAACTTCAAAATCCATTTGCCATGTGGGGCACCTGGGTGGCTCAGTCAGTTAAGCATCTTCCTTTGGCTCAGGTCATGACCTCAGGGTCCTGGGGTCTAGCCCTCTTTTGGGCTCCCTGGTCAGTGGGGAGTCTTCTTACCCCTCTCCCTCCTGCTTTTGCCCTTCCCTTCCACTCATATTTTTTTTCTCTCTCTCTCTCCCTCTCTCTAGCAAATAAATAAAATCTTTTTAAAAAATCCATTTGCCATGTGACATAATATAAATACAGGAATGAAATCTATCATATCATAGTTCCACCCACACTGAAGAGAAAGGATTTATACAAGGCATGTGCACCAGGGAGTGGGAATTTTCGGAGCCATTTCATAATTCTTGCCTACCCGGTCTTGGTAAACATTCCTGCAAAGAAACTGTGGTAGGCCAAATAAGGTGCTCCCTCCCCACTCCCAAGATACCTCTGTCTCTATCTCTGAAACCTGTGACTGTTCCCTTATATGGCAAAAAAAGGGGACTTTGTAGCTGTAGTTAAATTAAGGATTCTGATATAAGTAAATTAGCTGTGATTAGCAGGGTAGGCCCTACGTGCAGCTGCATGTGTCCTAATAGAAGGTAGTTAGAGGAAAATTTGATACAGACAGAAGAGAAGGCCATGTCATCATGAAATCAGAGAGTTTGTGATTTCAAGCCAAGTATTGTCAGCAGCCAGCAGAAGCTAGAAGAAGCAGGGAAAGGACTTGTCCTCCAGAGCATGCCTCCAGAGGGAGTGCAGACCTTACCAACACCTCGATTTCAGTCCAGTGAAAATATTTTCGGATATCTGGCCTCCAGAATTGTGAGAAAATAAAGTCCTGTTCTTTTAAGCCACCACATTCCTGGTAGTTTGTTGCACCAACCGTAGGAGACCAAAACAGTAGGGCTGTCACATTCAATACCAGACCCAGCTCTTTGTCAGCAACTTTGTAAATTAAAATGATGTTTGCATGCAGGTGTGATAGAGTCAGACCAAAAAAGAGGAAAAAAAGACATATCAAGAGGACTGTTTGATACCTCAATTATTAAAATGGACTTTACCCTAGGTGTATATTGTGGCCTGAATATCAAAACAGATCCGCTCTGATCAGCAAAACCTTTTATTTATTTCATCTTGACCATAAACTCTTCTTAAGTTTATTTTTAGATGTTTATGATGTAAGTAGTATATGACAACTTAGTGGTCCATGGATATTACACATAATAATTAAATATACATATTTCTGTGATGCATACTTAATTTTTAAATTTTTATTTTTAATTTTTTACTGTTAGGAGTTTGAAGGCCATATCCATAAAAAATGAGAAGCTCTTGGAGGTCGTGGGCTTGTCATGATAATGTTTAGATTTTAGAAAAAAAAAATGGGGTAGTAGTGTGGAAAGTAGGGGTTGAAGATTGAAAGCAGGGAGAATTCCATGACGTCACTCAGACTGTTATGGAAAAAGATAGCACATCTTATGTTTAATATTGTTAATAATATAACAAGCAACATAGAGGATAACCTAGTGTGTGGCAATCTCTGTGGCTTTGTGTGAATCCTTATAGTAATTCTCTAGGGTTGATACTGTGTTGATCTCATTTTATAAAGTCATATACTCAACAAATATTACTGAGCATTTACTATGATCTTAGTACTTTATTAAGGATTGAGGAGGAAATCTAGCTGAAGTTGGGGTCAAGGACCCTTCCTAGGCCACGTAACTTCTAGAGGCTGAGCTGGGACCACACTCACATCTGTCTGACACCTAATTCTGAAGAGCAGAGAGAAGAGCAGAAGAAAAGGGAAAGCAAATCATGAAATAACAGCATTATCATAACTGCTTTAAACCAATGATCTACCTATTGCCTGCAGGCAGTTGATATGAGAAAAGCAACAAAGCCATGATAAACTCTAAAAGATGTTCATTGGGTGTCCCAAACTATTCTGAAAGCAATAGCAGCATTTCAAGGTCCTTTGGATAACCTGGAATTATAGCTTTGACTTATACTAATGGGCCACTAAGAAAGAAAGAAAGAAAGAAAGAAAGAAAGAAAGAAAGAAAGAAAGAAAGAAAGAGAAAGAAAGAAAGAAAGAAAGAAAGAAAGAAAGAAAGAAAGAAAGAAAGAAAGAAAGAAAGAAAGAAAGAAAGAGGAAGGAAGAAAGAAAGAAAGGGAGGGAGAGGGAGGGAGGGAGAGGGAGAAAGGAAGGAAGAAAGGAAGGAAGGAAAGGAAAGGAATAAAGAAAAGGCCATCACATTCAAATATAGCAGTTTTTTGTGCAACTTTTCTCAATCATAGTAATTTGATTTCTAATTATATGATTAGAAGTTAACCTGATTAGCTCTTTCTGGGATAAGTAATTTAAACATCACTTTGCTACATAGAATGGAATTCACTGTTGGATTAAACTTTCCAAAATTGTGTCATAAATATTCCTAAAGCTGGAAATGACCTTGAATGTTCATCTTGTTCATCATTCTACTTTCATCCTTTTACCTAGATCTGTAGGGCAGATCTGAATAAAGAGTATCCTAATCTTGTACCCTATGTATGAAATATTCCAACATAATTAACTACAACATATTTATTGAGAACTAATGTGCTGGGCACGATGTCTTAAAAAAAAGAAAAACCTCCCTTGGTAATTCTTTCTTATTCTTTAAACATATTTAATTATGTTTGACATTAGAAAGAAGTGATCCTGAACTCTTTTATTAAGTTTTATTATTTTCCTTAAAAAAAAATTCACTCCTTCAGCTGACCTCCATCTTTAGTTTCAGACAAATAACATTAAGTAAATCATGATCCCACATTGTAATCACTATCAAATGAAGATCATTAATTACCTGTGTGCTCTCAACCGAAGCAGAATACAGAATTTATATCATTACCAGGATAATTCAAGCTAAGAAAAATATTTTGCTGCATTGTGAGACCTCTCCCTAACATGCTGATTTATATTTGGGAGAAGATGGCTCAGTTTAACCCGAATGCTCTTGAATATTTCCCTAATCAAAGAGAACTGAGTCCCCAGTGGCTCTGTAACACCAAGGCCAGGTTACTTCACCCTTGGATCAAATACCATCTTTCACTTCAGATGACTACTAGGTAAAATAATCTGAGGTCTTAATGATTTTTTTTAAGATCTTATATTTGCATAAATTATGTATATAGTTCATTTCTTGGTTATTATTTCATTTTTCACTTATTTGACATCTATTTCTCCATAACAGACAATCCTTAGTCCAGGATCTGCTAACGCATTGCATGTTTGTGACCCGAGCAGCAACAACAGCATCCCCTTAGCAGTAATAATTATACCATCAATAATGAAGGTTTCCATTAACTAATTCATCACTGCACAATTTTGCTTTAAATTCACTTAAACATTATAATCCTATGGAATAGGTTTTCTTTTACACATGAAGAGACTGAGACTCAGGGAAGTCTAGGATATTATTCTGGGTTCTAAAGAGGCAGCTTCCAAGATGGTATTAAATGTGCAAAAAATTTACTAGAGAAAACATTTGTGTGGAAGGAAAGATGAAGGGAGGTGAAGGAGGAAGACCGCAATACAAGTTAGACCCAGAATGAAGGAGGGGCGGGTGGGAGTGGGGCACGGATGAAAGCATCGTAGACTCCCTAAGTCTAAGAAGTTTGGAAAATTTTGGGGAGCCCTTGAGCCAAAGTCATTAACAAAAGAGAATGGGTCATTCAAATATGTCTGCCACTTTCAGTCATTGGCCTGAGCCGCTGTGGAAGGCATGGCCTCAACCATGGAAGGGATTTCAAATCCAGTAGCCAGGGCCGGAGTAGTCAGTTATGCTCTCTGTAGTTCTGGGAGGTGCAATTCCTATGGCAGCCACTGCTACGTCAGCAGAGAAGCTGAAATTCAACCTGGCATATCCCTGACTCCAGACACCATTCCCTTTACTGTTAGGCTTATTAGATTTTTCATGACCTTTGCATGTTCTCTCAATTTTGGTACTACTCTTTTCAACATTTAAAATTGAAATTAGCAGTTTTTGCTTGCTTTTAAAAATATGCTTTGCAGGGGTGCCTGGGTGGCTCTGTGGGTTAAGTCTCTGCCTTCTGTTCAGGTCATGATCTCAGGGTCCTGGGATCAAGCCCCACATCAAGCTTTCTGCTCAGCAGGGAGCCTGCTTCTCTCTCTCTCTCTGCCTGCCTCTCTGTGTACTTATGATCTCTCTCTCTCTCATTCTCTCTCTCTCGGTCAAATAAATAAATAAAATCTTTAAAAAATATATGCTTTGCCATTTTTCTTTTTTATAGTGAGTAAATCATTTTCAGTATCTTGAGAATGATAAGTAATTTAATAATATAGTTCAACCTCTACAATGTAGTTTATTTGTCATCATAAATGATGATTTTTAAACCCTAAACACCGTTCTCACATAGAAAAGCTTTATTATTTTACCCTGGACTTTGGGTCAATTTAGCAGATTTTATACAGGGAATAAAATGAATCATAGCACAAAGATATGCTCCTTTCTAAACCAAATCTTCAGCTATTTCTACTGGGCTCTTAGAATCTTTCTGAAATATTTCGACGTGGGTATGGGAGATGACTGGCTGCTTTTTCCTTGCCCTTCCCTGACTCACCCATCAGTATCTCATTATCCTACAGCTTGTTTAACAAGGTCACCCCCTTCAAAGACTGGTGAATCAGTAACTATTGCAGTGCATCAGAATCACCCCCAAATTCAACAGTTTTAACCCCAAACCTTCATTTTCTAATTTCTATGCTTGTGAGTTGACTGTACTGATCTAGGCTAATCTGGGCTGTACTCATTTATAGACCTGCCACTTAGACAAGGGTCTTTGCTATAGGGTTGTCCCGATGGGGCAGCATAGCAGGGAAGCTGCACTTTATGCCTCTCTTTTCCTTCTTCCTGGGTCTAGCTGGGGCATGTATTTCTCAGGTGATGGCAGATGTGAAAGAGTCTAAGAAGAGACATGCAAAGCCCCTTAACATCCACACTCAGAACAGGCTCATGCCACAACTAGTCACACAGTCAAACAACCCTTGTGAAAGTCAAGGGTTGGGAAATTCTACCATATTACTTTCATGGGGAAAAAAAAAAAAACAACAACAACAGTTAAGTCACATAGCCAAGGATGTGGACTCAAGGAAAAAAAAAAAAAGAACTAGGTGTCATTGATGAAAAATACTACAAATGGGGGTCCTATCTTATCTTTGCTTTATTATTGTGTTGAGTAATTATTGATATAATTTTGTGCAAGACACTTTTTTGGCATTCGGTTGGTGGCTTTTAATTTAATAGGGGAAGTAGAAAAGAAAGTATATTATTTTCTACTTTATGGTCTGACCATCTCTTCTTCATGAAACTTATGTAATGGTAGGTCTTTCTTTTGCCTCAATCTTCTCTCTCTCCCTCTCTCTGTGGGTGGTATCTTCCATTCTCATAGCTTTTGAAAAACAAAAATCTGATCATGTTGTTTCCAAAGATACACACAGGTATACACACACACACACACACACACACACATACACACACACACACACACACACACAGAATTTTAAGGCTTCCTACCAACCTTGACATGCTGGCCTCCTTCTCCACTATCCCCCTTCCCCCACTCCCTAGGTTCTCCGTGCTCTACCTATGCTGGCCTTCTTTCTTTTTTGTGTTCCTTGCAAACTGCGAAGAATTTCCTGCCTCGGGGCTCTTGTACACTTAGACATGAAGTCAGCTTCTATACATCTCCTCTTCAGAGAAACCTACTCTTACCACCTAAACTGAAAGAAGTACTCTCTGCCAATCATTCATTTTGATATTACCTGTTTTTATTGTCTCCACATCACTTATCTCTATCTAAAATTGTCTTATTTATTTTTGTTGTTTATTGTCTGTCTCCCCATTAAGAATAGCATTTTCATGAGAGTAGAAACTTTGCCTGTTGTCCTAGCTGTGTCCTCGCAGTCTTAATGGTGACTACACATGGTAGGCACTCATAAATATTTGATAAATGATGAATGAATGACTCAATTTTTTGATGATTTAGCCCAAAACTTTCTCTGAGGCTCTAGGCTATTATATCCATCTATGATCACATGTCCTATGGGTATCATACTCAACACTGACAACCCTGAACCGATCCCTTTTCTCTCCAAACCCGCTCTTTGACCGGTGCTCTCTCTGGTTGTCAATGGTAGAAACTCCACTCAGTTGCTCATGTCAGAAATCTGTAGTTTTTCTTGATTCCTTCCATTCATTTATCCTTCACATCAAATTTTTAACAAGTGTTACTTGTTTTAATTTTAAAAATTTATTATGAGGTGCCTGGTGGCTCAGTCAGTTAAGTGCTAACTCTTGATTTCGGCTCAGGTCATGATGTCAGGGTTGAGGGATTTAACCCTGAGTTGGGCTCTCCTCTCCTCTCCCACACATTCATGCTCTCTATCTCTCTCAAATAAGTAAATAAATCTTAAAAATATTTACCAGAATGATTCACATTTCCTGTCTCACTGCCACCACCATCATCACTCTGCAATGGTTTCCTTACTGATCTCCCTGGTCCCTACCTTGGTCCCATATTAAATTTGTGACCTTATACATACTTCTCAACTTCACAGTGCTTCAGTTTCCTCATCTCTCAAATTGGGTTAGAGTCATTGTGGTAGCTTAAATAGGATCAATTCAAACTGATTTAGAATCTCAGAATGGGATCATTTAGAAATGAAGTCTTTCCTGATGTAATCAAGTTAAGATCACATCACAGTGGATTAGTGTGATGAGTATTTATTCATTTGCTTGTTTATTTACTTATTTTTAAAATATTTATTTTTTATTTTGGGGCGGAGCAGAGGAGGAGAGAAAGAGTGTGAAACCCAGCCTGAGGCTTGATTCCACGACCTTGAGATCATGACCTGAACAAAAACCGAGAGTCAGGGGCTCAACAGACTGAGCCACCCAGGTCCCCCCAAAAGAGAGAAATTTAGACACAGAGATAGACAGAGAAAAGAAAATGTGAGATACATGAGGGAAGGCCATGTGAAGAGGAAGGCAGATATCAGACTGGTGGATCTACAAGTGAGGGAACACCAAGGATTGTCAGCAACCAACAAAAGCTAGGAAGAGGCAAGGAAGTATTCTCCCCTAGAGCCTGCAAAGACAGCGAGCATGACCTTGTCAACATCTTGATTTCAGACTTCTAGCCCAGAACTGTGAAAGAATAGATGTCTGTTATTCTAAACCATCCATTTTGTGACGATTTGTTGCAGCAGACCTAGGAAACTAATATGGTTGTTTCGAGGATTAAGCAGGATCATTTATAGCTGTGCCTGCTGTAAGCATGCAGTAAAAATTATTTTGTTTGCATCATCACTATGAATCTAGATTGAAACTCTTAAAATGTAGACATAAACAGGGAACCTCCCTACTTAAAACTTTGTAGAGGTTCTTCATTCCTCACAGGATAGAGTCCAAAACCTTAAGATCATTCAAAACGCCCTGAACAAAATCTAACCACGTACCCACCTCAGTTTGCTTCTTGTTCCTATATTCTTTCTTCTCCAGCTATCCAGACATCCTTTCAAATCCTTGTTCTCTCTTGTCTCCGGGCATTCTAAGATGCTATTCTTCTGTCTGGAGTATTCTTCCTTTCCCTTTTCAGAATACTCTCCTTTAGGTCTCTGTCTGAAGTCCTTTCAGGGAGGCTTTCCTGTTTAGGAGACACTCCTCTGTCTTACATCCCCGAGTACCTCCACTTGTATCATCTGCTACTTTCATCACACTTGTGAATGTTCATTTGTATTCCTAGTTACACAGTAAGCTCTGAAGGGACTGGCCACAATTGTCCTTCTCTTTGTGCTTAGCCAGGACATGGCATAGGGTCAGCCCTAGCTTAAGAAATATATATTATCTAAAGAAGTGAATGAGGTTATTTAAATACAAAGTCACAAATATAGTAATAAACATACAACCATGACCCATAAAGGGTCAATAGACAGATCCACTATCAGATCACCTGGACAAACTAAGAGTCCCTAGAACTTTATGGATAAGAAAGTTGTTAATATGCATTTATTTTGGCCTCTTCTTATATTTCATAAATGAGTAACCAGAAGCCCAGAGAGGTAAAACATTTGCCCAAAGCTGAACAGCCACCAATGGTAAAACCAGAACCAGAATGCTTTTTTCCTTTCCAAAAAGTTCTTCCAGAGCATTTTGCTGTTTTTACTAAAGACAGACAGGGCCAGGGCATTTAAAAAATAAGTGAATTAGAGAGAGCAGAACTGAAGGGATGAACCTGGGGAGAACACTACACTCATTTATAGAGGACAGGAATAGGGATGAGATGAGAGTATGTTCAAAAGCCTCCAGGATTGACAAATAGGGTGATTAAAAAATGATAGGAAGTAGCTCAAATTCCTTAAGTGCAGTGAGAGAATGTGTAACTAAGGGAGGAGAAATTGCATTCCTGCAGTGCAGCAAGTATGTAATCTGTGGAGGAGGAAAAGAGAAATTCCCTAAATTGAGATCCACCACAGAAGTAGCAGAAAATTCATGAAAGACCTATTATCTAGTAGTATCTACTCTGGGAGCCCACAGAGTTAGTAGGAGAACAAGAGCCAGGAACTGACAGTGCACTTTCACACAGATAACAGCAGCCCTAAGTGTACCCAGGTAAAGCAGGGATGCCAGTAGTCAGATCCCTTTATCCACCAAATCCACCAATTCCAGGGTCAACACTGGTGTTAGGTTACCTTTTCCTCTGTCCCAGAATTTTGCCCATTTTTCCTATATTCTTTTCTGAGCGAAAGCCAGTCTTCCTATTCCCTGTACTTATAATTCTGGGTAAATAGAATTATATCCAGTCAACCAAACTGGAAAAGTCACAGGTACCTGGATTCTCTGCTAGATTCAATCAGTCCCTAAATCCCAACTAAATTTCTAGCATGGACAAGAAGACCTTTCATGACTTGGTTAGCTAACTTCCAACCCTCTCTCCAGAACTTTATCCTCATACACACTATACCCTAGAGCCAAACTGTTTTCTGAAATCTTCAGGTTTTTTACATTTTCATATTTTTGCTTATTACTTATTTCTAGAAGAGCAAGGGGTAATCTACTTACTCAATTCTGAATTTTGCTAAAATAAATATTTGGGCTAAAATGAAATATTCATATGCAATTTCTTTTTTTTAAAGATTTTTTATTTATTTATTTGACAGACAGATCACAAGTAGGCAGAGAGGCAGGCAGAGAGAGAGGGGGAAGCAGTCTCCCTGCTGAGCAGAGAGCCTGATGCGGGGCTCGATCCCAGGACCCTGGGATCATGACCTGAGCTGAAAGCAGAGGCTTTAACACACTGAGCCACCCAGGCGCCCCTGCAATTTCTTTTTTAAAAGATTTTATTTATTCATGTGAGGCAGAGAGAGACATAGAAAGGGAAAGAGCATGAGCAGGGGGTGAGAGGCAGAGGGAGAGGAGAAACAGATTCCCCGCTGAGCCGGAAGCCCAACATGGGGCTCCATCCCAGGACCCGGAGATCATGACCTGAGCTAACCACCTGGGCCACCCTGGCGCCCCTGTAATTTCAATATATTATGTAATTTTAACATATTTTCACATATAGAAAATATATAATATGTAATAAAGTATATGGCTTGTGTAATTATGGAGTCTATATACATAACTTATATTCATTACCTCACTATACTTATGTGAAATTTTAGAGTTAGCAATTACATGCACATAAAACTCATCAAATGCCAATGACTGTTTAAATAATATTTAAAAGCAACTTCTTTGTAATCCTTTTGACAGCAGTAGTGATGATGATTAAGATAATTAAACATAGCCTCTAGGAGATGAATGTCTAAAAATCCATGTATGGCTTTTGGGGTAATTTTAAGAACTATTCAGATCTGTTTGGATAATGTAACAATTTCTTTTAAGACATGTGTTTAGTTATAGAAATTAGGCAATTCTGTACATTATAACCTTAGAGTGATGGCTATTCCTTTTTATGTGCTTTCACAAGCTCTTGCTTATAACTCTAGTATAATATTCACTTTGTTTTGTCTTTTTTAAGATTTTATTTATTTATTTGAGAAAGAGACAGAGAGAGAGCAGGCATGTACATGAATGGTGGGAGGGGCAGAGAGAGAGAGAGAGAGAGAAGCAAACTCCTTGCTGAGGAAGAAGCCAGATGTAGGGCTTGATCTGAGGACTCTGGGATCATAACCTGAGCCTAAGGCAGGAGCTTAACCAACTGAGCCACCTAGGCACCCTGTTTTGCCTTTTATAATAACTATCAAGATAGACAAGATCCTAGAGGGTAAGAACAAATTTATCTGTAAGAACACAATTATTGTTTAACGAATTCACAAGATAACATATGAGGTTTTAGTTCTTTCAGTAAGTTAGGACATTTTTATCCTTAAACCAGTTTTACTGTCTACCTATCTCTCAAATTTATCCCCAAAATGCTATCTCCATGAATATTGAAGGTTAAACTGCTTCAATTACTTTCTAAATTATTACAATAACCTATAACTTGCCTTTCTTACAATCTCTCCTCCATACTGCTGCCAGATTGATCTTTCCTATATAAATCTAATCATATCCCTCCCTGCTTGTCCTCACCTTATTAGTCAGGATTGTGACAGGAAATCGATGTCACAAAAATGGGAGAATTGAGAGGAATTAGATGAAGGGACTGTCTTCAAAGAGGTGAACAAGACTAAAGTAATAGTAAAGACCCCAGGACTATCAAAAGGAGAAAGTCACTATCCTGAGGCATCCTAAAGAAAAAGGGGGAAAGAGCCTTTACTAAACCCTAGCAAGAGGCTGCAGCTACAGGAAATGACAGCCAGAGGAAACTGTGGTCCTCAGCAGAGGGACGAAGCCATCAGTACCCCCAGTTGATTTAGATCTGGTAGCCTAGAAGCAGAAGTAAGACAAGTATTCTTGTGCAAGTGATTTATGAGGGAGTTCTCAAGGGAAAGGGAGTAAGGAGAGCTAAAGAAAGCTAAGGGCAGAGTTTGTAAAAAAAAAAAAAAAAAAGTGATTTCAGAACAGGGTTAGATTCAATCTAATCCCATAGGAAACCATAGAATATAGATTGTAACCAGACGTTTTCTTCCCTAGAGAAAGGAGGGCTACATTGTCATAGGTGTGCATTTGTCAGTCATTAACTGTTTGTCGACCCAAGGAGGAAGAGATTATTTAACTTCTCAGAAATTCTGGGTGTTAGAGCTTTAATCATCCTTGGGCAATCCCTCAGATTAATACGCCAGTTTGAGCAATTCAGCTAAGACCGGCAACCACTGGGATGTGGGTGCACCAAGTCAGCAAAGGGCATCAGGAGAAGTCCGGTACTTTCTGCCACAGTCCATCATTTGTATCCTCAGATCCATTTGCTTCTCACAAAAGCACTTCCCATCCCTTCTCAGCCTCTTCAGAGTTTGGGTTGGTCTCCATTTCCAGGAAAACTTTTAAGAGGAGGATTAGCAGGATGAACTACTGTTTTCTTTGCTGGTATTAGTTTCAAGTTTGTAAGTGATAGTCATCATTTCCTTCTCCTATCCTTCTAAGTCCCCCTTACTCTCACCTAGAATTTCAGATGGCTTAAGGTGCCTTGTTTGGTGAGATGACTCAGACTCTCATCCCTGAGAGTTGATGCCCAGGTTACCATTCTTCTACCACGATTGCTGTACTTTCTTTACAATTAAAGTTTGTCAAGGAAGTACCAAGTGATATTTAGTAGTCCACCTAAACATGAATGTATTCCTCTTGTTAAGTAGCATCCACCTTATCTCCTTAGGATAATCAGGTTAAAATATCCCAGTGTGTACTAAAATACCCCAATATATACATGTCCCAGTAGAGTGACTCCTTTCTTTGCTTTGTTGGTCTATTTGAAGAACACGAAGGGATCAGGTATCAACCACGGCTTAAGCTTAGTGGAATTTCTGCCATGTCTCTGATTGAAAGCATTCCTCCTCTTAGAAAAAGGATCTCTAGATCTGTAGAGTCTTAAGGTAGAGGAGACAGGAAATACAAATTCTTCCAGGTAGGCTCTGGAGTGATGGTGAAATAGGGTCATACCTTCCTCCATCTCTTTGTTTCTGGATCATGTATTCTACCTATTTGGGACACAGCACCATGTAATGGCCATTGGTTTGGGAAAATGTGGTGTTCTCTAAAGACTAGTGTCCCTATTTCCGGGCATCATCTCCAAGCTAGTAGTGATAGCTGTGCCTTAAAATGAGTATTTCTATGCTCTATCAAGTCATCAGCCTCCAAATGATTAAATATATGGTGCTACCAGAGGATTCTTTTGCCATATTCCCACTACCATGCCTCTTTTGCAGTAAAGGTCTTGATCTTAGGTGATATTATGTGGAATCTTATCCAATAGATCACTCTGTGAACTCTTGTATATGTACCTGACTGAGATATTGCTGATAGGTAAGGTAAATACATACTTGGAATGTGTGTGACTCTATTCATGACAAGTTATTGCCCTTGTCAGGGTGAGAAGGGTCCAGTGTTATGAACTTGCCATCAAGTGTCTGCTTGATTCTTTCAAAGAATGGCATCATATAAAGGGCTCAAAATCAGAATTTGTTTCTGGATAGGTTCAACATTTAGCTGTGGCACTAGCTGGATCTGCTTTAGGGAGAAAATGGAGTCCATGTTATTAGGTCCATGATAGTTTCAATCTCTGTCACCATGACTACTCCATTCATGAGTCCCTTGAGCAAGCACAGAGGTTGATTTATAATCTGTCAGGAGGACCTGATATCCTCAATATCTGGTGGTTTTATGTCTCTTCCATAGTGGATGTTCTCTGAACTGTGTTAACATATAGTGGTAAATTCCTCCTACTTTGTGCCTATTCCCATATATCTATCTGCATTCTTCTTCCCTGGACTTCCATGTCCTGAATATGCCAGTTTTGCTCCTTACATCCCTCCAACCAATGAACCAAGCCATTTACCAATGGTCATGAATCTGTGTATATGTTTATTTTGAGACATGTGTTGCTCAGTAAAATTGGATGATGAGTAATACTGAACCAAACTCTGTCTACTTTTTTCTCATCACTACTATCTTTCAAGGCTGCCCCTGAGTAGGGTTGTATTGTAACAGTAGCTTCTTTGGGCCCCACACTAAAATACAAAGTAGAACCATCTAGGTTTGCATTCTTCTTCTACTAAGAATTCATCCAAGAGATCACAATTGTGAGCTACATGATTGGCATCCGTTGAGACTGTATTAGGAGACATGAAAGTGTGGGACACTTGTTTGTCCAGCTTACTTATGCCTTTTGGATCTACTTGAGTCTCATACAAGATGTAATCCTTCCATTTTAAGAATAATTTTGCTGGAGCTGCTAAAATGTATATCTTGGTGAGCCTGACAGTTACAAGTCATAATGAATAGCTCTGGTGTCGTGGTTACTTGAGGTCCTTTGGTCAGATATTTAATCCTCTGTGATCTCTACTCCCAAGGGGAAATTGGACCACTGCTCCACAATGGAGGTAAGGAAGAGTGTGCCTAAAATACAGGAGATTCTTTAGGGCATCTCTTAGTATTATCATGCCTGTGATTAAGGTCAATGGAAAATTACAAGCTATTCTAGGTAGGATTATTAATAGCCCAGATCCTTCAGGAATGAAGGTTTGGGTCACCCTGCCAGTAAAGAACCATGACCACCATGCCTTCACTGAAGGCAAAGGGAATGCAGAATGGGTAGTAGAAAAAAGTAGTTATAAATACCAATTATGACCAAATAACCAGCATCCGAAACAAGGAATATACAGTCATGAGAATTTCTTTGTAATGTTGTCATAGATAAGTTTCTGTGTATATAACCATATATTAAGCAAAAACCTTGTTTTCTTTCCTCTCATATTTCTTTGTCATGTAACATAGAATATCTTGGTTTTATATCAGTATTTAAGTGTTGTTAATTTTATTTCACAGTATTTAAGTTATGGTTTTGAGGAGAAGAGTATATATTACTCAAGGACTTTACTCCCTCTTCTGGAGAAGAGATTCAGCATTTTCAGTTACATACAGAATTGTTATATCACATAAAGTAGAATTATGACCTTGTTAATGTCTTTTTTGGAGATTACGTATCATTTAAGAAGATGCATACAGATGCCAAGTTGACAAGGGGTAGACTCGTGATGGTTAATTTTATGTGTCGCTTTGATTGAACTAAGGGATACCCAGGTAGCTGATAAAACATTATTTATGGGTATGTCTGTGAGGGTGTCTCTGGAAGAAGTTAGCATTTTGATCAGTAAACTGAGCAAAGGCAAAGAAGATCCCCCTCATCAATGCAGGAAGGCATCATTCAATACACTGAGGTCCTACATAGAATAAAAAAGCAAAGGAAGGGTAAATTTGTTCTATGTACCTGGTTCTGACCACTGAACTTGGATTGAATTATACCACAAGATTTGCTGGGTCTCCACCTTATTGTTGGAAGATCCTAGGACTTCTCTCCATATATAATTGTGTGAACCAATTCATATTATAAATATAAATAAAATTCATGTATTTTACTCATAAATATGTTCTATGTATTGCTGGTTCTGTTTCTCTGAAGAACATTGACTGATATACCATGTCAAGAAACATGTCAGCAGCTGGATTTTGAATGGTTCTCTCTACTGCAGATGGTATAACCTTGCTCCAGAATCTCAGTTGCTTGTTTTGAAACTCTTCTTTTTGGTCTTGCCAGAGACTCCACATATATCTTTATCTCCTACAGACAACTCTTACACCACTGTAGGATCTTCTGGGTCATATGACCCAAGTGGCACAACTGGATGTGCCCTTTCTTGCCCAGGGCTTCTACTGAAAATTGGCAGCTTTCCACATCACTTACTACTTCATTCAGTGATCTATTCCCAAGTGCAATATATGTTGCACTTTGCTTCTTTTTAAGTGGTAAGAAGGGTAAGATGCAATAATGTCCTTTTTACCTTGGAAGGGGTTATCCCACTCTGTCCTACACCACTGGTCCCTAAAAGTGTCACAGATATCACAAGTCACTCAATTTTTGTATGACTTATCTCTCCCATTCTCTGAAGCACACTCGTCTTATCATGGCACCAACAGTCTTAGCTAGGCTATGAATTCATTCTCCTATTCTCACAATTAAGTTCTGTGTCTGTTCACCAGCCCAGTAAGGCCTCCAGCTGCAGATAAGAAATTGACAAAGAGGACTTCCGACCTTCACAGTTAGTTCTAAATTGATGATTAGGTGTTTTCCCTTCTGAATGTGCCAGTGGGCACTGACCAATAGCCACTCAGTTCCACATTCCTTAATTTTATTATTTTCCTGTATCTCAAATGCCAGAGACATTATACAAGCTAATATATCTCCAACATCTTAGTAATTGTACTGCTACAAAATCCAAGAAACTATCAATGCTTCACTTATCACTAGGGACAGGGTCTTCATTGCCATACAGCTAGTGTATGATCCACATCCAAAATTAAAATTCTGTAGTTTGCTTTACAAGACATTTTCTGGTACCAATTATCTTAATTTATGTTCCTGGGAAGCAGAGTCTGAAGCTGAGAATCTTAGGCAAATGATTTATTTAGGAAATATTCTTAGGATAAACTTTTAAAGGGGCAAGGGAAACGGGTTAGGGGAAGGGCAAAAACTAGACAAAGATGTAGCTTGAAGAGAAATTCATCTTCAGCCTGAACCCATGAAGAGTTCTGCAGGCTCAGTTATTTACAGAGGACGTACTGCCCAGATCCAAGGGTGCTGGACTGTCAATATCCTTGCATTAGCCAACCACGGGTTACCAGCCACTGCTAAATGTGAGGCTTGCATAACTTCTTAGGCATATCTTGGCAAAATAGCCCTCACTATCCAAGAGCTCTCCTCATTGCTGCTAAAATATGTTGTTGGCAGCCAATACCTGCAGCATCTGGGAAACGAGTGTGCCATCCTGACAAAAAAGATGGGGAGGGACCTCAATAGGATCTGCCACACCAGTGCCACCCTTCTCCAGCTCTCTGATTTCCTAAATCTGTTTCTCATTGGTCAAAGCTCGAGGGCAAGAGAGTCCACTGAGGCAACTATAAAGATTCATCTCCTGGGACACAGAGCTGGGTGGAGACGATTGCAGAATGGACGTACAGGAGTACACAGAAAAGGTGCTTATATAGAAAATCATTCAGGATTTCCACATAACCTAACAAATAAAGCCCAAAGTCCTCAGCGTGGCAAGATCCTCACAGTGTCTCTTCTCATCAGCCCTAAGGCTTTCTGTTTTCTGCCTCCCAATCTAATATAACATATACTCTGGCCAAAATTTCCCTGACTTCTATTTCTGGCGTAGTTTGATTCTTGCCTGATGTTCCCCTTCTGAATCTCAGTACACCCTTCTGCTACCCTACCACTACTATGCCACATACACATAACTTTATCCTAACAGCAATCTTCATTTTGTACTGTGGTTCTTTATAAATCTATTTCTTAGATAGATTTTTAATTACTTGAGGAAAGGGATGTCTTTGTTTTTTCATTGTTCTGGAACAGAGCAGCAAAAAGTGAATGAATGGAAGACATAATGAATGATTTATTCATATCCATCAATTTTCAGGTGTAAGTACCATCTTTTTATTGCCAACTCTTGTCTCCTATTCCATCAAGTTTTAGAGCTCCCTCCACTTTGTTTCCATAAGCCTTTACCTACATATTCCATAGAATTTTCAATATGATATTATAATGGTTTGGTCAGGTGTCTGTCACCCACACTGGAATATGACACTTTCATCATTTATACTTCTAGTGCCTGGAAAATAACAGGTCCTTGAAAAATATGAAAGATGAATAAATGGTTGAATGAGTATAATAGACAGTGAGAAACCATTCCAGGTCCAGGGGAGGAAGCTTTTTTTTTTTTAGAATCAGAGGAAGAGGGGCGCCTGGGTGGCTCAGTGGGTTAAAGCCTCTGCTTTCGGCTCAGGTCATGATCCCAGGGTCCTGGGATAGAGCCCCGCGTCGGGCTCTCTGCTCAGCAGGGAGCCTGCTTCCTCCTCTTTCTCTGCCTGCCTCTCTGCCTACTTGTGATCTCTTTCTGTCAAATAAAAATAAATAAAATCTTAAAAAAAAAAAGAATCAGAGGAAGAATTGCAAATTATAATGGGATTTTAATAAGTGTGGCATGTTCAATGGCTGCACGATATGTCACAGAATATCATAGACAGATGATAGATTATACAGAAAGAGAAATGCAGAAATAGGTGATAAGGATATAGTGGTTTTATCTAATTAGTTTTCAATCCTTGTAAGTGAAATTTTCCACTTGATAGTATATGTAATTTTATCCGTAGTCTTTGAGTAAGGATACACTTCAGTTAGAGTGTTTTAAGGTACCCAACACTATTAATTTAATACATTTAAAGAGTCACTGGCTCAAAGATTTCTAAGAATATGATTGATTTCTAGAACTAACACCCTTTAGACAAAATGGTTTTAAAATAACTTGATCGGAAAGTTGTGGTTCTTCAGGGTTCTCAAACCCAAAATGTATTTAATTCAAAAGCACCTCCTTGCAGAATTATAGCAAAAATGTCTTTGTCTCATCCCTTGGGATGATATTTCAGTGAGCACTTGAATTACACACAGTTTTTTTTCATTACATACATGTTAATGCCTCTAGCACAGAGAGTCTCAGTTATTTATGAACTTTGACCAGTGCAAAAGTTTATTTGTGTAAAATCTGATACCATTTGAAGAATTGTAGCTCTTAAAAACAATATCCATCTTCTTTCCAAAACACCTGATTAAAATAAAGAAAATGAAAAGATGTTTATACATCTTTCAGACTAATAATTAATGTCAGTCTAACCCAACTGGAAATACAACTGTTCATTCCTTCGGCGTTCCTCCTTCTAATCTTGGTTCCTAATAAAGCTGAGTGTATGTAATCACAGTTCCCAGGCTCGGGTTGACTATTTTTACCCAATTTCCTTGCCTCCTGTGTCCTAATGTATCTCATCAGTAACAAAAATAAAACCATGCTCTGCTATCTCTCATTAAATCAACTCTGCTTAATTTGTACCCACTGTTTTTTTTTATTTTGAAGTAATATGAAGCAATTCTGCATTGCTCAATGTTGTGCTTTCTTACAGTCTTATCTTCGTTTCTACCTGAAATCATAAGGGAAATTTTTAAGAGCTGGAAGGGACCTTGCAGAGAGTTTTATCTGGTCTTCTTCTTTTATCTACATGAAAAACCTAAATCCAGAGAAATCGCACAGGTAATTAAGGTGGCTATCCTAAGTAGAGAACCCCAGTTTCCTGATTAATATTCCCCAAGTCTCCTTCATTTATCCCACCCTACTTCTTAGACTGCTATCAATCCCTTGACTCACTCATTCTTTCATGCGTTCATACACATAAGCTCTTAGAATCTTGGACTTAGTGTCTGGTGCCCATAGCATCTTTTAAAGCTTCTTTTCCTTGTACTAACTATCATTTCATTAAATTATTTCATTATATGCAATCATAATTTTTGTTAAATCAGTAACCATATAAATAATAACCTGTAATATATTTACATAATTCTCTCTTTTAAGAAAATCACTGTACTTTTCAAAACATTTACTCATCAAGGCAGGTATAATAATAGCCTCTTCCAAAGATGTCTGTGCCTTAATTCCCCAGACTTGGGAGTAGGTCACACTACCTGGCAAAAGGAAAATTAAGGTTGAAGATGGAATTAAGCTTGTTAATCATCTGAGTTAGAGATGTGGAGACTAACTTGCATTATCCCAGTGGGACCATGTTATCACTAGAATGCTCGTAAGTGGCAGAGGGTGGCAAAAGAGAGGGAAGTCGAGAGTTGGCAGTGAGAAAAGTACTTAGTCTAAAGTTGTTGACTCTGAAGATTGAGGAAGAGAGTCAAGAGCTAAGGGATGCAGGTAGCCTCCAGCATCTGCAAAGGAAAGGAACAAAACCTTCAGAAATGTACAAAGCCCTGCTGACAACCTTATTTTAGTCCATTGAGACCCAGTTCAGTCTTCCAAGTTATAGAACTGTAAGATAATAAATTCGTTAATTTAATTCATTGATGAAGCCACTAACTTAGTGGTAATTTGTTATAGTATCCATAGAAAAATAATTCATTTTTAAAGGGATATAAAAACATTTTTAAAAGTGCAGAACCTGTATTTTTTGCCAAATGTATTGCAGAACTGTGACCAGAACACTCTAGTACAGTGTTAAATGATAGAAAAACTTAAAATGGTGAAATGTTCTACACCTGCAATTGTCCAGTGTGTGGCTGTTCAGTAGGTGGCAAGTACAACAGAGAAAATTAATTTTTAATTTTAATTTTAATTAAACTTTAAATAGACACGTGACTAGTGGATATCAAACTGGACAGCCCAGTTATTTTATCTGAGCTATAATTAAATGTTTCTCTCCTATCTCCTGCCAACGGATCGAAAGACAATTCTCACAGAATAATAATGGAGCAAATCGGAAATAAGTCTTTGCCAGTTCTAAGTACTGGATGGAGTCCTGTTTAGTAAATAATGTGCTCAGTAAATATTTAACAGAACTTGTGGGAAGGTGGTGGCCATCACCCTTAATGTGAAGGACGTAGAGAAGACAGTTATTCAGGGAAAGACACCAACTTTTTGCAGAAAAATTCTAGCAGGCTAAACCTCTGCAACAGTAAGACCAGGGGTATCCAACCAGCAAACCGCTCACATCTTGTGGCCCTGACCCCACAAATGGGTGTTACTACAGGCCAGAGTTATAGGAAATCAGTTTCAAATTCAATCCTAACTGGAGGACTTTTGCAATGCCACATTCTTTGTCCTTTTCCATTTTCTCATGTTTACTCGCTGATTCTGCTTCCACCCGATTTAACCTCTACCTTGTGCAACTTTCATAAAATAAACGATTTTTTCAAAGGCTTTCTCAGCTGGGGGAAAATGGGGTGGAAGAGAGGGTTGAAACAATGGAAGACTTTATTTTGATAGTTTAGTTTCTAATTTGAAGGTAAAAGGAAATACATATACACATGCCTTTGGAAATTAATTTCAGTTAGCTTTGATTTTTTTATGTGGTTATGGGGTCCTACTTATTTACTTATACCTCATTTTATGACACAATAAGGCAGCTTCTCCCATTGCAAAATCTCTCACCTCCACCCCATTCTCCATCGTCTCTCTTAGGTACTGGTTCAGATCCCGATCATCTTCTTCCCACACCACTATTTTTAGAGATAAGACTTATTGAACAGTTAATACGCACCAGACCATTTTCTACATGTGTTTCATGTAGCATTGCTCTCCTTACCATGTCCCAATAATGACAATAATACTAGTATCCTTACTTTTCAGATGAAGAAGGGATCCAAAAGATAGTAAGCAATTTGCTTAATGTTACATAGCCAGCAACTAGCAAAGCCAGGATTGGAATGTAGGAAATCTGGCGATACAATCCCTGCTCTTTACCATTTTGGCCACATTGACATCAACAACTTGATTATGACACACAGCCATTGGGCATCAGTTAGAAGATGAATGATAATTCAGTTGTTAATATTATCAAATATGTAGTTAATTTAATAAATAAATAAATAGATTGTTTATTCCTTACAGCTAATACTTGTCAATGAAAAAACAGATTTTCAAAAAATAGAGGGACTTTATGTTTCTAAAAGTCTCAGGAAGAGGACTTAGAAGAGTGATCATACAGTCAGGACTTAAAAAATGTTAGGTATTATATTCTTGAATTGGGAAACATGTATAGCACCAGGATCTGAAATTACATATAATCTAGCATTCCACCATATAGAGATGATTGAGAGGAAAAAGGTTAAGATCCTTGTCCTACAATATTTTACGAGTCCCTTACTTAGGCAGTTAACTAGTCTCCAGCATACCAATGATCTAATCCCATCATAGTTTTTCAACTGCTTATTCCCATTTTTCTCTCCATTTGGACCCCTGATCCTAGCTTCCAGCTCCCCACTCCCCTCTCCCCGTGCCGAGTTTTAGTCACATTTTTCTAGCTGGAGTGCACTATTGTACCAATCCACAATCCCTCTCCACAATCCATTCTTCCCTCTTGAGAACAGTATTATTAAAAACATTATCAAGTAAACCTTATTAGATCTTGTCCCTACCTAAAAATTTTTCATGCCTCCCTAATGCCCTCAAGAAAAAAATCCAAATTTCCCTAGGTGGAACTCATCCTTTGCATCTACATATTAGTTGGAAATAATCTCTAATAGCCATTCTTCCTCACCAGTCCTCCTTGTCCTGTTTTATTACTCCTCCATACAATAGAGCAGTATTGCATTTTACAGACCACAATCATGTCTAGTATAATTGACTTTGACTATTTCATAGTAAGGAGCTACATTAAAGACTGATTGTCCTGTGTAAATCCAAAAAGTCCAGCTTCTCCTCCATCTTTGAAATGGTCAAAACTGAGAGAGAGAGAGAGAGAGTCCTGTTTCCCATCCAATGTTCTCCTTCAAGGACATACATGTCTGCCCTGTGCTGGTGGAGAAAGCCATCCAGCATTTTCAAAAATTACTATCACTCTTAGCTCAGCATAAATATGTAAAGTCACCTAAAGGTGTACAAGCTTCCTCTCCACCCATCTCTGGCAGGTCCTGTCCTTCTCTGCCTCCAATGCTGCTGGCTTTGACATTGTTTGAACTCTCTCACCAACCTGTTCTTACACTATTAAGACAGCCTTTGCATTAACTGATTTCTCTCCTCGTCTCCTACAGCCCAGAAAAATCTAAAACACAAATCTACTCAAGCCCTTGCTTAAAAGTCTGTGATCGCTTCTTACTGCCTAGTGCATGATAAAATCCATACTCCATAACATGGCAGGCAAGACTTGTCAGTTCGACTACTTACTCCATGAGCTTCCTATGTGTATGTTGGCCCCAAAGACTACAAGATCCAGAGAAGTAACATAAAGGAATAGGAAGAGCATACACTGTGGAGAAATGGGAAACCAGAGAGCACATTTAGAGCTGCATGACATTTCCATCTGTTTTTGGCCAGAGTATCTAGATAGTTTTAGGAGAAATCTTCCATTTTTTTCAAAGTAAAGCTAATTTAGTGTTTGAAAAATTATTGGGAAGTTCAAACAAAATGCATGTTCAGGCCAAATATGAGATGCATCTCATAAATTTATACTTTTGTTCTACATTTCAGTATAAATTCTTTCCTCTGCCTAAAATGTTCTCTCCCTTAGTTAGCTGGCCATTGAGTTAAATATTGAGGTCAACGTGATGAAATCACACCTTGCTTACTTTTGACCATGGGGCACTCACCCAGGTTCTTACAGTACAACTACCACTGATCAAACACTTCCCATGTTCTGGACACAGGGCTCAGCACTTCATAAGCTTTACCTCGAACAATTTTGTTTATTTTTCATAACACTGTGAGCTATGTATATGTATTTTATGTTACAGATGGGGAAAAAGAGACCCAGAGAGATGAACCTTGCATAGTATCCTGACTACCTGACTATGACAGGGAGAAAGCAGTACCTTTTCTTTTTTTTAAGATTTTATTTATTTATTTGACAGACAGAGATCACAAGTAGGCAGAGAGGCAGTCAGACAGAGGAGGAAGCAGGCTCCCTGCTGAGCAGAGAGCTCGATGTGGGGCTCGATCCCAGGACCCTGGGATCATGACCTGAGCTGAAGGCAGAGGCTTTAACCCACTGAGCCACCCAGGTGCCCCGAGAAAGCAGTACCTTATTCTCAAGTCTGTCTTCTCCCAAAGACCAAAGGATTAAAAATGATGATCTTTATCACATTGCCATTTCTTTTTGTTGGCTCTCCCCACCACAACCACCACCACCACTATGAGAACCAGGATCTTCTTCAGCGTCAAAACTGTTTTTCCTTACTGCTGTGCTGTGGGCCTCAGATGCCTCGTCATAAAGAGTGGACACTCCATCCATCTGTTCATGCACTCATTCACTTAGTTACCGACCCTTACTGAACACGTACTATTCACTCAGGTATAGCTCTGATTTGGGGACTTGTTGAGGGCTCAACTTGTGGTTATGACTGCGCTCTCTGGGTGGGTTGGGGAGTCACAAAGAAGGTGAAAGAGAAGCATGTGCTTCAGGTTAGTACTTGGGAGCCAAACCTACTGAGTTTGGGTGTCAACTCTGCCCTTTCCCAACTGTATTACTTCGGTAAACTTCTTTACTTACCTAAGCTTTGGTCTCCTTATCTATAGTAATCTTTACCTAGTTCACTGGCTTTTTGATTACTAAGTGATGTCATAGAAATTAAGCCCTTAGAATCTAAATAATTGGAAGGCGCTAGTTAGTGTGATGATTAACTTTATATGTCTTGACGTGACTAGGTGACTAGGCCATAGTGTCCATTGTTTAGTCAAATGCTATCTAGGTGTTTTGTAAGGATATTTTTTAGACACAATTAGCATAAATCACTAGGCTTTGAGTAAAGAAAATTACCCTCCAAAATGTGTGTGGGCCTCACCCAAACAGTTGAAGGCCTTAAGAACAAAGATGAAAGTTTCTGGGAAAAAAAAGGAATTTTTCTCAAGACTGCAAGATTTCAGATTCAAAACTACAATATCAACTTCTACCTGAGTCTCCAGCCTACTGGCCGACTCTATCAATTTGAGACTTGACAGCTCTTGTATGAGCCAATTCCTTAAAATTGATCTAGCTCTTTATCTCATTCTATAACTCTGTCTCTGTCTCTGTTTAATGTCATGCCAAACAGCTTATCAAATGCAGAGATATCTAGGAAGATAGATGAAGAGAGATATACAGAGATAGATAAAGATACAGATGTATACATAGCTCCTATTAGTTCTGTTTCTGTGGAGAAGCCTGACTAATATAGTTGGAATTACATTACAGAGACTAAAAGTAAAATATCATTAGTAATTTGACCTTGATTCTTGATGATGAAATTAGTGGAGTGTTTCTAGTGTCTGTAATGATTACAAGGAAACCTTTTCCCAAACAGAATAAAAGCAAAGGGATAAAACAAGGGAAGAATCCTTCACTTTCTTGAAAATAAATTTTTATAATTCAAAGACCAGATTTTGCAAAAATCCCACCTTTGTTTTTCCCTTTTCTGAAGAGATAGAACTGCCAGGTTGGGAGCTGAGGGGAGGACGTAAGGGGGAGTGGTATACCGCATGATAAGGTAGAGACTTAATAAGAATCTCAAACCAAGGATTTTTTCTGCCTGATCATCTGAAGAGCCACGCTGATCTGCAAGAGAGTTCTTTGGCACCACATCTCCATCTTCCCTCTGCTCTTGGCCCACCCCTCCACAGAGCCCCTCAGCCTTCAGTCATCACCATGGAAACTACACAGAGAGAAAAGCTGTCCAGGGTCAGGAGAAGGGGCTTGAAAATCTTGTCTAAAGCCCCCATCCCTTTCCTTGCTGCCTTGTCCATTTCTGAATACAAGATTGTATCCACCTGCTGGAAACCCCATATACCCTGTCACCATGATTTAACTGTGACATTAAGTAGGATTCTGATAGAATCCAGGCAAGAAAAAGAGACTTCCTGGACACATGTGAGGATCATTTGTAAATGGCAGCGTTAGCAAATTAGAAATATCTGATGTGCTTGAAATAATAATAAGGAATAAGCCCATTTCCTGTGTTTCTTTTTTTTTTTTTAAGATTTTATTTATTTATTTATTTGATACAGAGAGAGCACAAGCAGGCAGAGCAGCAGGCAGAGGGAGAGGGGGAAGCAGGCTCCCTGATGAGCAGGGAGCCCGATGTAGGGCTTGATCTCAGAACCCTGGGATCATGACCTGAGCCAAAGGCAGAGACTTTAACCCACTGACCCACCCCGGCACCCCCATTTCATGTGCTTTTTATGTACTAACTACCTTCTAAGTAATCCACATGTATGAACTTGCTTAACAATCATAACATGATGAAGTAGAGTTTTACTCATTTGAAAGAGAAAAAAATCTAAGGCCCAAGTGTATTGTACGCATGTTCCACGGTTACTCAATTAGTAAGAGATAGGACAAGTTCCAAAAGTTTGTCCTTGTACCAACTTACACCCCAGTACCCTCTCAAAAACTGCAAGGTGATTCAAAGGACTATTTCAAGCAGTAATAATAGGTGCTCCCCAACAGTTTTTAGTATTGGTAACCTTCATGTTCGAACACTAAAATTCATGCTAAATTTCACATCTGTACTCTGATCCATCTCTCGAACCCTGAATAATAATAATAACCCTGAACCCTGAATAATAATTAAAAAATGTGTCCATACATTCTGCTTTTACCTGAGAAGCCTGAAAAGTCAGTGTAAACATGCATTGCCACTGAAGGAAAAATTTACCTCCCGATGTCTTTCTTACTCTTATCACTAGTTTCTGAGAGAATGTCACACCACCCCTAGGGAGTGTGTTTCTCTGCCTCACTCTATGACCCTTCGTCTCACCTCTACGCTCATCTCTGGGCATATCTCTCAAACTTATTCCTGGTTCTCAGGATGGTGGCTGAGGCCAGGCATCAGCCACAAATGGACATGGAGTAAACCAACGGACTCTTTGTTCTTTTCATCCATGCCTCCTTCCCTGGCAGCAACACTTCCTTTGCAGGATCTGGATTCCCCGGGCGTGGATCTTAGTGGGCAGCAGAACAGATGGAGAAAGGACAGGAAGGTGCAGGAGAGCAGTCACAGGATGGAGTGCCTCACTGAGTAGGAACACATGATTAAGGATGCTTAAGCTCTAAAAACCGATGGTCCTCAGTTGATTTGGTTCACACAGAGAACTGCTGTAGCATTGTGCTTAATGGCTTGTGCCCCAGGCCGAGGTGTGCAGTTTGGGATCCCAGAGCTGCCATTTAGCAACCATGATCCTGGGTGAGTGATTTGACATCTCTATATCTCTGTCACCTTCACATAAAGGATAGGGCATATAAAAGTCTGAGCTCAATGCCTGGTCATAATAGCATGTTACCCACAAGGGTCAGCTATTATTACTTAAGTCATAAAGCTTTACACTTGGGCGACCGTTTAGAAGTTAATTCCTAATTTTGATTGGTAGGAAAATTGAGAGGAGAAAGGAAGTAATTTGTCTAAGGGGACATAGTAGATCTTGCTACTCAACAGGCCAGGATGTTTGCCATGCCATCATCCACCCTTTTAGAAACTTCTTGATCACAGTGCTTATTTATGCTAAATATATTTTTATATTTATTTATGCTTCATATATTAGAGGCCAATGTTTGTCAGTTGTTTTTCCTCTTAAGTTGATAGATTTATGCTGAGCCATTATCTCACCTACCCATGCTGAGAGAAGGACAGAAAACTAGACAGGATTAGGGACGCCAGAGATGAGCATGGAACAGAGGGGAGTAAACAACATCCACCACAGCCTCACAAACAAGGCTGTGGGCAATGAGGTAATCAGTCTCACACAACCCTGACATAAAACAAAAACAAAAACACGGGACCATACTGACCACAAAATTCATACTTTCAGCTCCCTGCAAACTGTAGGTTGATAGAAACAGGTCCTACTGCCAATTAGAAGAATCTGAGAATGAGTTTATTTGTTGAACACAAATCTTGCCTTCATTATTCCAATCTGAGCAACCAAGAAAAACAAATTTAAAACAATTTTAATTCTGAATTGACTGGAACAACACCACCACCAAAATATTATGACTCACATGGTAGTGCTCTAGCCCTATAGCAAATTCTGAGAAACTCTTTTGAGCTAAATATTCCTGAGGAATAGACAAATCAAACGTGAATGATACCCCCTCACCCACACCCACAGGTACTCACAGAACATCCAACTGGACCTAGAAAGAATTACTAACTTCAGGTTCAGACTCTGGGGACTCAACCTGGATTTGGTCCTATCCTTCAAAGCTGACTGGGAGAATTTCTGGGGTCAGAATAATTGTTTTAATCTGGCTTACTCTGAATGAAGCCTCTTCATCTGGCTCATGTATTCCCTCTTCATTGCTAGTCCCCAAATTCCCATGCGGATCTGTCCTTTGGTCCTTTGGACTTAAACCTTCCAACGCTATCTGGAGATAGCCAGGTGGAAATGAGATTGGTAGGGTGTTAAGGTTTTTTGAGGGGGAGGGTTGTTACTTTTATATAGATTTTACTTTAAGGGCAGCTTTGGGTTCACAGCAAAGTTGAACAAAAGGTACAGAGATTCTCATGCACCACCTGCCCTCCCCCCAACACACACACACATGCATAGCCCACCTGGCCTTTCTCCATCAGCATCTCCCAGGTGTAAGTTTGTTTTTCTTTTTCTTTTTTTCTTTTTTTTTTTTTGTTCCCTTCACTCATGCTCCAAACTTTTTTTTTTTTCAGTTTCTTCCTTGTTACAAATGGACAGTTTTCATAGTAAATATGAGAACATATCTTGTTTTCTCCTGAGCATGTTTATTCTGCCTCCGATGGGCTTCTATCTTTACTAAAATCATAGAAGCTTCTCCTCCCATCACACTCAAACCACACACAAAAAGCAGTTGGGAAAACATTTCAATTATTCCAAACCACAAGTTCACTTCTGAGTAACGACAAAGAAGGAAGCTTTAGAAACCCATGAAGGGAAACTACAGACTCAGACTAAAACCTGAGGGGGTGGCCCCAGCCAGTGCCTGCAAAACGTGGAACCAGGATGCTGACTTCCTAAATCCCAGCCCAGTTCTCTTTTCTCTGGAGCAAGACTTTTTAGATGCTCTCACATTTGATGAATGGTTGTCTGATAATTCGTTAATAAAACACCCTCTGGACATGGAGTGTGCCCATTGGCCAAATCCCTCTGAGAAGTAATCACTGCTCTGAGACAAAAGAGGCTAGTGTGAGTGAGTGTGTGTGTGTGTGTGTGTGTGTGTGTGTGTGTGTGTAGGGGTGGGTAGGTGGGTTGCATTTGTATAAAAGATGATCATAGAGCAAGGGTATATATTCAGGTCAGTTTGAGATGTAGTGGAAAGCAGAGTAGTCCGAGAACCAAGTACAGATGTGCTACTAACTTGCTGTATGATCTTATGAAAACCCTGTTTCCCTCTCTGAGTCTCAGTTTCCTGATCTATAAAGTACAAAGATTTCTTCCAAGCAGCGCAGAAATACACGATTCTAGGAGAGACCATGAAAGGAAGAAGGGGACAGAAGGAGGAAAGAGATCAACAAAAGGAAAAGAAGTGTGTGTGAGGGAGGGGGGGTATCTCGGGAATAGATAGAAAATGCCTTTTAATAAGAAAGTGAAATAAAGTTGCAAATGAACCCGTGGGTCTCCTGAGGCCTCTATTTTTCATCCTTCGGAATTTTTAGTGTTTCCACATTCAGTCATTTTAGATAAATGTATATTTAATGTATGGAAAGCTTGAGAAACCTCACAAGAAGAAAAAGAGGAAGAAAGGAAATGAGAGGTCCAGGACAGGAGCTCTCGGCAGATATGATCCTGCCCAGGGAGTCCCCACACCGCGGGCCGGCGGGACCTTCCTGCCCAAGACCCCTTGACCATCACCGGCTCCCGCTCCCCGCCGCTTTCCCAGTGAGCCGCTCTGAAACCGCCAGGGGGCGCTGCGCGGCAGCCGGCGGGTGGGGGGCGGAGCTGCTTTAAATCGCGGCGCCCAGAGGTTGGCGTCTCAGTTCCAGAGCCTGGGAACCGCGCAGCTTCTCGCCTCCCGACTCCAGCGCGGACCCAGACGGGACCTGGACTCAAAGCTTCTCCGGTGGCAGCTCAGGGAGCAGGGCTCTCCGCACTAACTTCTTCCGCGCGGCTCCGTCACTCCGGGCAGTCCCCGGTGCGCACCTGCCAACTCCGCCTTCTGCACCTGCCACCCCTGAGCCAGTGCGGGCACCCAAGCGAGCCATGGCCAACGCAGGGCTGCAGCTCTTAGGCTTCATCCTGGCCTTCCTGGGCTGGATCGGCTCCATTATCAGCACGGCACTGCCCCAGTGGAAGATTTACTCCTATGCCGGGGACAACATCGTGACGGCCCAGGCCATCTACGAGGGGCTGTGGATGTCCTGCGTGTCGCAGAGCACCGGGCAGATTCAGTGCAAAGTCTTCGACTCCTTGCTGAATCTGAACAGTGAGTGCTTTCCCCACCCCCGTCTCCAGGAACCTGAAACCCCAGCCCCCCAGTGGCTCCGCTTTGGAGTAGTGGCTACCGATTGATTCTGTGGTGTAATTACGTGGTTGTGAAACTTCAGTTGATCAAGTCTTCTGATCATGTGCTTTTATCGTGAGGAAGCGAGAAAGCTGTGGTTTGGGAAAAGAGAAGCCCTGGCCTCAGCTCTGTTTTTTCCTCTAAGTCGCCAGGTGACACTTTTCCACTAGGTGTGGTTTCATCTTAAATTCCCATGAAGTGAGGTGGAGATCGAGTGGGTGAAGGCCAACCTCCAACTTGAGCTCTTAAGTTTTTTTCTGGACATTGTAAAATTCTCTATAAACTGAAGAGTGGTGGGGTTTGGACAAGAAAACAGGTTGCTTTGAAAAGATTGGACCCTGGTAGCTTTTCTGGATTCTATAATTAATAGGTAATCCTAAAGTTTTAGGTAAATTGGGAGAGGGGCTGTTAAATATATCTTTACTCTGAGTTTTATAGTAAAAGTCACATTTCTATGCAGAATATCCCAACCTAGTGTCTACTACTAACACTTGAGCTTGAATCTTTTGATATATTTGCTTTTTAAGATCCAGTAAGTATGGGGAGGCTCCTTTGAATCCCCTCCTATGACCCCTTCAAGAAGCTTCTTGAGATTCCCCTGAAGGGTTTAGCTTTCAAGCCAGGAATCCGCAGAGGAGACAGATAGTGTAGTGTTATTTTGGAAAGTGAAGTTGGGTGGCAGGTGGAAAAGGGTGACAAGGAAGAAAAGTTCTAACTAAGCTCCCATCATAATACGAAGGAGAGTGAAGGCACTGGAGAAAATAAAGCAAGGAGACTCAGTTGCTGAAGGCAGAGCTCAGCCAGAGAGGAAGGTAGTGAGAGAAATGGTGGGTCTTCTCCAAGCTTCCATCTTCCTTAATTTCTGTGTAACGGAATGTCCGTTCTTCTGTCAAGCTGAAAAGAATTATGTAGACAGGGCTATTTCTAGGGATTATGGGAAGAAGGATGATAGGATGGCCTTTTTACTTCTTCTTTTTTTTTTTTTTTTTTAGGTACAGGGTTATGAGTGACTTTTTAGAAACTCTTTAAATTCCCACTTACTGAGGTCATAATAATTCATGGCCAGAGTACCTTCCTTGAGATACTATGTTAGTTGTCCTGCACGTTTGTCTGTCATGCCCTCCAACTAACTTGAAGAAAAGCTTCTTTAGTCTTTGGCTGGATAAACAAGACTGTCCACCAGCCCACCTCATGTGCTGAGGGTGAGCCATGTTGCCATTGCTCAAGCTTCCTTCAGCTGCCCCGTCCACCTCCGGCCTGTGGTTTGGTCAATACCCATCCAGCTTAGAGTTATTAAATCTGTTCTGAATCTGTTTAAACAGCTTTCACACCTGTGGGATTTGGTTCGTCAATGTGCATGGTGGTTTGAGCGTTTTCACTTCAACTTTTCAAAGCTCCCATATTAGGATCCCTTTATACCAAATATAAGAAGTATATGAAGCACACCCCTCCATATCATCATTGAATCTCCCCGTGAAAAGATAAATGTGTGTAAGGAAATGGAGTCAGGCATTTTGGGTGTCATGTCGAGGACTTGGCAGATGGAGGAGGTTTTAAAGGCAATTCCAGAAACATCTCTCATTCTTCTGACCAAAGCAGTTCATTTTCAGTATGTTTAAATAGGTTTCCTTTTACTTCCTTAGGTGACCAAATAGAATGCATGACCATATTGATCCATGTTGTAAATACTCCAACAGGCCATTGCTATACACAGTAATGTGTTAAAATGTTTTATTTTCATTTATTCCTGGTTAATATAGTTGTTACACTTTTTGAAGTGTAGTAGAAGAACTAAACCATACCCTTTTTCCCCATACAGATTTTAGAGATTTCTTCCCTCTGATTTTTTTTTTTTTAACTCCAGATCTGATTCCTCTTTTTGTTTTGGTTAAAACCAGGGTTTATTCAAGGTGGAGCTGAGGCCTTTCTCTCAAAACGGTTTCCCAGAAGAGGGAGCCTTGACTCATAGGTGCTCTCCCAATCTGCCAATGACTCCTTGGAGGCCTTTGAACAGAGCGCAGGGAACCTGTCTCCTTTTCTCTGCCTGGAATGTGGTCCTCACTCCCCTCTGATGTAGAGACCTGGGGTGGTGATTCATTGGCTGGTTTTGGTGCAGTTTTGTGATGTCTAGAAGAAAACTGGGTTATCCTGGATGTAAGTATCTTTCCTTGTAAAGGGTTGCATTCCAGGAAGTGCTTTTAGCTTCTAGCTTGGCTAGAAGTTTCCTGAGAGTGTATCTTGCTCTCTGCCAGTGGAGCCCACTTGGCATCTTAGGGTGGAGACACAGAAATTTATCAAGGTTTCTAACACTAGATGTGTTAAGAGCCCTTGATTCCTTGCTCTAACTAGTGTCAGCTATAAAAAGCACATGACGTTCATAAAATACCTAAAAGGTTATGGGTTATTTAAACCAATATAGGAAATGAGGTACGACAGAGCTCCTTTTAGGTGGTCCTTGCACAACAGTTTCTGAAAATGTAACCGAGAAACTTCCCTGGGGGGGGGCAAAATATTATACCGTGTGTTGTGGTTTTACTGTGGCTGAGACAACTTCATTGTCCATCCCAAGTATGCGATGTTGATTGACACTGAGGACTCCAGCAACCGAGAGCTGGCGCATACGGAGGGTGGCACCAGGTACAACGGCAGTAGACTTTTTCTGGATTAAACTACATCTTGCCTTCTGTTGATCCAGTTCTCAAGCTTTTGGCAAGCTTGTGCCTATTTTAGGTCCTTAGTTAATTGTTTCTTCTTGCTTGATTTTAATAGCTAAAGTTGTCTGAGGACTGGGCTGTTCTGGGAGGGTGCATTGTGGGCGGTGTGCAAGCAGAGGAGTAAGCATTTTGGAGGAATGTTGTAGGGAAAATCCAAGCACCAGACAAATGGAAGGTTAGGCTAGACTCTCTCTAAGTCTCATCTAACCTTGAGATTCTGTAATTTGTTTATAAGCTCCTCTAGCCTGTTCTACTTGCTTTGCATGAATCCACATGTGTGTAGGTGTACTTAATGAGTATTGGTTGTCAGTGAGGTTTCCCAGCACTCTCCCCATGATGTCAGGCTCAGTCAAAGAGACGAAATCACTGACTTGGATTTGAAAGTCTTGAAAGTCCTCAAAGCACAGGCAAAGAGGAAGGCACCCACTTACACGTCCCTAGACTGCATAATGCCTGCCACATACTAAGGGCATTCAAGAAGCCATTGGTGTTCGAATGGGAATTAGTTCCAACGCTTGGAATGATGGAACTAGAAAAAGAAAAATCCAAGTCTGAGGTCTTAAGTTCTCAATTCTCACCCTGGTTTTGCACTAACTAGCTATGTATATTATGGTGAGCCACTTGATTTTTCTGGGGTGAAGAGAAATAAAATAGAGCTTATTTTAGAAACCTTATAAAACAGTGCAGAGTAAGAGGAATGGGGAGATGAACCCACAGCTCACTCATCCACTCAATAAATGTAAGCCGGGCCCTGTTCTTGCTCCCAGGGATGCAGCTAAGATGATTTATAAGGTGTCAGTATTGATTCCTTCCAGTGTCAACATTCTTTGTTACTAATTGCCATGATGGAAGACAAAGAAGCAAGTGGCATAGTTTAAGTTTCCTTGATTGGAGTGATGAGTAAGTGGTAAAAGAGAAACATAAATTTAATCATGAAGCAGCTTCTCTAAGAAACAAGCAAAAAAGATAGCAAAACTACTAGGACATCCTGAAAAGTGGTAAGTCCTGCCTCATCCCGGACCCCTTCAGTTACTGACTAAGGTGGTGTATTGAGGTCATACCCATGGGCCAACAGCTTGTGCACCAAGAAAATAGAAATCCTAACAATGAGAACTCCTGAGAAACTTCAAAGTTGAGTCCAAGTGAAAAAGTCATGGGAATATGATCGTGTGACGGCCTGTGATGAGCTCACTGAACTGCAGAGAAGAGACTATGTTTGTTCTAATCACCCGATGGTCAGTTCATTTGCCTGTTTAATACTTATTAAGGAACCACTCATGTAGAGGGACTGCGTGAGGATGCAGGTTTAATTAAAATCAGTTTTGTTTGATACATACTATACAGGGTAATAATATAACTGTATGGCCAGTAAGTAGCATAAGCAACATCAGGTATTTATAGCAGATTCTGCTGCTTGTATATTTAGGCTTCTACCAACCTTTAGAAAAAAAAAATTGATGTACTTGTCTGTGCTTGTCTTTCCACACTTAGTTGATTAACCCAACTGTAGTAGATCAGTAACTTCTCACTCATTTCTTGTCTTGTAAGTAGAGATCTTTGTAAGTATTTTTTCAAATTATACTTTCAGGTTGAAAGTGGTGAGAACTCCTTAGGGGGTCTTTAATCTCAAGATTATCGGTCTAGCTAAATGTAATTAAAAGACTGCCTCCTCTCTCTTCTGCTGAATAATGATGGGAGACAATAGTGGAACTTTTTGAATGTTTGCAAACGATTTTCTCCACAGACAACTTTAGTCAGTGATGATAATTTTGTAGCGGCATCTCTAAATTTACAGGGCCAGGAAAGGATCATATTTGCTTCTAGAGTTGATCCAATTAGACTAGCTCAGAGTTAATAATTCAAGGCTCTCCTGTATCTCTCTGGTCCAAAATGTTATTGTGTAGCTTTCAAATATTTCTCAACTTCTCTACCCTGCTCATCATCATTCCAATAGGAGAAAAACTTCATCTTGGAAGCTCATTCAAAGCAGAATTTTAAGATTTTGAAAATTAAAAGAAAATAATCAAGTTAAGCAAAAAAGTATGATTTTTTTCCTCCTTGTATAAGTTTCTGGCTTTTAATGATTGAAACTAAGTTTGGCTTTATATAGCAAAATTTTGTTATCTCCAGGTTCACTAGGGAGGCATTTCTCAGTAGTATATCAAAGATTAAGCTAACCATAGGAGAGTAAGTATTTTTCCCTATAGTATTAGTGCAGTTTTGAAAAATTAAAGACATGTGCTAATTTGAGATAATTGAAAACAGGTTGAATAACCCATGTAGCCTGTCAGGTTTTGTTCTTAGTGTTTTGGATTGAAAAATATCTGGTCCAAGACATCAAGGAGCTCACAATTACATATTTTAGATCTTTGACTTAAAAGGCTTCCATAATACCTTAATTTGAAGGATTCATCTGGTTCCAGCTTAAAACTGTGCAATTTAGATTCTATCTCCACATAAAACCGTCATAACTTGTAACACAACACTTGCTTACTGTGACTTTGTAATCCATTGTTAAATATTCCTGACTAGTGAGTTTTCATGTTGTTATGATTCTCACCCTGTTTTGTTTTTGTTTTTGTTTTTGTTTTCTTAACATCCTCCCCACCCCTACATATCACTATAGTTCAGAATTCATCCAACTGTCTCCAGTGGAGCAAGATGAGATTTTTGTGTTTGATGCCCATCCAGTAGCATAAAAAACAAAGAAATTTTTAAGTCAAAGGATGTCAAGATATAGATGAGAAATACTGCTTTGCAAAATAATGCTCTTGCTTGGGGCACCTGGGTGGCTCAGTCGGTGAAGCAGCTGCCTTTGGCTTGAGTCATGATCCCAGCATCCTGGGATCAAGCCCCGAATTGGGCTCCTTGCTCTAGCGGAGCTTCTTTCTCTGCCTGCTACTCACCCCGCTTGTGCGCTCTTTCTCTCTGACAAATAAATAAACAAAATCTTAAAAAAAATGCTCTTGCTTTATCATATTTTTAAAAATGAAGCATGATCCCCTGCTTTAGATGACTTATATGATTATATGACTCCCCCCCCATTTCCTCCATTATTTTTTGTGCATTACACAAATAAGTCATCATTCTATAAAGAAAACATAGGGTTTTGTTAGTGAACAAAACAAAATATCTGCTTCGTTCCCCCTTAGAGACTTTGTGAACAAGGTGGGAAGAATAAAATCAGTATGGTATGAATCATGTGTGCTTTCCTGGAGAACGTGAAGGGGAAAAAATCAGAGATGAAAACTTGAATGTTAGATCATTCCAGGTGAGCACAGATGGAGCCCTGGAGTGGTTTATCTGTGTGTGCTCCCTGCCTGGGTGGTTTTGTGCAAGTCTGACTCATGGGACTGAGAGGCCCCATAGACTCCTCGTGAAGAATACCTTGTGATCCGTGTGCTCAGACCTGCTGGGCTGGTGGCCGGCTGTTTTTACATGAAGTGCAGATCAGAATGATTATTATAGGAGCTGGATCGGGTTGGGGCTCTTACAACTCAAACAAAGTGGAAAACTTGGAGACAGAGATCAGAGATTAACAATAAAGGTGATTAATAAAGGTTGGAAAACAGTGTTTATGAGAAAAACAAAAGAAGTGGCTGAGAGATGTGGAAGGCTATGTGTATTTGAAGGGTTAGCATAGGAAGAATATTTACTAATGGGTCTCTCTCTGCTGAAGGTAAAAATCTTGCTACCCATTCTTTAAAACCCTACAAGGACTTCTGATTACACTTAGAGTAAATGCTGAACACCTTACTCTAGCTCTCTAGCTTGCAAAGCCCTGTAGGATCTAAGCTTTCTGAGCACCACACTAAATGCACCTCATTTTGTCATATTCTGTCACCTTCCAGTAGAGTGACCAGATGTCCCATTTGTCCAGGATTCAGGTCCTTCTTAGGAGGCAGGACCTGTAGTTTTAAAACCGAGACAGTGCCAGGCAAACAGACGGCAGTTCAGCCTATCCTCCTGGCATGTAGATTATTTTTGTGATTTTTAGTATTTCTCCTTCCAGCATTCTTTAGCCTGAAATGCCTTTCTTCTGAGGGATATTTAGGACCAAATCTGAGATGTGTGTTGTGTATTAGAATTTCGTTATTTTACTTTCCAATTTCGTGTCACGTAATGATTGTCTTGGCAAAAACTCTTAGTAAATGAGAAGACAGGGCACGCCATAACGGTGGATTCCTTGGTACTTTCCTCTTCTTGCCACAGGATTGTTTGTGATCCAAGGAAGAAGTTTTATGCTAATCTTATAAACAGCTTCAGTTCCTGGGAAACCCACGGTGCATGGAACATGTGTTTTGATTCAGCAGTTTTTACACTCCCCAGGAATCTTATGAGAAGTGTGTGGGTAGGGTGCATGTGTGCCCCACATGTTTACAAGGAGCTGGATATGTGAGGGGAGTGTCTCCATTTTGCTGTTTACTTAAATCAAGTAAAAATGTATCTTGGCTTCCCAAATATCTCTCAAATACAGTAAAAAAAATACTTTTGATTCCTCTTAGAGGTTATTGTGATTTTAGCAGAGATTGCTTGGTTATGGCAAGGATATAAATATTAACAAATTAAAATAGAATGTCTTAGAAATCTCTAGAGCTAATAATGATTGGTAATGTAAGTTTGCAACCCTGAATGTCGTAAGACTGAGTTTAGATATCAATTTAATTGGGAAATACAGAACCTTGCCACCAAGTTGACCACTTTTGAAGACCATCAGGAAGTAAATTGTTCCAACTTCCTGGTTAGAGATATCATCATTCACACTTTACATAATAGAAACATGGTCCCAAAGAATAATAAGTAGCTTACCCAAGATAGCATGGTTTGTTACAATGTAAATACCGTTTATACATGGAAAAATAATTGCCACCTGTAAACACTGTCAGTAGGATAATGATCTTTACCAGAAGGAGGAAATAAATCTAGAATTAATCAAACTCATTTACTAGAGGAGTTTCAGCTCATTTTTTTTTAAATCTGTGCCTTTATACCACAATGATAGCATCATGTGTTTATTCTTTATTAAACATACTGGCATAATCTCCCAAAGCTGACTATATCATGATTTAGTACCCCAATGACAATAACAGGAAAGCAGAAAATTAGTGTAATCTTGAGAAATACTACATTAAATTATTGTCTGCTATTTTACAATATGACAGTTTAATAGTTTTGAACATTGGTGATATCTCTGAATATGAAACTGCCATGTTCCAAAGTAACATCTCAAAGGTTATTTTGTTTTTGTTCTAAGAAAATGGCATTTATATCCCCCACCCCCAGGCCACTCACTGGAGACGCAGATGTTACTTATCCAGCCATGACAATCTTTGAGAAATTCATTACTTATCTTCCAAATTCACCTGTTTTGTTTTTATTTTCTGAGGCTTGACGACTGGAGTATAAAGCTGTTGACTATTACCAAAGTATATTGTAAGCCATTTTAATTATAAATGGTTTAACATTAAGGATAATACATAGGATTGTTGTTTCAGAATTAAAATACTGTGTTAGTGAGGATTAAAGATGTATTAGTTCTGCTAAACCTATTCAACCAGATCATTAATTATTTTTCCAGAGGATTTGAAGTTCATATTAAAAACATAAAACGTGAGAGCTGGAGGCTTCTCATTCATCAGCCAGCCAGGCGTTTGTTTCTCTGGAGTGGAAATTGTGTTGGTTACCTGCGGAAACATCATTGGAGCTGGGGTCTTGTGACTCCTAGTTCATTTTTATCTTTTCCTTACATGATTGAAATATACATGGCCTTCAATCACTCTTCTCTGGTTGCCCTAGGCACGATTTTTACATGTTCTAAAATGTTTCCCACCAGGTACATTGCAAGCCACCCGCGCTTTGATGGTGATTGGCATCCTGCTGGGACTGATAGCCATCTTTGTGGCCACAATTGGCATGAAGTGTATGAAGTGCTTGGAAGACGATGAGGTGCAGAAGATGCGGATGGCTGTCATTGGGGGCGTGATCTTTCTTATTGCAGGTAAGAGAGGCCCTGCCCCCTTCACCTTACTAATCGGTCTCTGGCATGGGTAAAGACCTAGGTTTGAGTTTCCTTACATTTTATTGGATGCATTGCCCTTGGATTGATTTTTTTCAGTTCCTTTAAAATCTTGAAGACATAGAAACCTTGTCTAGTTGACTTGTACATTCTCAAATAGGACCAAATGAAAATCTGAGATCTGTGCTCACGGTGAGCAGCTCTGTTCATTGAGGTTCCGGGTGCCAACTAATTTGCTAGAACCAATCTCCCAGGTGAAGAGGGATATTTTCTATTTAGCAAGCATTAAGGAACGATTCTATAAAATTCAGAAAATTTCTGGAGTGTCTCCATGAACATTATGTGGCAAAGATGGGGAGTTATGACAGAGAATGTGAAGAATGTGTGAATCACACAGGTCTACGAGGAGTGGATGGATTCAGGATTCTTGGAGAAAGATGAGGACAGCCTTCCAGATAGGCAGATCTGATTCCAGAATAAACGGGTGTACTATAGACAAGTGAAGTGACGGCCAGTTGGAGTGGAGGTAGAGACTGGAATAGTAGGAGGTTAGGTTAGATGAGTTAAGAAAGAGAAAACCTTGATAAAGGAATGAAGTTATATTTTCCATAGAAAATACGTATGTGTTTGTGTTTTATTCAAGTGTTGATTGAGGAGTTACATATGTGACCTTTGAAAAATGAGTATCAGGAAAAGACATGGATAGTTCCATTATAAAACCCTAAAATAAGGATTATCTTAAATAAGATAGTATTATGTGTGCAGATAAAAATGGTATGTGTGCAAATACATAAAATAATAGAGTTTACATTATATAAACATATATACAGTATATTTTATATACAGTCTATTGTTTTTGAAAATGAGATCAGTGATATAATCGACCATTAGGAAGAGCTAGAATTAGAATTTTTTTTCTCATTTTCTCTTTGGAAAAAGACTTTTTAGGAGCCTTTATCCCAGCATTGTATGTGGATTTAACCAATAATGAAGGAAGAGTGCCTGTGGCTTTGCTAAAGATTTGGTTAAAGGGATCAGTCTTTCCGTTTTTTCAAATTAGCTCTTGCCAGAAAAAGTATGAATAGCATTTCATTCCCAATGGTTTGATCCCAAAGGCTGTAAATAAACATATGGCATAGCGCCCTTCCTTTGCTTCCCTGCTTGTAACTCCCATAAGTGACTACAGCACCCCAACTTCTGTTTTAGGGACTTCCTACAGAGTAAGGGTGGCAAGTTCCAGAATATTCTCATGGTGTATCTAAGCAGCCCAAAGCAGTAGTGTTTTCTGTCAAGTATTAGAGGCAATTAGATTGGACTGGGTTTTTTTTGCGGGGGGGGGGTGGAGAGGGAGTAGCATGGAAATATTTAATCTATTTATATTGATGGTTTTGTATAATTACTATATGAAGCAGTTATTTAGTTTCCTTGGATAAGAAATATTGAGATATTTTTATACTTCTTATAAATGATAGAAGTAATTATGTTGACTAAGTAGTTTCCTGGGTATTACTGAAATACGAAATGCATGGGAAATTGAGAGGATGCTGTATAAACTGCTCTGATGTGATACCTCAGCAAATCTCCAGGCAGTACCTGGCATGTCTGGCCAGCGGGGCAGTAGGATTTGGGTGGTCTGGTCCATACTGAGACAGCTCATGCTCCTCCCTGCTATCTAGGTGTTTACTTTCCTTTTGCTTCTGCAGAACTGTAAATTTTGAATTTTGGTCAGGAAAAATGTAGATGGGTTTTCACCCTCCCTTTTGCAAGTGACTCTGTGTATACTAATAAGGACTTTGGTCTTATCAAAAGTAGTTTAGTATACTAATGTGTAACAATATCTTTGAAGGAGCTCTTAACTGACATCAGCCTGTTGAACTGTTTTGAAAAAAGCATTATAATTGTCCATGACTTTGGACTGTAAGTGAATTAGGTGACATCACGAGTATAAACTATGCCCTACTTCAGCCTAATATTTTTGTCTGTCTTAAGAGAGTATTTGGAATAAATCATGTCCGAATCTCTAATCTCCCTAAGTGAAAATTATCTAAATAAAAACTGACTAAATTAAAAATGTCAGCACTATTGATGAGTTTTAATTCTTGTAAAATGCTTATAAATTTCATGGGCTGTATATTTATGCTCATTGATTCATAGTGACTAACAGTATTTTGTTTTTAATTTCTGTAGGTCTGGCTGTTTTAGTTGCCACAGCATGGTATGGCAATAGAATTGTTCAAGAATTTTATGACCCCATGACCCCGGTCAATGCCAGGTAATGCTATTCATGTGTAAAATAGTTTGCTCTCTTAGAAAATACCCTGTTTAGGGGCGCCTGGGTGGCTCAGTGGGTTAAGGCCTCTGCCTTAGGCTCAGGTCATGATCTCAGGGTCCTGGGATCGAGCCCCACTTCGGGCTCTCTGCTCAGCAGGGAGCCTGCTTCTCCTTCTCCCTCTGCCTGCCTCTCTGCCTGCTTTTGATCTCTCTCTGTCAAATAAATAAATAAAATCTTTAAAAAAGAAAAAAAGAAAGAAAATACCCTGTTTATCTCCTACAAAGTCCAGCCAGTGCCATAACTTCTCAGATTTGCTTTCTGGAATTTTGTGAAATTTTAGTCAAACTTGAAAATAATCTGAAAGTCCTGTGACTCATGTTAAAATGAGCTTGGTAATTGCTTTAACAGCTTATATCTATGACAAAATGCACTTAGAAGTAGTAAATTTCCAAGCTCTGTACTTTCCAACTGTATACTGGACCTTTTTTCTGGTTCATTTTTTTTAAATATCAATAAAGATGTTAACATATTTAAAATTTCCTTTTTGTGGTATGTCCCAATACTTCCAACACTTAATTAAGTGATTTTTTTTTATAACTTAACAACATGGTTTATGATTGTTTGAAAAAGATAGTACTATTATAGAGGTTAATGAATAATACTTCATTCCCAATAGTTTAATTTTATGTAGGAAAACAAAATTTAACTTATTTATGAAAAAATACATTGAAATGCCACTTTCAAATTTTATGTTCCATCACAGCTATAAAATTGGCTTTGCAAAAGTCATTTTTATTTAAATTGTGATTTGTGGAAGTAAAAGAGCTGATTCTGGGCTCTCCTGTAACAACACTCCTTGATCAGGGCCAAGGCTCTTTGTGTCACTGTGTTCACATCATTAAAGCCTAATGACTTCATTAAGAGTCAGAATGTTCAGGCAGAATTATTATTGGTTGCGTGCTAGGATGGATGGATGCAGAATCCCTGTGGTTAGAGAGAGAAGGTGTGCTTCTCTTTATATAATCACCTACACTGGAGAACGTATACTGGAGTGATCGTGATCGCGGTGGAGCCTTAGATCTGTAAGGCTTACAGTATAGGAACTGAAACTGCAAATGCTCAATAGGCTAAATTTTTACCAGTAATGTATGTGAAAGCACTTTATAAATTGCTTGGCACTGTCCATGTGTTATTTACATTGTCTCCCATGATCCTGAAAGCAGTCCAGTGAGGGAGAAGGGATTGTCATGCCTTAAAAGAAGCAGAAATTGGGGCGGCTGGTGGCTCAGTGGGTTAAAGCCTCTGCCTTCAGCTCAGGTCATGATCTCAGGGTCCTGGGATCAGCAGGGAGCCTGCCTCCCCAACTCTCTCTGCCTGCCTCTCTGCCTACTTGTGATTTCTGTCTGTCAAATAAATAGATAAAATCTTTAAAAAAAAAAAACAACAACAACAGAGAGAGAGAAGCAGAAATTTAAGGTTGGGAGGTGAAGTTACTAGCCAAGAGTGTAGCATTAGAGAGTTTGCATCGGGACTCAAGGCCAGGCCTGCTCTGCCCTACCATCTTGCCATCATTCACAGAGTCTCTCCGCAGGAGGCCAGCTCCATGCACCCACCTATATCAGCTAAATCCAGAATGGTCTATGGATTGCTTAGAAGTCTTTTTTGTGATTTCTGATCTCAGTGTATAGAGATACCTCGGATCAACTATTGAAAATTTCATTGGTCTCCATCACTTGCCAGCAATTTCTTTATAGGATATGGTTGCTACTTGGCAATAGCATAATTGTAAAGTTTTAGCCTGGGAATCATGGTCCAAACTCGACTTCTAAAATACATAAACACACTTCACAAGTCTCCTACATGTGATGAAGTCTTAGGATATATTTGTGTGATTACCCTGGTGTTGCAGACCATATTGCCTGAGCTATATTGCAGGGCGCCTACAACTGCCATGTGAACATTCTGGTGTGTCCATATTCATGAACCTTAGAGTACCTCTCCCAGGGGACTATGGAGGATTTTTTCCCAGTGGGAAAAAGTATAATGACTATGATGTTGATTTCCTTCCTTAATTATATTACAAAATTCCCAATGATTCATTGACTAAAGTAATGCACTGTCTTTTCAGGTATGAATTTGGTCAGGCTCTCTTTACTGGCTGGGCTGCTGCCTCTCTCTGCCTTCTGGGAGGTGCCCTACTTTGCTGCTCCTGTCCCCGAAAAACAACATCTTACCCAACACCGCGGCCCTATCCAAAACCTGCACCTTCCAGTGGGAAAGACTATGTGTGACACAGAAGCAAAAGGAGACAGCAGCTGTTGAAACAAATAGAAAGTGGACATTGAAATACTGTCATTGACATTAGGACTTTAGACTTTTGACTATTGTAGTATGAACTACGGTATTGCAAAAAAGAACAACAAATGCAAAAACAAAAAAAAGTTATTTTTTTAAAATACGCATTGCTAAAAATGGCTTAGTTTTATTTTATCTCCTTTCCTCAATGCAGGAGGGAAGCCTTTTCCATTTTTATACTGCTTCCCACTGAGTAATCATCTCAAATGTGGGGAAGGGGAGCTCCTTAAATATATATAGATATGTACATATACATGTTTTTCTATTAAAAGTTAGATAGCAAAAACTCTTATTATGTTGGTACCAGTATGCTTAAAATATATCTAAAAAAAGAAAAATATATTTAATTCTATATTGATTTAAAAAGCAGTTTATCTGGTATATTTTTCTTTTTCTATATGGATACATATATAATAGGTGAAATATTATTTTCTCTCTTTCATCAGCTTTTAGCATCTTTGACAAAAGACCTAACCTGCTTTACTAAGTATGGATTTTTTTACTTCCTAACATGTGGCTTTTCATGTGCTTCTTTTATATTATTTTTAATTATGATCTCATAGCATGTGCTTTCATCATCCTTCATGCCTTTTTTTTTTTTTTTATGAGGTTGAGCTTAAATCTTGAATCTGATAACACATTTCATAAGCCTACAATATAATTCTGAGAGTCAGGAAGAATCTCTTGCAGATCAGAACTTTGGGAGCATGTCTTTCTGCAAGACCAAGATGATATGTTCCTGTTGACCTTCCACACGATTTCTGTACTCTGACCTACAGTGCTCTTGTTTGCTTTGAAAATATTTGTCTGATTCAGTTGCTGTGTGCTGCTTTCCCAAGTGTTGTAACACAATTTTATTGATTGAATTTTTAAGCTACTTATTCACAGTTGTGTATGCCCTCAAACTATCTTTTTCTCCCCCACCCACCTCAACTGTATTGTTTTCTCCGATGTATTTATCATGTAGTTTACCCCTTTCTAGAGAGAAAATGGCTCATCTGTTTGGTCTGAATGAAGTATTAGACTTCCTGTAGTGATAATCTGATGACAGATATTCTCTCTCTAACTGTAAGCAAGTCACTTAGTCTTTCTCCTCTTTTCCCATCTGTCAAATTGAGATAATGACACTTAACCAGCTGGTAGAGGCGGTGTGAGTATTAATTAGTTGATGTTATGCTCATTCTTTGAACATGAACCATGCTTAAGTAGTGTTTTTATTTGCTCAGTTGGCGGTTAAGTCACAGAATCAAACCTATGCACACATTTTTATATCGGTTGGCACCTTCCTTTCTTCATTGGCCCATCTCCTTTCTATGAACGGTGTCTAGCATGCTTTTGGTTCTCCGTTCCATTTTAACAATTGCTCTTAGTTTTCCTGACTGAGAAATTGCTACTTCACTCGATGATGTAATGGAAAGGTGTTGGCTTTGGTGACTGGAGACCTGATCTGAGTCTTGGTGCTATCAATTACTGTTTGAGTTTCAGCAAGGCACTTGGCTGCCCTAGATTCAGTGCCTCATCTGTAAAAAGGAGATTGTAATTCTTGACTTGCCTACCTCACAGGGCTGTTGTGGGGATCCAGTAAGATGGGATACATGTAAGTGTGGTTTTAAAAGGTAAAGAAAAAAAAATGTATACTGTTCTGGGGAAAGAATTAAGGATTTAAGTGAATTGGTTTAGGATTGCTTTTCAAATCCCTGGAAGGAGAGAAATTCTAAGAAATGGTTTTCTTGCCTTAATCTCTCATGTGATGAGACACTGAAGTGAAATTCGCCTTCTAAATGAAAAAGATTCTAAGGAAGTCTTAGTTTCTTCAGTGGGTGTGGCCTGATGCTTTTTATGGCTAAGCTTTTCTCCTTTCAGTAATGCAGACCTTACACTTAGAATGTAGATGTGTAAGCATCAGCAAAGCCAAGGTACAGAAGACTTTTTTGAATTAAAATAATTTGCAAGAGTATACAAGGTGAGTTTCTATTAAGTGATGCTATCAGAGGTGTTGCTTTAGCTGGCAGGGAGCACTGCTCAAATAGGTAGTTTGGGAATGGTAATTCATAGTGAAACCACATCAGGGGAGTTATCCAAAGGACTGCATCATATGAAGGTATGAATCCATAAAGTTTAGTATGTCTTCCAAACCTGAAACTCTATGTTCTTAGAAGGTATAATTCAAAGAGTCTTCGCTACATACAAAGGTTCTAATGATGTCTGAGTGTAAATGCATGGTGGTTACTGGTTGCTAAACTCTACAGAGAAATTGATAGTCCAAAATGGCCAACAGAATTGGTACACCAGAATTCATCCAATTTTGATATTTTTGTATTCTGCTTCTGTGCCTGGAAACAGACAAATAGATATTTTGGAGTTTTGTAATGGGAATTTGTATAAAGCATTTACTCTTTTTCAATAAATTGTGTTTTTTAAATAAAAAAAAATAAACCCTTAGCTTGTTTTTCTAATTATTTATTTCAAGATCACCATGCTTGAAAGCTGCTGTGGTTTGGGATAGGATCTGACTCACTTTATGAACCTGGGAATGCACTATTGTGCTTCTGGGCCATCTATCAAGTAACTGAGTAACTCTGCCCACTTGAATGTCCTATTTCTCTCAAACTGAGTTTCTTCCTCATCAAGGCTGGTGGTGATAGAAGAGAATGCCAAGAGAAGTTGCTTTATTTTCCTCATCCACGAACAGGGGATATGCTACAAATGATGACTAAATGGTAAAAGAGCCAACTGGAAAGTATTGTCCAACCTTAAGGAGGGTGTGTTCCTCAGAAGATAGAAGAGTGACAGACGGTAGGCTAGAAATCCATTATTATTTTGGTAAAGGTTATTATCAAAACTACATCCAAGGAAAGCAAGTGATGAAACACATTCACTCATTATCTGAAAATATCATTAATTGATAAACCCTTAATTGTAGCCTCTCCCTGGGCAATTTTCATATTAAAGAGATAGGCTTGTCAACAAATGATTATGGCTCTGTGTGGAATTTCAGACATCAGCAGGTTGTGTGAGAGACAAAGGTCAGTTTGACCTGAACTAATTAAGCATATGCATCAGAATCCCCCTGTTTCTGCAGAATTTAAGTCTCTAGGGGTGGGGTCCAGGCCCATGACATTTGAGAGGAAATAAAATGCCTAAGTGCTCCTGACAAGAACTCATAAGAGAAAAGCCTAGATTGTAAATCATACCAAGTAGGCACACACTTTCATGTGAGCTCATCCTTATTGGATGCCATTATTCTACAAACCATGCTGTTCCCCTTTCCTCATGTAGGACTTCTATGTGGATGTGTGCCCCAGTTCAGGGAAAACTCCATGCCATTTTTATATTTCCCATCTTCAAGCTTGTGGCTAATCCTAATAAAATCTGGTAGTGAATTCTTTCCCTTCTTTTTGCATGTAGCAGAGGGGTAAGATTTCCTAGTACCCTTCTCTCCCACCCCAGACACATTCCATGTGCCCCCAACTTGCCCTAAAATCTCTACACTTAGCTGATGCCATGGAAACTGACAGAAGTCCCTACAGACTCTAGGGTGGTGTGGGGACAGCTTGTTGAGTCCAAAAATAATCAAAAACATTCTCAATGCTCTGAGCTTCTGCAAACCTCATCCATTTTGTATACTCGACTTCCATTGGCAGGTTTTTCCAACATGGCCAGTATTGGCAATTGGACATGAGATAGGAATTCATTCATTTAATATTTACTAAACATCTATGATAGGCCCAGTGCCATAAAATGTAGACAAGGATAAATGATGTAGGAAATGAGCAGGACCCTCTGCTGGGCCTGCGCAGGGTGAATGATGTTGCGTAGGAAGAGAACTAACTGGAATCCGCACTGATTCCGCCATGGGTCAGCCACAGCGAGCTGTGGAGATCTCCATCCCTTGTTTTTCAATCTGTAAAATGAGGAGTTTGGCCCCAGGCGGTGGTTCTTATCCATAACAAAATCGGAATCACCTGTGAAGTTTCGAAACTTCCCAATTCCAGGGCATTATCCCAGGTCACAGCAATCAGAACCTCTGAGAGGAAGGTCGTAGGTAGTAGCTTCACGAGAGATTCCAGAATGCATGATCTGGACTATAACCCACTGGGCTGTGTCATCCTTCAGCATCAGTAATGCATAAAAATTGTTCTGGCTAAACACATACCCAAGTACTCCATAGATTACATTGTTGTCTACACCCTTCCTCTAATGCTATGGTTTTATCTTCTGCCTTTTGTTGTTGTTGTTGTTGTTGTCGTTGTTGTTAGTTTGTTTTGGTGAGAGGAGGGAAGGAGTTAAAAGGAAGTGGTTTTCAGAGACTACTGTTGTCTTTTTTAGTAAATAACCTATTTTCTTGTCATTTTCCATAATTTTAAATTACCTCCCTAAAATGGGCATTAATACAAGGCAAATTCTTTTTTTTTATTTTTTTATTTTTATTTATTGTTTTGCAAATTCTTTTTTTAAAAGCTGACTTCTATTTAACAAATAATACTGTCTTAAGAGGATAAATGATTATAAAGCAGAGTCTGAGTTATTTTCCTCTGTTATATGAAATTTTCAGGGAAGTCCTTAGCTAAACCATAATCTCAATACATTTATTTTTAATTGATTAGTGATTTTACTTCATTTATTTCATCATCTCTATGACATAACTATTTTGATTCTCTTTCCCACCCACACCCCCAAAAAAAGTGAACACACACACACATATACACACACCTCAGTTTGGGAAAGGTAAAATCTGAAAACTGGACAAGTATTTCTTAATTAAGTTGAACTGAAATAAAGCACTTTATTCTCCCAAAGGAGCTTTTATTTTTTTTAAATTTAGCACAAAAATTAATTCCATATGGGTTAAGGACTTGAATAGGAAAACAAAAATTCAAAAAATTTCAGAAGGAAAAAAAAAATCTGAGAACCAAGTCTTTATTATGAATTACAGAATTTTTTCTTTCTTTTTTTTTAAGATTTTATTTATTCATTTTACAGAGATCACAAGTAGGCAGAGAGGCAGGCAGAGAGAGGAAGGAAAGCAGGCTCCCCACTGAGCAGAGAGCCCGATGCGGGGCTCGATTCCAGGACCCTGAGATCATGATCCGAGCCGAAGGCAGAGGCTTTAACCCACTGAGCCACCCAGGCCCCCCCAGAATTTTTTTTTTTATGTAAAACACAAAAGGAAGCAATTTTCCAAAAAGGATGTCTACAACCCCATCAAAATGAAGAACTTCTGTTCACCAAGAACATAATAGGGACATACAAAGACAGTCCATAATTAGGAGTCGATATCACCACACAGCATATAATAAACAAAAATTTAATACCCAGAATATATAAAGAACATCGATAAATTAATTTAAAATATACAACTCAATAGAAAAATAAGCAAAGGTCATAAAAAGGCATTTCATAAAAGATGAATGATGTAAGGTCACTAAGATGCAAAAGTATGTCCAACTTCATTAATAACTATAATAATAAAACCTTATCAATAAAATTAGTGAAATGTAACTTTAGACAATAGGCATAATTCAAGAGGTCTGATAATATAAATGTGGAAGGGAATGTGGATGAATGGTGGTGGGTCCCTCAATTGGTCCAACAAAGTTGGAAATATTGCTGTACTGTAAATTTGAACAACCAAACTGACATAAAAATGCACTACTGGAGAAACTCCTATAGCAGGACACATGAGCACAAATGACCACTCTAGTAACTATAACAACAAGAGAACTGGAATACTTCCAAATGTTCATTGATGAGAGAATAATAAATTGTGGTGCATTCATACTATGGAATATCTTGTAGGAGTGAAAATGAATAAAGTAGAGCTATACATAAAATAAATTATTTTATTCATTCAATGACTATGTTATTTAGAAATGTAATTTTGAGTCATAAAAAAAAAAAAAGTCCCATAGGGACACAATGAACATAATACCATTTTTATAAAACTAAGTAATACATTGTTAAAGCATATAGACATGAGATGAAACTATGGAAAAAGAAAAGCATAGGAATGATCAATACAAGATTCAGAACAGTGTCACCCATGGAAGAAGACAAGTGGGATAGGTGAAAAACTTCGAGGCATATGGATGTTGTTGGCTGCGTTCTAGTCCTGGGTTAGGTAGAGGGTTCATAGGTATTCATTATATGTAATTATTATTCTTTAAAACTTGCATGTGTTATATATTATTTTGTTTGTATCCAATAGTATGTCAGAAAAGACAATAAAGAGATATGTAATAAAACAAAGAAATGTTAGTAAGCTTTCACTTTTATGTCTCATTGAATAGAATGGTGTTCCCATGGCCACATTCCATAGCAAGTCGGGAAGTTGAGTTGCACAGATGTGCATACTGCTGCCCATCAATATCAGATTTTGCTTGCCTCGTTAGTTATGTCACCTCAGCCAACTTACTAATGTGTCTCAGCCTCAGTAATAATTTGTGTGTGACTTAACCCACAGAGTTTTAGCAGAAATCAAATGACATATATATGTGAATGTCCTTTATAAACCAAAAACACTGAACAAATGTAAGGGATTATGGTTCTCAGGAATAATTCTCTTGGTAAAATGAAAGCCATTACCTTGACAATTTTAAGTGCACTGTTGATTGGATAGGGTCTTTTCTCTGATTTCATATATTAACCTACCTCCATATCTGTCTTCCAGAATAATACACAGGCTCAGGATTGAGAGACTCATATTACAGAATTAAAAAACCAGGTTACTATTTCAGGCACATTTCCTGATGATACAACTTTAAAAAAGATGATAAAACATAAAATGCACATATAATAAAACTGTCTAGAAGCACCCACTTTACTATTTTACTTCTTCATGAGATGTTGGAAGGGAAGCAATTTTGCTGAAATGTTATCAGTGAAACTATCCTCTCCTCAATTTAGTGCTTACTCTGTGCCAAATCCTGATGCAAACAGAAAGTACAGAGTTGAGTAAAACACAGTCTTCGCCTCAGGGTCACCTTTTTTACAAACACCCAGAATGACACTATTCTCAAGGTGGTCTATATGAATGATGTCCCCTAGAGATTGTGCCGTGGATAGCCCAGAAGCCCACACCGAGGACCTCAAAAACAAAAATCCTGAGGAAAATAAAAGTCAATGAGGGTACAAATCAGGTTGTGAGAAATAATCAGAAAAAGACAGTTTCCTATTCTTCAGAATAAAAGTCTTAAGACCTAAAAACACCAAGTGTTGGCTAGGATATAAAGAAATGGGTTCTCACCCTCATTTACAAATGTAAACTTGTCCATCACTAACTATAGAGAACCAATATCAAATATCAAAATATCTAAGAATATTGATTCTTTCACTGTGATCCAGCAATGCTAACTCGAGACAGAAATCCTTGAGTAGTGGAGAGCAGGGTAGGCAGACACAGGTTTACACAATGTAATGAAAGAAATGCAGGAGCTAGGCTAAGTGACCCAGAACACTTGAAGCAAAAGTGGAAAAGAAAATGTGATAAAGCGGTGCCTGGGTGGCTCAGTGGGTTAAGCCTCTGCCTTCGGCTCACGATCTCAGGGTCATGATCTCAGGGTCCTGGGATCAAGCCCTGCATTGGGGCTCAGCTCCTGCTTAGCAGAGAGCCTGCTTCCCCCCGCCGCCTCTCTGACTTGTGATCTCTGTCAAATAAATAAATAAAATCTTTTAAAAAAATAATTAACAGTATTAAAAAAAGAGAGAAAATGTGATAAAGATGAGACATATGCAAAGATTCAAACTTCAGAAGGAATTTGGGTAGGTGTTTCACGATCTACAAACATTAAATAACTTTTTTTTTCTGAGAATTAATGGGAAGATATGATATAAGCTTTAGAATTTAAGAAAATTTTACACTAAACCTCTTTTGATACTAGTCATCTTTAATGATTTTTTTAAGGTCCAGTATTCACTCCCTCCTTCTAACTAAGGGCACTATGGTTTGTTTCAGAGAAATATCCTACATTACTCTCTGTAGGTATGGTTCAGATGGCCTGTCCTACCACCCAGAAGGATAGGAACATTGTATATGTGTATAAATATTTACAATTTTTTGGAACATCAGTATATTCGATATTCTTGGGTGGGCTGTAATAATCATGATGAATATTATTATAGAATATAGAGGAAAAATAGCCAAGACTCCCTTAGACATGCATATCTAATTTTCCATCTCCATTTCATCCCTAGGAAGATGGGTATGTCTGGTGGATTCTTCATATATTATGATTCTTGGTCTTTCTCTTGAAGAAAGAAATTTAATCCATTAGTGACCCCTGTCAACTCTACCTTCAAAATTCATCCCGAATCAGACCATTTCTCTCTATCTGCTACTGCAGCCCAAACCACAATCCTCTCCTCCGAGACCAGTGGGGTAACCTCTAAAATGATTCCCTGGTTCCAGTCCCATGCCCTAGAGTCTATTCTCCAAACAGCAAAAAGATTGGTCTTTTGAAAATGTAAGTTGGCTAATTCCCTGTCTTTATTCTTCACAGTCCTCCAGAATTTCCAACTAATGTAAAATGAAATCTGACACTAGCTATCTTCCCAACCTCATAACTTACCACTGTCCTCCTAAATCATTCTGCACCAACCTCTGGTCTCCTAGCCAGCCCTGCAACACAAGCAAGCATCTTCAATTTATTGTTTTGCTCCCAGTTTCTCCTGAAAGAATCACAAATATCACCACATCGGAAAGGTTGTGTCTAATCACCCTATATGAAAAAGAGCCCCATCACTCTCTAGTCTCCTGTCCTACTTCATTTTTCCTAACATGACAAGAATGGCAGAATGTTATACTGTATATTTATTCATGTGTTAGTGTATTGTCTGCCTCTCCCTCTGATTAAATGCTTGATGAAAGCAGGAAATTTATATGTTTATATATTTATATATTTATGTACTTGTTCACCACTATATCACAGAGGTCTAGGACCCTAGTGCCTATCCCATAGTAGACCTCAAGTAGTTATTAGTATATAAATTAATTAAACAAGTGAAGAGTAACTATTTTAAGGCAGAACCTATGAACCAAGTTGGACCAATGAGACTTCATTCTTGTTTTATTCTTTATTATAATTATTGGGAGGGGAAACCTTTATTTTTCTAGAATTTGCTAGATGAAGAAAGAAAAACCTACAGCTAAAAAAGTTAATAATAATAAATAAACCCCCCCTCTATGAGAAAAGCAACACTGTAGGTTGGAGAGGAATAGTGCCTAATAACACAATTCCAGCCCCTAGATACAGCCATGCCTGAAGTTAGCTGTGACTCCACTTTTCAGTTATGGGCACTGGTACATTTCTTATTTTCTTAATTCTTTTGACTTAAATTCTGTCATTTGCTTCTGAAAGAGTCTTGTCTAATATAATCACCAATCTCTTCATATACAAATAGATCACGGTTTGGTAGGGGGCACGTTCACTAAACTCACGAAATTAATGTTGGAGCCCAGACTTAGGCTAAGAATGTCTGAGTCCAAATCCTGGTCCTTCTCCACTCTATTGCTTAACTGACTGCACAAATAGATTCAAACCTCCCCCTCCTCATGATCTCAGGTTATTGGACATTTATAAAACAGCTTAGTATTTGGGCCAAGAATCCTAGGAAATTAAGTAGATTGAGATGAAGTTCCTTGTGTTATTTAATCTTCTAAAATTTAAACTGCTCCCTCACCATGGGGGAGTTTAGCTCAGAAAAAAGAAAAAAAAAATTCCTTGGAAAAAAAAAAAACTAGGATTGATCCTCTCAGTCAAACCTAAGCTATAGGTTCTCTAAAGAAAGGAAAATTGTTTTTATAAAGACTTGTTGTTTCCTCAGAAACTTGTAACATTCATGTGTTTTTTTTTTTCTTTCCCTGGTTTTATTGCACGTCATAAATCTTTTAATTCCCTGCATCCGGATGAATGTAACTGAATCATTGCTTCTGTGCACTACTGTGGCCTGGCCAACCCCCACAAATTCAACCTCGGGATGATCAGAGAATCTCAGAAAGTGTCCAGCCCAGTACCTGGCACATAGTAAGCATCTGATAACTTCTGTTCTTGGAAAAATGAACACGAATGTGTCTTTTCCATAGTAATGAGGAAGTTTGCAGGGCAGTTTTCCTAAATTTTGCAATTTTCAAACAATCACTTCTATTGAAGCCCCATGCTTTTAATATATAGTAACAGATGATTAAAATAAAGCTAGAAAAGAGCAATCCCCACATTATATTTTGATTTTACTGGAGAAGAGAAAACATGAAATTTTGTAGATTTTATATAGAATTCTTTTGTAGAAATTTGATAGACTTTATGTTTTAATCCTCATTACTTTCTTATTGAATTTTTAAGACATTTTCAAAAACTCTACTTAACTCAATTTTTATAAATAATGGAGTTTCTAGTTTATATTCAAGTATTTAATATAGTAGGAGCAACGTAAGTAACACCTGAATCTGTCAGAACCAATGACTTGGTTGTTGGGATAAAATTAGGTTAAAGAATGTTGTTCTTTAGATGGACTTTAGAGTTGACTATTTTAAAATAAGGCATAAAAGTAATGTTTATTGAGTATATCATTTATATGAATATACCAGTTTGTATGAAAATACCAATTTTTTAACTCTTGAAGGACATTAGTCAGTTGTTTAAACAGGGTATGCTGAAATGTTTTTACTACTCATGGCTTTTTAAACTCTCTTTAAAAAAACATTACTGAATTAATTCTCATTCTAGATTAAGATTTTGTAGCTCATGTATTCACTTTGTTAATACATTGTGCTTTTATACTAATTAGCCTTTTATTCAACCAAAATTATAAGTTAAGTGCCCACAACAAACTGTATATGGTGTGCTCTGAACACTTACCTAACACTAATAAAATTATTACCATTTTTTTTTAATTGAGCTGTCTGCCCTGAAATAGTCTTAAAGCCAGGACTTCCCTTTATAAAGATTGTGAAACATGGTTTTAACCTACAAGTAGCTTAGAGGGTAGTGTTTTCAATTAAAAAACAAAGAACAACAACAACAAAGAAAAAAACGGCGCTCGCTGAAAAATCCTCTAGAATGGGATAAATCTGAACAGGAAACAACTCTCAAAACTACTCATCTTCTTTTGGTTTCTCCTTCATAATTTGTTGTCAATACCCTCTCAACTAAAGCCATCTGAAATTTTAAGACTCCAGACTCAAGTTTCTTCAAAAACTCCAAACTTGATATACAGCTACTTAACATCTCCGCCAGGAGTCTAATAGGAATCCCAAACAAAATATGGGCAAAAACAAATTCTTGATACCAAAGCAATCCAAATGAAAATTTGAGACTGTCGCTCCCTCTTCAGTTTAAAAGTGACTGCTTCTTCAGTGCTCCCGGCCAAAGTCTTAACTACACCTTCGACTGCTTTCTTTTACTCACACAGTACATTCAATCCATCATTGAATCCTGTCAAAATCTGTCTCAAATCTATCTCTCACCACCTGTTTCCAAGTCCCATCATCTCTCATTTGGATTACAGATGTTTCATTAGACCTTTTCATTGCTCACTGGGCTTCAGTCCTCATCTACTCCCTCGTGGTCTGATTTCTAGGCAGCAGCATGATTATCCTGAAACCCAGTTCATATCATGATATTCTTCTGCTCAAAACCTTCTGCAGCTTTTACATCTTACTCAGAATAAAATTCCAACCACATACCTTGACCCATTGCCTGTAAATCCCCTTGCATTAGATGACCTTTGTTTCCCTTTCTGATACCATTCCCTCCCCCTGGCTCACTCTTTCTGAATCGCAAATAACCCTTACATAGAAAAACCATATTCCCAACCTAGGACCTTTGCATTTGCCATATCATCCGACAGCACAGCTCCTCCCTCAGAAAGCCGAGTGGTTCACTCATTCCTCATTACACTCAGGTTTTTGTTCAAATGTCGCCTTCTTTAAAAAGCCTTCCTGACCAACCTAAGCACAACATATAACCAAGACCGCCAGCACTGACTGACATCTTACCCGCTTTTTATCCATAATTCTTATCACAAACAGATATATTACATACATACTTAGGTGCATATCTTTCATCTCCCCCAACAGAATGCGGGCTACCTAACCATGGAGGATGTTTCTGTTTCTGCTTTGTTCACTGTTCTATTTCTGGCTTCTACAACTCTGCCTGGCCCAAAGCAGGTATTCAATAACTTCTTGATTAATTAGTAATTAACTTTTCTTCTTTTCCTTTAACGTTATTCTATAGTTTATTCCGTGGATTCTTAACAAAGAGGAACTATAATAATTCTTCATGTCTGATTTTTTCCACACCCCTTTATAAGATATAGTATTGCACTTCTGTTTTAAGATACTCATTGTGAGATAGCAGAGGTATGGAATAAAAGATGAAATATTCTGCTTAGTTATACGTTTGTAAAATTCCAGGGATAAACTGACTACCTGACTACCAGGAAGGGAGATGAAAATGATAAGGAGGAAGGCAATATGTTTTCTTTGGTCAAAATTCTCCCCTACCTAAGCCTGCTTAGAGTGGTACAATCTAGAAGAGGCTGAATCCTCCCTCCAGCCTCCTACAGGAGTGATCATCCTTTTACCTCCAAAGGCAAGAAACTCACTGAAGTGCAGGGCCATGGATGTCATTAAGTCAGAAACTTCTCAGCTCTACCCTCAGGAGTACCTTTTAGTACATTATGAGATTATCTTCTATTTGTCACTAGAGATTTTTTTCCTGCCAAGTTCCCCAAAAATTACTTTCCAGATCTTCTGTCAGCCATGATCTTTAATCAAGCGTCAAAGCTGTCAGCATTTCTGAAGCTCAAAAACAGGCCCTTCTCTCTCCACCCAGCCTCGAGGCCTTGCAGCAATGTTGTCAGGCTTTCTGTAACTGTGACTCAGCTCCTAGATCACAGAAAGAGCCACTGTTGTCTGAGAAACTCCTGGGAGAGACTCTTTTGTCATGAACATACATGAGGGCTAGATTATGGGAGGCTTGTCAGTGCCAGTGAATAGTAATGCCAGTCACAGTTCAAAGAATGAGGAGCCACTTACTTGGACATGAGCTTTCTTAACTGTCTCTAACCGGTTCTGGAATCTACAATGACACTTAAATAGCTTTATGATTAAGTCTCTTCCATTTACTACTCTGTGACCTTGGTGAGGTCATTAATCCTCTCAAAGCCTCAACTTCCTCAGCTTTCTTTGGGAATTATGGGTACCTAATTTATTGAGGTGATGTTGGTATTAAATAGTTACACTTCTTGTTTGTAGTAGTCACTCAGTAAACTTATCTATTATTCGTTATCCTTTCCTTTATAATAGCATGGGGAAAATAGTATCAGGTTTATCTTCTAGTATTCTTTGCTATTGGTTCAGTGAAAGTTCCCACTTAGAAGTAACTAAAAGGTAAGATTTGTCAGAAATTGTAAAAAAAAATTGGATTATTGATCATTCCAATAGAATTTTTATATTTTGCAAATATATTGTTCTATTAAAAGGTAATTAGGGGCTTCTGGGTGGCTCCTGGGTGACACCTTCAGCTCAGTTTGGCAAAGGCATCTGCCTTCGGCTTAGGTCATGATCGCAGGGTCCTAGGATCTAGCCCTTGTCGGGCACCCTGCTCAGTAGGAAGACTGCTTCTTCCTTTCCTACTCCCCCTGCTTATGTTTCTTCTCTCTCTGTGTCAAATACATCAATAAAATCTTAAAAAAAAAAAAAAAAAAGACTGCATGACCCACAGGCCAAAATTAAAAGGTAACCAAGTACTTGAAGACATTCCACTTAATAAGTAGTATCATAATCATAAGATATTTTATTCAATTATTTAAACAGTTTGATAACTTTCATTTACATTTATCTTTTCTTGTCATTATTATCAACATTTACTCTCTATGGTAACTCTGGGTCTCTCAGATATAGTGGGTTTGGACTTTTGCACAAATGGTATGGTCCTGTCAAGGTGTTGCAGAAAATCATAAAATTAAAGGCTTTTCCAGTTCTGCAGCACAATCACCCAAATTCGAAGGTTTTCAAAGTTTGACGTTCAATCTTCTGGAGGACCCCGAGACTTGTTCAGGAATTTTCTGAAGTCAAAACTAGTGTGTCTTTTTTGCTAATGGTGTGAAACTTCCAGTGTATGAGCATGGATCAAGGCTTTGACATCCAACTGTACTCATAGTCACTGTATTCTTCTCTGCCACATCAGTTTCCTCTATTCATTGCAGAATATCCTTCAGGAAGTGCTAGGGATTATTGATTTTGTTAAACCTCAACCCTTGGCAACACACCTAGTTAACATTCTGTGTGATGAAATGAGAAGTATGCATTAGGCACCTCTATTACATACCAAAGTATGATAGCTGTCTCAAGGAAAAGCATTTGAATGGTTATTTGAGTTGAAAACTGAACCAACTGCTTCTTTCATGGAATACCACTTCTACTGGAAAGGATGACTGAAGGTCAAACTATGGTTAATCAAACGTGGATATTAGGCAGCCATTTTTTTTTACAAATAAGTGAAGCGAGACTATCACTTCACAGAAAACAACTAAGAGTATTTGTCACCAATGATAACATTTGCACTTTCAAATAAAACTGTATATCCATTTATAGTTTGTAAAATGTGTACCTGCACCCAAGAGCTTGACAGCTTACCAATACTTAGACTTTCCTGATGAAATTGGTGGTATCAACCAAGATGAGTTGTCAACATCGTGGAATGAAATATACCCTCCCTGTAGAAGATCTACATAACTTAGTGATCTTAGTTATCTACATAACCACTGTATTTCCCCTCATGGCTGTGCCAATTTACATTCCCACTAACAGTGTGTCAGGGTTCCCTTTTCTCCAATTTCTGGCCTAATCGCTGGGGTTAAGTCTTCCGGTAGTATGTTAAATGGAAGGGATGAGAGAGGGCACCCACATCTTGTTCCTGATTTGAGAGGAAAAGTTTTCAACCTTTCACTCTTGAGTATGATGTTCACTCTGGGTTTATGGTCCTTACCATGTTGAGGTACATTCTTTCTATATATAATTTGTTGAGAGGTTTCTTTTTAATATCATGGAAGGGTGGTGAATTTTCTCAAATGTTTTTTTTTTTTCCCCTCTATGCAGATGATATAAGATTTTTATCCTTCCTTTTGTTAATGTGGTGGCCACATTTACGGATTTGTATATGTTGAACTATCCTTACATCTCACAGATAAATCTCAGTTGGTGTGCTGTTGAATTTGGTTTGCTAGTATTTTATTGAGGATTTTTGCATTGAGGTCTTTCCTAGTTTTCTTTGAAGGTGGTAGTCATATCACTGTTCTACCTAGACCAGAAAAAAAAATTAAGTCATGTCCCAGTCCTCTGGTATAAATCAAAATATCAGCTTTATGCTATAAAGTTTGATTATAAAATATCTAATCAAGAACATCTTAAGCCCAGAAGAACATCCTGTTTCTAGCCCCATAGAACTGATTTATGCACCTAGTCATAGGCAGAGGAATTGAAAAATGTCCGGAATTTTCTTCAGAGGCAGAGCCTGTCCTCAGATGCTAACCCATAGGAAGATGTTAGAGAAAAGAATATCTGAAGCCCGAGCATTGGCCAGGATCCAGAAAGGAGAAAAGGCTAGATTTTACATGTGCAATTACACCTTTGGAGAGAAGGCAGACTTCCCCCCCAAAATTCCAACATGAGAGAAGTTCTTTTATGAGCTGCTGCCGCAAGCCAACAGAAAGAAAGATGCTTACCGTAATATCGTCCAGTGTCTGTCCACAGATAGATAATTCTTTTCATTACTATTACCAGAATATACCTTTAATTTAGTGTTCTGTTTATTTCATTCAACACTGATTGTATTAATATTTTTCATGGCTCTGCTTAGTCTCCATAATCATTGTTTTATCACTTAATGTTGTCCACTAAAAATGAGACATATTTTACTTAAATATTCTCTTAAAACTGTACATTTTAATTGTTTCCCATTTTCAGTTTGGTGATGTTCTTCTTGCATATAGCCATTTTCCTACTTTTACATTTTCCTTGCTATGTTTACATAAATGGGATTACTGGCTATTTTTATAGTACTTCATATGTCTTACCAAACTGCTATCTAATGGGTGATACACAAATGCCAGATTTTGGCCTAGACATCACAAGGCAGAGGACTCCAAATTTGAAAATGTTGGTTTTTCAAAACTTTCTAAATCCCCTTTCTACCTGGTAAATATTCTACACCTTACTTTCTGTTATCTTTCTCCTCCCATTGACCAGTTTGCCTAAGCTCCAAAATAGATGATATCCTTTAGCCTTTTTTGGAGTTGAATAAAGCTGAAAACCCAGGGCCATAGTCAACGAACTTTTCAGAGAAAGATAACTGAACATTACTCTGAATTTACTCAGAAGCCTCACTTTCCTCTTTTCCTCTCCTGCTTTACTGTCCAATAAATCCTTTTGATTTGAGGACCTGCATCTTGCTTGCTTAGAATGTCAAAATTTCTGACTGGACTCTGATTGTAACTACCAAGTATCTTGAACAAGTCCTGGTTCTATCTGTAAATCTTTTAATTATCTCCCAATGTAGCTCTATTGGTTTTGTACCTGTAGAATGAGAGTTAGGTGTTAACACCATCCACAAATCAAAGATCTCAATCTCAGTAGTTTGGCCAACTTGCTGTTCATATATTTTCTATCAGAACATTTGTACCCTGCTCTTCAGGTTCCCAGCACCGATAATTCACCTGATTTCCTAACTGATTTTCAGTGATTTTCCTTTGAAGATAGTCCATTTTTTAAATTATTATTCCTGGTACAGAAATGTATCTCCTATAATTATCTTGTTGGATTTCAGAGATTCTGTACAGATCAAGATAGCATTTGGGGGCATTTCTGACATGACCAACTGTTTAACATCTCTTTTGTCTATTTCAAATTTTTCATTCATTCTAGTCTGATAATACCCACATTATAATGATCTATTCAAATCCTGCAACCTAAGTACATATATTAACTTTTTCTGATTCAAAAATTCATAATCATAGATGTTTTTCCCATGAATGTAGATGGAAGTTTCAGTATATTTGAGATCTCTCTACGTACCAGGAAGGTGAATTTGCTGGAAATTCAGTGTTATTCGAACTGATAAATTATGTTACTAAAGTTAAAAATGAAAGGATTTTGTTGTAACTGTGCTGAAACTTGCCCTATATTTCTTTGTAGTCCTTTCAGGATCTAGCATAAAAAGCTCTGCCTAGGGTAAGCACTTAAATATGTCTCCTTAGTGGGCCCTAGAGATAACTTTATCATCATATGCTTGGATTATTACTAATAAAGTTGCTTCAATTATCTTTTGCTCACATCGTTACTAAAGTTAAAAAATTTATAGAACAGTAATAATGGAAGCATCTCGTGTCAGGATTCTGGCTCTCCGCTGAGGACTTCGCAGGCAACAGCTGCTGACAGGGAGTCCAGGGACTACTGAGCTCTTCTGTCCACTCCACTTCACAGATCCCCACCCCTCACATGCAGGGACAGCTGCAGGAAACAAGTCTGCCGCTATTTGTGTTTCGACTTGCGAATTCCTTAGACACACCTTAGTCTCCACCTTTGTTTTGACACCTTGAATTTAAAACCTTATTTTTGGACTGCCTAATTGGCTCTTTATAGAAATTCTCAAGGTACTTTCAAGTACTTAATACACACACACACACACACACACACTCATAGCAATGACCATAACTGCTTGCTATGGTATACTTTTCATTTTTCTAGTGAGCTGGTCTTTGTAACTAGTAATACAATACAGCTTTTCAGTCTAAAGAGATATCCAGGAGATGTATTATTCCACAAATCCTTTGTTCCTCAGTTATATAGCTTGCTGTTCTCTTCTGTGGCTCCTGATAACAATAACCAACGACAATAATCACGGTAACCCTAGCAGTAACCAATCTCCTTCTTTCTCTGTGGTCCAACCAAATGCTGACCACCTTTTCTTCTTGCATGTTAATAATTAAAGGAACAATGTGGTTAAGCATTCAGGGGTTTTTCTGAGTAGGAGCCTTATAGTTCTGCAGAAACTGTATCAACGAACACTGTTAAAGTCATTCACAACACTTTTCTCCCCCCTTAATTTTCAATCTAGTCTGTCACTAAGTCATGCTTTTTTTTTTCTCATAAATATACCTCAAACCATCTATTTTTCTTCAATATCTCTGCCACTACCTTAGTCTAAGCCACTGAACTATTTAAATACCCACAAATATGTGACCCCTCACCCATCTGTTCCCACCTCCTCTGCCAATCCCCTAAGACCAGTCCCTCCCTTTTCCCATGTACTGCTTGACATTGTAGGAGGCTGACGCTCACAGATCATGATAACTAGGCTATGCGTCAGCTGGCTTCCTCCTGGTTCTGCCAATGGGAGATAGTGGCAGGAGATTGGACGACGAAGGAAGGAAGAAACCAGCTATTTCCCTCTTCCTTCCACACCATGGGCAGCCTCTCTGGCACTGTCTGTCTTCTGTGATCTCGTTCCCATTTTCCATGCTTCCAGCTTCTGCCAGGAGACCCTGGACCCTAGGCTCCAGTTTAACTAACACCTCCTTCCTTGGTCCTTTCAGCCTTGGTGTGTTAGAGACTCCTACTGTTGCTAACTTTGGGTTACCTTGTTGTCACCTGTTGACTTTAAAAATTTTTTTAATTATTATTATTTTTTTTTAAAGAGAGAGAACACATGAACAGGGAGGGGCAGAAAGAAAGAGTAAATCTTAAGCTGTTTCCATGCCCAGCATGCATGGGACTCCATCTCACAATCCTAACATCATGACCTGAGCCAAAATCAAGAGCCACATAGATGCTTAAACAACTGAGCCACACAGGTGTCCCATTACCTTTTGACTTTTAAACCACTTCATCAAATGCAAACTGTCAGCAGATTCTTCCCAGATTGGACCTGTCAGGAGAGAAATCTGACAACTACAACCAAGCAATTTTAGGGTCTAGCACTGCTGTCCTACTTGTTAACTCCAGTGGCACAAAGTAACAAAGCTATTATAATGAGATGTATCAAGACCCAAGACTATAAACCCACCCTTGAAACTGAATAAAGTCACCAGTTAGAAGCAAAAATCATCAACCACATAAAAACAAACAAAACAAAACAAAAACAAACAAACAAACAAAAAAAAAAACACCTTGTACTGGCATAAAAACAGACACATAGACCAGTGGAACAGAGTAGAGAGCCCACATATGGACCTTCAACTCTATGGTCAAATAATCTTCGACAAAACAGGAAAAAATATACAGTGGAAAAAAGACAGTTTCTTCAATAAATGGTGTTGGGAAAACTGGACAGCTATATGTAGAAGAATGAAACTCGACCATTCTCTTACACTGTACACAAAGATAAACTCGAAATGGATAAAAGACCTCAACGTGAGACAGGAATCCATCAGAATCCTCGAGGAGAACATAGGCAGTAACCTCTTCGATATCAGCCACAGCAACTTCTTTCAAGACATGTCTCCAAAGGCAAAGGAAACAAAAGCGAAAATGAACTTTTGGGACTTCATCAAAATCAAAAGCTTCTGCACAGCAAAGGAAACAGTCAACAAAACAAAGAGGCAACCCGCGGAATGGGAGAAGATATTTGCAAATGATAGTACAGACAAAAGGTTGATATCCAGGATCTATAAAGAACTCCTCAAACTCAACACACACAAAACAGACAATCATATAAAAAAAATGGGCAGAAGATATGAACAGACACTTCTCCAATGAAGACATACAAATGGCTATCAGACACATGAAAAAATGTTCATCATCACTAGCCATCAGGGAGATTCAAATTAAAACCACATTGAGATACCACCTTACACCAGTTAGAATGAACAAAATTAGTGAGACAGGAAACAACATGTGTTGGAGAGGATGTGGAGAAAGGGGAACCCTCTTACACTGTTGGTGGGAATGCAAGTTGGAGCAGCCACTTTGGAGAACAGTGTGGAGATTCATCAAGAAATTAAAAATAGAGCTTCCCTATGACCCTGCAATTGCACTACTGGGTATTTACCCCAAAGATACAGATGTAGTGAAAAGAAGGGCCATCTGTACCCCAATGTTTATTGCAGCAATGGCCACGGTTGCCAAACTGTGGAAAGAAGCAAGATGCCCTTCAACGGATGAATGGATAAGGAAGATGTGGTCCATATACACTATGGAGTCTTATGCCTCCATCAGAAAGGATGAATACCCAACTTTCATAGCAACATGGACAGGACTGGAAGAGATTATGCTGAGTGAAATAAGTCAAGCAGAGAGAGTCAATTATCATATGGTTTCACTTATTTGTGGAACATAACGAATAGCATGGAGGACAAGGGGAGTTAGAGAGGAGAAGGGAGTTGAGGGAAATTGGAAGGGGAGGTGAACCATGAGAGACTATGGATTCTGAAAAACAATCTGAGGGTTTTGAAGGGGAGGGGGTGGGAGGTTGGGGGAACCAGGTGGTGGGTATTGGAGAGGGCATGGATTGCATGAAGCACTGGGTGTGGTGCAAAAACAATGAATACTGTTAACGCTGAAAATAAATTTAAAAAATCAAAAAAAAAAAAAAAACCTTGACTTTGAACTGTTTACTCCCCACATAGACCACTAATGATTGTTTACCATGTGGATTCTCTCAGGCATTTAACTCTTTCTTTTTGAATATGATGACTGGTGGGAGCTTCTGCATCTGGCTACACAGACTACATGAAGGCAGATGCAGAGGCAGCAGTATACCAATGGTGCTCAGATGAAAGTCTCTGGTGAACAGGGTCTTTTTTGTTCTGTTGTTTGCACAATTACTGAGCAAAGAGTACCAGTATGGGCTTATCTTTAATTGCCAGACTCCTATGCAGTGCACACAAGCCCCTTTCTGCAGTCTTAGCAGTTTCTCAGCGATGCTGGTTGTCAAAACACTGTGTATTAGGGGTGCCTGGATGGCTCAGTGGGTTAAGCCTCTGCCTTCAGCTCAGGTCATGGTCTCAGGGCCCTGGAATCAAGCCCCGCATCAGGCTCTCTGCTCGGCAGGGAGCCTGCGTCCCCCTCTCTCTCTGCCTGCCTCTCTGCCTACTTGTGATCTCTGTCAAATAAATAAATAAAATCTTTAAAAAAACTGTTTACGGTTCCAATACTTTGGGCCACTCCATAATTTTAAAATGTACAGGCTTTTAAAAATATATATAGGCTTTTATATTTATATCACATGGAAATCATACTTTGAACCTGGCTAGGTCTTATTTCCTCACAGACTTAATTTCCTGTAAACTCATTGCAACAAAATTGGAAAGAAGCAAAAAGGCCTGAAACTGTATTTAGTCAGATGCAATGTAATGTTTATAGTTTGAAAATTATGAGTGGGAAACATCATGGTCTTCTTCCATTGGGGCTCTGACTACATGATTACTTATCTTCAAGCTTAGTTTTTCAGAAAAATGTATATATAAATATTTGGAAGACACAGTCCAGTCCTTAAGAAGTTCAAGATTAGTCATTTCACAAATGATGAAGCCCAATTATTTTTTTGAATAAAACACAATAAATATAAGAAACGTTTTACATGGTTGCAAATAATTGAATGAGATCACATCTTATTAGAAAATTTAGAAAAGACTTCATGGAGGAGCCTTGAAAGATAATTATGGTTTCATCATAAAAAGCTAAAAACAGCAACAGCAAAGACATCCCAGGAATGTCAGAGGTACTTGTGGGGAGCTGAGAATAGTCTATTGTCTAAGGCTTCTCCTGAGTAGAGGTGATCAGTACCCAAAAGTGAAAAAGGGGTTGGGGCCATTTTGTGGAAGGTTTAGAACATCAGAATGAACAACGTGCATCTTATCTGATAGTCAATAAAGAAATTTGTTAGGCAAGTTAGCACTGTTTATTATTGTACTTTTGTATCTTACCGTTAACTTTGCTGCCTAGGTTCAGATTCTAGAATACTTAGACATGAAATATAGCAACACTCAAATTCCAAGAATAAGATCTAGTCAGTTCTTTTACTTAAAATATGAACATCTGGATTACTGCTTGGAGATTTAAGCAACTGGTATTTTTGTGCTTTGAATTCTTTGGGCACAAGAATAAATATACTCATACCTATACGTTTGCACATTTGCTTAGTTTCATTACAGGCCATAAGACATGTCAGAATAGCTCAAGTCATATTTTCCTTCCCATTGTAAACATGAAGAGAAATTCAGGTGTTTTAGTTCAATTCACTTGATAGAGAATTGGGAAATTTCTGTCTTTTTATGGAACGTCAAGGAGGAAAAGAAGATTGTGTTCTGTATTATGGGTTAGAATATTCGGAGAAGATAAAAACCTATTTTTTTATTTTTTAAGTTTTTTTTTAAAAAATCATTTATTCATTTGACAGAGAGAGAGGGAGAGCACAAGTAGGGAGAGCAGCAGAGGGAGAGAGAGGAGCAAGCTCCCCCACCGCGCAGGGAGCCAGGACCCTGGGATCATGACCAGAGCCAAAGGCAGACACTTAACAACTGAGCCACCCAGGCACCCCAATACCTATTTTTTTAATCAGCAGTTGAAAATGTTATGAAGAGTGTCATAAATCCTGCTGCTACAGTGAATCCCTGTGGAAACAGCCCATCACGTATAAATAACTGCTTTGCAAAAACCAGTACTGCTTTGCTAACTTACATTTGCAAAGACACTGCCAATGATAACAACCTTTTCTTCATTCTACGTTTCCTCCTTCTTTCCAATCATTAAAGTAAAACAAATCTATTTTCCTTTTTGTCTCTCTCTTCCCTTTCTAATCTCACCAAGGATTAGCAATTTTATTAATTTTTTCCAGCAACCAACATTTGATTTTTTTTAATCCTCTCTACAAGGTAATTGTTTCTTATTTCATTGATCTCTATATTTTCTATCTTTTGTTTTACTTCATTTGGACTTAGTTATTAAAAAAAAACTTCTTGAGATAGATGAGTTAGGGTTCATGGATTTCCTGCTTTCCTTTATTTCTAATATATAAATTTAAAGATAAAAATTTCCCTCTAAACATAGCTTTTTCTGGATCATCTAGGCTTTGAAACACATACTTTTGTTATCATCCAGTTAAACATATGCTATAAATGTTAAACATATGCATATTTTATTTTACTGCTTTGTGGGTTAATTTGAAGTTTTTTTTTTTTCTTTTTAGACCCATTACAACAGAAGTTTAGTTGAGAAAAAAAGTGTATAGGACACTATCGTAACCTATGGTCACTATGCTGTGCTTTGGATCTCCAGAAGGTGGTCATCTTATAGAACAGAAACTTTGTGCCCTTGACCAACATCTCCCATTCCCTCTCTGCTCATCCTGTTCCTAATAAGTATCATTCCTCTCTTGCTTCCATAAGTTGGGCTTTCTTAGATTCCACAGTATTTGTCTTTCTGTGTCTGCCTCATTTAACATAATGTATCCAGGTCTATCCATGTTGTCGCAAATCGCAAGATTTCCTTCTTTTTTTAAACTAAGCACTGTTTCTTCATATGTATACTATACATTTTCTTGATCCATTCATCTGTCAATGGGCACTCGGGCTGTTTCCATATCTTGGCTGTTGTGAATGGTGCTGCTGCCAGAAAACAAGTATCTCTTTAAGATCCTGATTAATTCTTTTGAATAAAAACTCAAAAGTATTGGGGCACCTGGATGGCTCAGTGGGTTGAAGCCTCTGCCTTCGGCTCAGGTCATGATCCCAGAGTCCTGGGATTGAGCCCCATGTCGGGCTCTCTGCTCAGCGGGGAGCCTGCTTCCCTTCCTCTCTCTCTGCCTGCCTCTCTGCCTACTTGTGATCTCTGTCTGTCAAATAAATAAATAAAATCTTTAAAAAAAAAACCCTCAAAAGTGGCATTGCTGGATCATGTGGTAGGTAGTTCTATTTTTAATGTTTTGAAATACTGTTTTCCATAATAACTGTACCATGAAGTTCATTTTTAAGTTTTAAAAGATGTGACAATTTTTGTTTTAGCTATCTCTTTTTTAATTCGTTAATTTTTATTTTAATTTTATTTTGGTCAAAAGATATACACTGTAATGTCAGTCCATTGAAATTTGCTAAAATTTACTTTATGATTTAGAATATAATCAATTATTATTCAGTGATTAAAAAGAATGCATCACTTGAAGTTTGGAGTATAGTATTTCATGCATGTTAATTAGATCAAGTTTTTATCTATATTTTTCAAATATTCATAGAGGAATTTTTACTGTTTTGTTAAATAGCTTTTATTTTATCTTATATAATTAGAGTCTGTATTTTTAGTACAATGTGTGTTATTTGCATATGAACTTAAATTTATTATGTCTTTGTGAATTAAATATTTAATCATTTTGAAGTCTGATACCACAATAACTACACCAGCTTTCTTTCGGTTAATATTTGCATGGCATATATTTCTATCCTTCAACTTTTATTCTTTCCATATCCTTGTTTTAATTGTATCTCTTGTGAACAGTGTAAAAGTTTTATTTATCCAGTTTAATAGTCATTCCTTTTAGTTGCAATACTTAGACTCCAATTAGATTTAGTTTAAATTTAACTTTGCTTGCTGTATCTGCCAAAGATTATGAGTCTTTCAATATGTTGTTTTATGTATTTCTAATTTTTTTTTCCTTTTATGTCGTTTTAATGTTATTCTATTCATAAAGGTTCTGTCTATTTAGTGTGGATTAAATATTTTTCAACATAAAATGATGATTTTGATCCAGTATAATTATTTTTGCCTTGAATCATCATATTTTTATTATTATTATTGCCACCTCCCTTTTCTCGTTTGCCTTTGTCTGATTATTTATTATCATTTTCATTCTTTTATTTTTAACCTGTGCATAAGTTTTACTTTAAGTTGGTATCTTATATAGTTAGACTTTATTTTATTTTATTATTTCATTATTTTTTATTTTTTAAAGATTTTATTTATTTATTTGACAGAGAGGGAGATCACAAGTAGGCAGAGAGACAGGCAGAGAGAGAGGGGAAGCAGGCTCCCTGCTGAGCAGAGAGCCTGATGCAGGACTCCATCCTAGGACCCTGAGATCATGACCTGAGCTGAAGGCAGAGGCTTAACCCACTGAGTCACCCAGGCACCCTATTTTATTTTTGAGTCTTTGTTTTTTTCCTAAGGAATCTAATCTACTTACATTTTTTATTCTTGCAAAGGCACGATATCTCTGCATAATGCTAAATCATCAATGGGCTATGGAAAGAAATAAATGTTCTCAAATGTCACCTGCTCCTTTCAATATGGGAAAGACTAAATTACTTAATGTATAAGGATAAGTGCTCTCTTATACACAATAATATTTCCATATATGTGTATAGTAATTAATAATTTATAATGTATTTGTATAAACCTTGTATTAATCATTATATAGAAAGCATCCAGCAAAATATTTGTTACACAATACGTGTTAATACATTCTGTGCTAGTTTCTTATAACATTGCTTTGAGTTGTACCATAAGTTCATCCTAAAATCTTGTGAAGTAAGCAGGACAGATCTTATCTGATTATATAGAAGAAACTGGTCACAGAAATGGCATGTTTTGTACAGGAATGCCCATTTTTTAATAAAGAGAACTAAGACTCAAACTCTGTTCCAAAAATTTCAGGTACATTGCTTTGACCTTGAACTCTAAATTTCAGTTCTATTTTTGTAGTTTTTGTTAATGCATTCTTTCTCATTTAGATGTCTTTGTTTAACAATATGCTGATCTAGTGGCTCTGGATGGCTCAGTCCTTAAGCTCTGCCTTCAGCTCAGGTCATGATCCCAGAGTCCTGGGATTAGTCCCCACAATGGGCTGGCAGGCTCCCTGCTCAGCAGGAAGCCCGCTTCTCCCTCTCCCACTGCCCCTGCTTGTGTTCCCTCTGTTGCTGTCTCTCACTGTCAAATAAACAAATAAAATCCCTAAAACAAAATGAAACAAAGCAATATGCTGATCTAGTGTCATCATTCAAATAAAAACATGATTGTTTCAATAACACTATCTACAGTTGAGGCCACATATTGTTTGTTAAACTTATTTGAAGATAGATAAAATAAAGTTATATTATTTTCTAGTTTTTATCCCTCTCAACTGAATGATTCTTCTGTATTCCAGCATGTATGGAAGAGTGGCAATGGGTTCCTAAAAGGCAGCTGTCATTTTTTAAATAAAGGACCCTTTTGAGCTGCAGCCTTAGTCAGACTTTTTAAGGGAGAGACTGGCATCAGCCAGCCTATTCCACGCAGTTGGACAGGAGCTGGCCTTGGCTTTTCTGAAAGGATAGTATCAAGGTGACAAGCTTTACTAAGACACAGAAAGGCTCTCCTAATTCCATTTACTATAATTTTTATGGATAAGACACACACAAAATCATTTTCTAAAAGTGATGAGGTATAGAAAACTCTCAGTGCTATGGATTTCAGCTAACTTCGGCGCTACTCCATTTTAAACATATAAATAAGCAGATGTTTTAGTTGGAATATTTGAAGACTTAAATGCATTGAAAGCCTCTTCCTTTTTAGTTTAGTGTTATTTTAAAAAACCCAACTTCTTTGTGACAACTGGTCAGATATACGGAGAAAGAAATCTTAGCTATAAAAAGGATGGCGGAGCTGGAAAATTTCAGTGCATCGTAATTGTCGCTAATTCTGAGTGCATGCTGTCTATAGTTCTGTTCTAATAATATTTTCTCGAAGGTCCTTGATGAGAGAAATATTTCCTTTTATAAAATTTTAACACCATATTAAAAAATAATAAAGATAATTTGTATCCCCTTTTTTTTTTTTTTTTAGAAAGAGAGTGGGAGAGCACAAGTAGGGGTGGGGCGGGGACAGAAGGAGAGGGAGAGAGAGAATCTTAGGGAGATTCTATCTCTGGGCTCAGTCTCAGGACCCTGAGATCATGACCTGAGCAGACATCAAGAGTCAGATGCTCAACCAACTGAGCCACCCAGGTGCTCCTGTATCTTTTTATTATTAGAAAATGCAATGTATTTTATGCTTATCTTGAACACTTATATTATACAAAAATAGATTCTGTGGCTAAGAGGAGAAAACTTTAAAAAAAAAACTTGAGGTTTTCAAACTGTGACCAAATGGAGTAAGCAAAAATCAGATTTCCCCAGATACAAATTAAGCTACTAGAGACTTTGTTTAAAAAAAAAAAAAAAAAAAAAAGGATAATGCCCCAGGTGGTGGGAGGGTGGGGAAAGATGGTGGAGATAGTGATAATCTTTACAAGATATAAGTACTAGCCATGTTTGATAAGGCTTAATACAAATCTATCAGCTTTTTTTTTTTTAAGTTTATTTATTTATTTATTTGACCGGCAGAGATGACAAGTAGGAAGAGAGAGTAGGGGAAGCAGGCTCTCGCTGAGCAGAGATCCCGATGCGGTGTTCCATCCCAGGACCCTGGGGTCATGACCCAAGCCAAACGCAGAGGCTTTAAACCACTGAGCCACCCAGGCACCCCCAAATCTATCAGCTTATTGTTAAGTACTTCATTTTTTTCTTTTTACTATGATGGATATGTATAAAATAGGACATTCATATTGAGTGGTACTCAAATAAATATAAAATAATTTGAATTCTCATTTTCCTTTGTTATAAAGTTGAAGGGAACACATTGGAAAATAAATTCTTATCATTTATTCCAATAATTCTGTTGTGAAATCATTTTTAGTGTCTTTAATATTTATTACACTTCATGATTCTCTGATGGGTTTCTATCATTACATTATAACATTAAAAGTATTTCTGTGGTCTGATATATTAGGAAAATGTACCTAAAATATTGGGAAGCATTTATATAGGAAAGAAAGAAAAAAAAAGTATATACATGTTTACATATGTACACACACACACACACACATACACACACACTTTGGGATGAGACAGTCCTAGACTTTAATTTTAGTTTTGCTAACTATCTGTATGACCTTGGGCAATATATATACTTACCCAAGAACCTTTATTCTTATAAGAAACACAAAGATGCTATGAGTGGAAGCACTGCCATTGGATTAGAAGGAACATCAAGATAACTTTCAATACTTTGATACTGGAATTTTTTTTTTATAACATCTATACTTCAAGCACTGTTGCTTGAAGTTCACTGATAGGCTAAGCATCTATGAATTGAAAGAGGTATAAAGAAAAAATATCTATATGTGTCACATAGTAAGATAGTTATTCAATGTATTATCATATTATTCAAATTTCACAAAGATGATAATATATGATGATGATGATGATGATGCCTTTAGGCCTAAGAGCATAGGTGACCTAAATCATGAAAGTGAGAGAGTAAATATATAGATGGACAATATCTAGACCATATGTAAAAACAGCTTCCTGATCCACAACCTGCTGGAACTTGCCCAGGAAATCAACTTCTCATCTATAATAAACAGCCCAGAAAGCCAACCTGCTACAATGGAGACTTGTAGGAAGCCAGATTGTTACCCCTAGTAATAATCTAGGAAGCTAAAGAATAACTTCTGTAATAATTGGCCCCAAGTGACCAAAATTCCATTATTAATTGACAACTTCTTTAATTTTTCTATTTCCACTTTACAGTCAAAGAGTCAAATATGCACCCCTAACCAATCACATATGACAGCTTGCCTCTAGTTAGACCACTTATAGCTTCCCCAGGCCAAAAACTTACTTACAATCATGATACACCTGAAACCTTCCATTTTTTCCGCTATAAAGTTTTCCCAATCTGCATGTCTTTGAGTCTCTATCAGGATGCAAGTGATGGTCGCTGACTCCCTTCCCATAGCAAACTATCAGTAAATAGTTTACACTTTTCTTATTTAGTTGGTCTTCATTTATTTGCACAAAAGTTAATAAAAAGTAGGATTTAAGAAATGATTGCATGTGTACTATGGGCTACATGTGTAAGAGCATTCATTGTGACATAGTTTGCAATAGACAAATGTCCATCAATAAAAGACAAATACACTGTGGTATGGTTATACATTGGAAAACCTTACAGTAATGAACAATGAACAAACTACAACTAGAGACAGCAACATGGAGGACTCCTCCTTTCAGGGAATAGGTATTTGTGATTATTAGGAAGATACATATGGGGGGATTGCAGCATGCCAACATCTGTAATTTATTGACCTGCCTGGAGGGTTCATGAGACTTCCTGCATTCACAATCCAGACTCCTTGACTAGAATATATTCCGTTCCTAGGATAAATTCACAATTACTTATTGGACTTGCAGTTTGGGTACAAAACGTGTGGAATATTCCAGCCACCGGGAGATAGGTTCTTGTTTCATGCTGAGACAAAAATTCTTTCCTGGTGGCACCAACTCCCCTTAAACTCTACTCCTAAATTCCTGTCTCATGCCAGATTTGTGCATTTCCCATAGCCAGAGTTTTCTGCTCCACAGCTGCTGGGAAAGACTGATCACATAATAAAATTGCTCTGGAACTCATCTGGATTCCTAACAGAATACTAACCCATGTATGCAGCAGGCATACTTTTCTTAGACTGTGACTAGGTTTATCTTTCTTATCTGGGCTCCTTCTTAACTCATCCCATAAGGAATGAGAAAAATAGCTCTGAAATTATACCATAGAATTTCAAAACTCTGTTATATAATTTTCCCCATAAAGACTTATGGTTAAAAGGACAGATGGCTCCTGATAGGGTTTTGGTGAAGGTTTCATGGAGATGTCATGCTGTCTTAGGCCTTCAAGTCATAGAAAGTGCCTTTGTTTAATCATTTTAATATATCATATGGCCTTTTCTAGCCTTTTTCTTATCCATTTTCCTTTTTTTTTTTTTTGAAATAATTTTAGACTTAGAGGAAAGTTGCAAAAATAGGGTGGAGATTTTCCACATATCTTCACCCAGCATCCATCTCCTAATGTTAACATCTTGGAACTATATATGTATGTGTGTGTATATATATATATATATAGAGAGAGAGAGAGAGAGAGAGAGAGAGAAAGAGAGAGAGAGAGACCAAGCATGTACATACCTCTATGTTTACATTTCTGTATCTGTGTGTGTGTGTGTGTGTGTGTGTGTGTGTGTGTGTGTGTGTTTGTATGAACACCAAGAGTCCATGCTGATATCTCTGATCCTATTTCAACACCACAAATTTCATTCTAATCTGAAATGGTAAGATTTTGACAGCACAGGATCTTTCTATATGAATGCAAACAAAAACATAAAGGTTCAAAACCCTTAACTCTGCTGAAAGCATGGCCAGGTTTTACATGGATAAGGTGGCAAGAGGAGAGTCTTGGTGTGAAAAGTGCTGACAATAGACGGGGAAGGGAATGGAAGAGTGAGGCTGATACCACGTACTGATAGAAGGCAGAACCACACAATGAAGCCCACATAAAGCATCTGTTTCATTTATTATTGAACATAGGACTCCAACATAAATCTACATTTTAATGAGTACTTCTTGCCTTATTAGGAATTCTGTCTCCATCATGAAGAAATTCTCTCCTCCATATGTATTTTTCTCATGTCCCAAGTCTACAGTCTCTGAGCACTCAGAAATGCATGCTTTTGCTTCCTGAAAGTTAGAGTCATCTATGTTAAGATCCATTTCCCCTCTCATGATCTTGGCAGCACCTAGGATGTCCTATGCCAAAATTCCAGGCAGGTGTGTAAAACATGGTGCTTGGGAACAAACAGCCATGCGGATTAAGTGTGTGGGTGCTATTGTTTGGTGAAAATTTATAGATTCCCCTTTTGAGTTTTAGATTTATAAGCAACATGAATAATAATGTACTTGGCATAAGGTTGTAATTTTATTCAAAAATGCACATCTAACACTGCAAAATATTATTATGCTTTTGTATTATATAAGTATCTTCTATGACTTATCCAATTATTACGTTTAGGAATATTCACTGATTCTGGTGATTAACTTAATTATACCAGTTTCTTGATGGGTGGGATGGTTTGTCCTTTTCTATTGACTCAACAGTAATACTTTACAATCTTGTGAGCTTCCACTCTATTTAGGGCATTAGCTAAATATAAAGTTCCATAAGGTATAGCACATATATACCTTTTTCATAAAGACACTCATTCTACATCCAACAACTTCTGGCTTCAGCTCTGACAATATAAAGCACTTAAAAGTCATCACTTCTGTCCTTATAACAACAACAACAACAACAAAAGATGGACAAACGAACGATAAGTGACTCTTAATCTCACAAAACAAACTGAGGGTTAATGGGGGGAGGGGGGTTGGGAGAGGGGGGGTGGGATTATGGACATTGGGGAGGGTATGTGCTATGGTGAGTGCTGTGAAGTGTGTAAACCTGGCGATTCACAGACCTGTACCCCTGGGGATAAAAATATATTATATGTTTATAAAAAATAAAATTAAAAAAAAAAAAGATGGACAAATTGAGAATCTATTTTTCTTGGACTCATCAGAAAAGTGAGATCACCAGGAAAGCTACCACCCAGGAAAGGACAGATAAATTCAGAGAAAAGCAGCAGAGCCATTTACCTGAAGTGAAACATACTAAACTAGTAGGAACACTTAAAGGATGATTTAAATGAATTTCTAGAGGCTGAGTATAAACTAGCATAATAATAAGAAAATCCTGGGGGCTACACTCTTAGGGAGATTCCCGCTTTTTTGTAGGTTTTACTTCCAGGTACCACACCAGGTTCTTAAGTTGAAGATCCAAGAAAGATGCTCTTATATCTCTGTCAGGAAGAGGAGAAGTATAATCATTGTGAAATATACAAACATTCCCCAGTAACAAAGGCCTACTCTCAAGGGAAGAAGACTACCAGAACCTTATTCTAGTTGAGGGAAGTCATTCTTCCCACTTCAGTCTCCTCTAGCCTTCCTGTATCACCTGAGTGGGGGAAAGCTATATCACTGAAGAAATTCTCATGAAGGTCATGGCCAGAAACAAAGACCCATTAAAAGACTGAGATTTAATCATAGGATTACAGAATGTTTCCCTTCCTCCACACTTTACCACCAACAAACTCTAGCACAGTAACAGTGGCTTAGAGATGAAATAGCTACAAGATATAGACTTTCTCTGGGGAAGAGTACTTGTGGGAAGCCCAAAGTCAGGACAGGAGACAAAACAAGGACAGGACAGAAATTGGAAGCCTCTGGCACTACAACGGCAATAAGCATTAAAAATGGTCTAATTCCTGAGCAAGTTGACATAAATCCTTACACGAAAGTATTACTTACCTCACTTCCTAGTACGTGATACATGATATTCGGCTTTAAGCAAAAAATTATAAGATATGCCAAAAGCCAAAAAAATGTATAGGCTAAAGAGGCAAAACAACTATCAGAACAAAACTCAGACATAACCCAGATGTTGAAAGTATCAAAGAATTTAAAATAACTATGATTAATATGTTAGACTTCAATGGAAAAAGTGGACAACATAGAAAAACAGATGGGTAATATAATCAGAAATATGGAAATTCTTCAAAAGAATCAAAAGTAAATAATAGAAATCAAAAATCTCTTTAAGAAATTAAGAATGCCCTTGATGATTCTACCAGAGACTGAACATGGATGAGGAAAGAATCACCTGAGTTTGGAGATAGATCAATAGAAACTCCCAGCTCTGAAAAGGAAAGAGAAAAAATAATAATAATAAATAAAACAACAATTCCAGAACATTCAAGAACTGAGAACAATTTCAAACAGTATAACATGCTTAACTGCAATACCTCAAGGAGAAGTAAGAGAGATGATGACTAGTTTATGTCTGAGGAAAGATGTCAAGATCCATTCTGAAGGCGTGAGGAAAGCACAGAGCCATAATGAGACAGAAAGAAAATATAACAGATCAGAAACAGGATAAACAGATGTGACAAGATTTCTTTGTTTTTCAATCCATTCCAGAATTTGCATTTTTTTTTTCCAGCTGGATAACTGTAGGGGCTGCTACAATAAGAGTCAGATCTCATCCTGATATCTAAGGGTCAGCCCGGATAGGTTGGGTCAAAGCTTTACAGCTTTGTTTGTGCAAACACCTGCCATCTATAGCATTCTGTTCTGTTTCCCCTGGTTTTTCCCTATCAAACCAACCTTCTCCAGAGACAGAATCATAGCAGGGATGAAAAATAAAAGAAGCTACACCAACAAAAGCCTTGTTTGGTCCTTTCTCAAGCACTTTTGATATTCTTTGCATATACAATACGATCCTTGGTTATAAAGTTGAGAAGAAAGCATGAGTTTTTCCAATATTATTATATCCTGCATAAAAAAAAAATCTCCTTATCCAGATCCCTGGCCTGGCTTTCAAGGTCCACAAGGCTAACTTATTGTCTAGCATAAACTAAAGGCTTTCTACCAGCCTTGTTGAGAGTGGCTTTTCGGGAGATAAGCCTGGCAGCAGAGCAATCAGGAAATATAGAAGGATTTCCTGTGAAGGTTGAACAGGGTCTGAACCGACAGTGGTGATCTTGGGAAAGAGTAGACTGATGAGGAAGAGATGCCATGGGACAGAATGAGCAGTGGGCAGAGATAGAAAGAGAAGCTTATGTTTGAGGACTTTGTAAACAAAATGTATTCCCTAACAAAGACACATTAGTATTATTGTTTATAGGAAACAAGACTTACAAACATGAATGGAACAATGATGAAGTAAGCCTAATGGGAATCAAGTCTATATTTTAAAGAGTCAGAGAAAAGTTTGCCAAATGTAAGGGCAGCAGGTTATGAAAAGCCACACAGGTTTGATGTATTTGAACCTGAGGCCACAGACAGGAAGGAGCCAATGGAGATGCTTGAATGACATCAGACAGCAATTTGAAGGATGAGTAAGAGGAGGGGAGGTTGGAAGTAGTGATAGAAAAAAAAAATAAAGTCTTTGCAGGGTCTCAGGCATGGAGAGAGCAGCACCAAAACCAGGCAGAGGGAAAAGAGAAGTTGGAGAAGACTCCAGAGTGATCAAAGGCATTTGGCATATACCTGTAGACCTGTTTCTCATCTCTAAAGGATGAGTGAGTGGCAATCTGTCACTTCATCATCGCAAAGCTCAGAGCAGCTGTGCAGCCAAATAGATGAGAGTACACAGTAGAAACCAGACTTTGTGGGTTAAAATCCCTTCTCTGCTACTTACTGGATGAATATCCCTGTGCAAGTTGCTGACCCACATGTGCCTCCACTTCTGCCTTTATAGAATGGAACTTAAAACAATACCTACTCCAGAGGCTTGTGTGAAAGTTTATGGAATGCATGTACACAAAGAACACCATTCAGTGCACAATAAATGCTATGTTAAGAGTTGGCTATAATTGTATATAGAGAGAGTACGTTGCTCAGTACCTAATGCACTGCTCAATAAATTATATAGCTTATATTTAAAAAAAATATAATAGCTGGGAAAAAAATATAATAAGTGAGGACATAAAGGACACTAGTTCAATTCCACCCAAGACTCTGCCTCTAAGACTCCCCTTACAGCATCCTTGTCTCACACTTGTTCAACCTCTGCTTGAACAATTCCAATAGCAAGGAACTCAGAGAGCCATTTCATGAAATGTGCCCAAACTGCAGGGTAAGATTTGCTCTTTGCCTCAACCTCTCTCCAGCTTCTGGCTAATAACCGTGAGTCATTGCCCAGTTACTCTCATCAGGGATCATTAAACCAACGCAGAACACAAAAAGACCCTGCCCTTCCACCAATGGTTGCAGCCCGATTTTCTTTATTCTGTGCTTCTCGTACAAGCTGTAAGGATCCACCTCCTTTTTTTTTTTTTTTTTTTTACCCTGTGCAAGTCTCTTGGACATTGAGTTTGATCCTCTGTCTTCTATCACAACCCTATGAAAAGTATAGACTTCCATATCCTCGTCTAATTAAGCAACTTCCTGCTGTACTAACTGGGGATGATATATGTAAAGAAACCTAAAACTTGATAATTAAAATAATTCAACAAATACTTATTGAGCATACACCAAATATTTGGCACTGAGTTAGAAGATGAGATTAATGAGTTAAATCAAATGTCAATCTTTCCCTCTAGGACCTCAACTCTTATTGGAAAGACAGACTCCTATGAATAAATAAATTTCAGGGCAAAGTTCAAAATCAATTTGATAATAACAGACCCTAGACTTTCTATTCTGAGACTCTTGATGTTCACTTCTCTTGCCTTATGCCAACAATGCCCATTCAAATCCTGGAATAGGTAAAAATAATAAGATTTTTTTGAGAATTTGAATATTGACAAGGATATCCATTGTGGTTCTTAACTTGGAGCATAAAAATACAATTATAAAAATGATAGAAAATATATGGTTGCAATGACATTAGAAAGAATTATGAGTTTCTTTTGGGGAAATATTTACCATGAATTTGAAAGCTGCACTGAACACCTAAAAATATTTCTTCTACTATCTTATATAACTTGTGAGAAAGTTGAAACCAAGACCAATGAAGAGACTCACCCAAATGTGTGTAGGTGGTATGCCGAAGCAAGAAGAGGTAATGAGTTGATGATGGGGTATCTATAAAAAGATGTATTATAAACATTTGGAAATCTGCAACTAGTGTACAGGGCAGAGCCAGGCAAAGGTTATGATGGCATCTCTTGAGCACCGAGGTAGCTCAAGTTCTGCCAGTGAATTAGATTTCTACACGATAATTGTTTAGAGAGAGAAGATGAGAGCCAAAGGCTGAGTTGTGTGGAAAATAATCATGTCTTGGTGAAAGAAGGAAGAAAAACTTGCAGAGTAGAAAAATCAATTTGCCTGTAAAATAAAGGAAAATGGGAAGAGAATAGTTTCATAGAACTTCAGAGATATCATATCTCAGGGTTTCAGAAAGAAATGAATGGTCACAGGTGGGATTCATCCCTGCGTTACAAGGATGGATCAACATTTGCAAATCAATCAATGTAATAGAACAAATCAATAAGAGAAGAGAGAAGAACCACATGGTCCTCTCAATCGATGCAGAAAAAGCATTTGACAAAATCCAGCATCCGTTCCTGATTAAAACGCTTCAAAGTATAGGGATATAGGGAACATTCCTGAACTTCATAAAATCTATCTATGAAAGACCCACAGCAAATATCATCCTCAATGGGAAAAAGCTTGCAGCCTTCCCGTTGAGATCAGGAACACGACAAGGATGCCCACTTTCACCACTCTTATTCAACATAATATTAGAAGTCCTAGCAACAGCAATCAGACAACAAAGAGAAATAAAAGGTATCCCAATTGGCAATGAAGAAGTCAAACTCTCTCTCTTCGCAGATGACATGATTCTTTATATGGAAAACCCAAAAGACTCCACCCCCAAACTACTAGAACTCATACAGCAATTCAGTAACGTGGCAGGATACAAAATCAATGTACAGAAATCAGTGGCTTTCTTATACACTAACAATGAAAATACAGAAAGGGAAATTAGAGAATCGATTCCATTTACTATAGCACCAAGAACCATAAGATACCTGGGAATAAACCTAACCAAAGAGGTAAAGGATCTTTACTTGAGGAACTACAGAACACTCATGAAAGAAATTGAAGAGGAGACAAAAAGGTGGAAGCCCATTCCATGCTCTTGGAACCGGAAGAATAAACATTGTTAAAAATGTCTATACTGCCTAGAGCAATCTATACTTTTAATACCATTCCGATCAAAATTCCACCGCTTTTTTTCAAAGAGCTGGAGCAAATTATCCTAAAATTTGTATGGAATCAAAAGAGACCCTGAATTGCTAAGGAAATGTTGAAAAACAAAAATAAAACTGGCAGCATCACGTTACCTGATTTCAAGCTTTACTACAAAGCTGTGATCTCCAAGACAGCATGGTACTGGCATAAAAACAGACACATAGACCAGTGGAACAGAGTAGAGAGCCCAAATATGGACCCTCAACTCTATGGTCAAATAATCTTTGACAAAAAAGGGAAAAATATACAGTGGAAAAAAGACAGTCTCTTCAATAAATGGTGCTGGGAAAACTGGACAGCAATATGCAGAAGAATGAAACTCGACCATTCTCTTACACTGTACACAAAGATAAACTCAAAATGGATAAAAGACCTCAACGTGAGACAGGAATCCATCAGAATCCTAGAGGAGAACATAGGCAGTAACCTCTTCGATATCAGCCACAGCAACTTCTTTCAAGATATGTCTCCAAAGGCAAAGGAAACAAAAGCGAAAATGAACTTTTGGGACTTCATCAAGATCAAAAGCTTCTGCTCAGCAAAGGAAACAGTCAACAAAACAAAGAGGCAACCCGCGGAATGGGAGAGGATATTTGCAAATGATAGTACAGACAAAAGGTTGATATCCGGGATCTACAAAGAACTCCTTAAACTCAACACACACAAAACAGATAATCATATCAAAAAATGGGCAGAAGATATGAACAGACACTTCTCCAATGAAGACAAACAAATGGCTATCAGACACATGAAAAAATGTTCATCATCACTAGCCATCAGGGAGATTCAAATTAAAACCACATTGAGATACCACCTTACACCAGTTAGAATGAACAAAATTAGCGAGACAGGAAACAACATGTGTTGGAGAGGATGTGGAGAAAGGGGAACCCTCTTACACTGTTGGTGGGAATGCAAGTTGGAGCAGCCACTTTGGAGAACAGTGTGGAGATTCATCAAGAAATTAAAAATAGAGCTTCCCTATGACCCTGCAATTGCACTACTGGGTATTTACCCCAAAGATACAGATGTAGTGAAAAGAAGGGCCATCTGTACCCCAATGTTTATGGCAGCAATGGCCATGGTCGCCAAACTGTGGAAAGAACCAAGATGTCCTTCAACAGACGAATGGATAAGGAAGATGTGGTCCATATACACTATGGAGTCTTATGCCTCCATCAGAAAGGATGAATACCCAACTTTCATAGCAACATGGACAGGACTGGAAGAGATTATGCTGAGTGAAATAAGTCAAGCAGAGAGAGTCAATTATCATATGGTTTCACTTATTTGTGGAGCATAACAAATAACATGGAGGACATGGGGAGATGGAGAGGAGAAGGGAGATGAGGGAAATTGGAAGGGGAGGTGAACCATGAGAGACTATGGACTCTGAAAAACAACCTGAGGGTCTTGAAGGGGTGGGGGGATGGGAGGTTGGGGGAACAAGGTGGTGGGTATTAGGGAGGACACGTATTGCATGGAGCACTGGGTGTGGTGCAAAAACAATGAATACTGTTACGCTGAAAAGAAATTAAAAAAAAGAAATAAAAATAAGGAGTGATGAGGAGGATGAGAATAAAAAAAAAAAAAAAGAAATGAATGGTCAACAAATCCAATCATCTGGAGAGGTCAGGGAAATTGTTGACTGAAAATTGACCAAACGAGCTCCCTAATAACGTTTGGAAGTTATTTCAGAAGAACAGTGACTGCAGATGCCAGAATTCAAGGTAGTAAATTGGGGATTGAGGTTTGCTTTTCATATTAGCAAGTGTTATCACTCATCTCTTTGACAGGGTAACTGGGAAGACTGCAGCAGGACCCTTGACCTGCTGCCAGCATGGAATGACTCTTCTTTACCTCAAAGGAAGAGCCTCAGAGTTTATAGAGCTTGATGCTTCTCTCTGCTACCAGATAGCATGGCCCCTTTATTTTAAAAGATCCTTGATTGCTATATCTGAAGTTAGTGTGTATTCTTTTTTCTGGAAGTTTCCAACTAGACCCACATGTTCTACCACTGACTGGTAGTATTTTCTAGACCCTGGTTACTTCTTAATCCATGCTATTATATTCAGTTAATAAATAGCCTTAGGCTGAGCTCTGTGTGTTAGGCCCAATGCCATGTGTGCCACTAAAAATATAGAATTCAATAAGGCATAACCCCTGACTTGTGGGAGAAAGATGACACAAATATCCAATGAGTTTGTGCAGATGAATGTGAAGTATTGAGAGACACAGTAGATAGAGATGAATTGCCTGAAGGCTGTCAACAGAAATTTTATTTTCTTCAGACAAGCTCCCAGTCCTGGGTCTCTTGCTCCCTTTCCCCTCCCCCTTCCTGTCCACATTAAGCTGTAGCAGGTCGTGGGTAGCAAGTGTTCCTATACAGGTGGAAAGACGTCATTTTAGGAGTATGTTCCTGATTTTCTTGACTTGCCGGTTAATGTACCATCTGACTCATGGCGCCACAGGTATTTATTGCTCAACAAGCCAGGTGTGATAGATCTGGCAGATCCAAATCCCACAGCCATAATAAAGGCTAGAATTTTCATTTAGTAAACAACTTGGTCTGTAATCTTGGTTTTGTTTTCTTACTTAATTGAGCTGTTACCTAAAAATACAGGCTTTTCAAAGCACATTTTTTACTGTAAATTTATTTCTAGAAAGTCTGCCAGCTTAACTGCAAAACTTAGAATACATTTTCCTTCTCTATTTTCTTGAATGTCTAATTAGATTCAGAGTTTCTTAGAATCTTGTAATATCTGCATAGGAGTGAACCTTAAAATGAGCTAATCTGGGCATCCAATCTGATTCTTGAATTAGCTCGTCATCATTTCTACCACGTGGACATCTTGCCTTCCAGTCACTCAACAGTGGGTGGCATGTAACTAGACTTATGATCGGTCCTTAATACTGGGCTCTCTTTATAGAATGGCCTATTAAATATTTTGTGTGTTATGTTTTCTGGATTTTAGAGCAGACGCCTCATCATAACAATCCTATTATCTTAATGTTGCACAATTTTCAAATTGCTTTCACTTGCATTTCCTCCTATGGTTCTTACATTACCGTAAAGAGGACAAAACTAGTATTATCACCATATCACCAGGAAAACAGCCACCTAGGTCCCAGTCCTACTTTATGTGTTCTACCTCATACTATGATGATTGTCAAAATCTTTTTCAAAATATCCACATGACTGTCTCAAGAACCTTTACCAGCCCTCAGTTTATGCTATTACAGATTCCTCAGGGACAAATGTATCATGTCCTTATGTTCAAATTAACTTGATGCCCCTCAGTGTGGTTGTATGGAGTTGGCTGGGTGGGAGGGAAGCTATATGTTCATGCTATTATGCTCCATCATCATTGTGAGAGAAAGAACACTATTAATTTTTCACTTGGAAATACATGTGGATCCTTCAAGAGGCCAAACCCTTTAAAGAGTAGCCAGAGTTTAGGCCAGGAGTCATATCAAACAATAACCACTGCTGCGTTAGTGCCTACTACGTGGCAGTTGCTGTGCCAAATTCTCTGTACACATTATCTCCCTTCAAGGTGAGCTAATGACCACTCTGAGTTAAGTGTCATTAACTCTATTTTATAGTTGAGAAAACTAAAGCTTAAACAGTTTGAATAACTCACTCAATGGTGGATAGCAAGGGACTTCAGATTCTGGGATTTAAATCTAGACTATTTTAAACTGAAATCCTGAACTCTTAGATGCTGTGTTAGCATTTCTTCCAATGTGCTGTTGAGACTATGTGCCTTGGATTTCCTGAGGTATCTGTCAATAAATCAAAACTACCAGATGGGAATTTCTGGAGATATGACCCAGCCATCTTCACTTGGAACACTAAGGTTTGAGAATCATTACATTCTGCTATCCTCCCTCTCAAACACTTTCATAAAGGGGAGGAAAGGGTGTGGAGAAGCTTTGGCTTCATTGTACACATGAGTGCTGCCACATTGTAATGACTGTGACCAGTGTTTACCGGATTTATAGCCATCAAAGAGTTGGTACTTGGCTATTTTGACACTGCACAGGATACCATGAATGATGCTGCAAAGCAGAAAGTTTTTGCTGCTTTCCACCCTTATGTTTAGAGACAATGAGGATAGATGAAAACTTAAAATCTTAGAACTTTTCTGTTTTGTAGAAAGTCTGCACACATTTTTAAATAGGATCTCTTCTTCCTGTTCCAAAGTCTCTACAAGAATGTGTTCCCATCTTCTTGGGCTATTCCTGCCACAGGGCTTTCTCCAAAAATGGTGGAAAGAATGAGTATACTTCACTGAACCACTGAGGAGTGTTTATTGAAGAAAGAGATGCCAGGAAGAAAATCATCATTTACATTTTTCAGGAAGGTGGTGTCATGTAGAGATCACAGCTCCTCAAAAACTTTATGAAATGTATAAAAGAAGATGTCTATGGGCTGAGACATAGGATGCCTCAGTGTCTTCAGGGTTTAGAGATCCATCCAATATTGTACATGAGGAGACTTCATAATTAAATTATCAGTATGAGTTTGCACATCAAGATTGCTCCTTCCTGCCTTACTCTTATGTGTAGGTTCTGTTGCTTTTTTTTAAAAGAACTTTAAAAAATATATTTTATTTATTTGAGAGAGAGACAGAGAGAGGGAGAGAGAGGGAGAAAGCATGCCCAACCAGGGTGAGGGGCAAAGGGAGAAGCAGACTCCCTCCTGAGCAGGGAGTCTGACACCAGGCTCAATCCTGGGATTAGATCCCAGGATTCTATCCCAGGATTCCAGCATCATGACCTGAGCCAAAGGCAGACACTTGACCAACTGAGCCACCCAGGTGCCCCTGTAGGTTCTGCTTCTCCAGGGAGCACATCTGCCATTCTACTTTGTGATTCCACCAAGCCCTAATGCAGTGAAATACACTCATTTGGTGTTTTGTTAATGCTGATTACGAAAACCCAGTTGTAATTTGGGTATAGTGCACTTTTTTTTAGTATGTTCAATTAGCCAACATATAGTACATCATTAGTTTTTGATATAAAGTGGAGAATCTTGATTATCAAAAGTTGGAGCAGAAGTGAGATATTACTCCTCTGTATGTATACATGGATCCATCTATCTATCTGATTATCCAGTCAGAAGGGCTGCCTTGTATAGGCAATATACACCTCATTTTTAATGGGAAACATAGTTGTGAGAAATAAAGGTAGCTCCCCAAAGTGACAGAGCTAATGCCAGAGTCAAAATAGTAATTTAAGTCACTCCAAACTGAAGGCATTTTTGTCTTCAAGAAACTTCCATGGGAAAAAAAAATCATTCTTCAAAGTGGGATGGAAAGTATAAATTACCATTGTTATTGCTGTACACTATTGATATTATTATGTCCCATGTTGACTTGGCTTCACTCCTTCTCAAAAGCTGATGCCTGTGCCAGGGACTTCATGATAATAAACTGTAAAAGATTTCCTGCTTCTGAATGTTTTGAGATTAAAAGTGCAGAATCTACTTGCAGGGCTAGGTATTGTTTTCTTTTCTTTTCCATGTGGGTGGTCTGCTGTGATTCCCAAGACCACCACTACTGCAGAGCTGGAACACTAGCTGATGGTGCACTAGGGAATTAGGAACTGTTGTTTTGTCTTCCAAAACAACAGCTGAGCTAGCCAAGCCCAGGTCAACACGCACACACACACACACACACACACACACTGGCACACAAACATACACACCTGCATGAAGAGATTAGCCTCCGGCTTCAACTCCACCCACTCAGTCCCTTCATCAAAACGAGCTTCCCCCGGCTTTCCAAGGCTCCCACTCCGTCCATAGACATCTAGAAATGTTTGTGTGCTGATACCAGGACACCAGGGACAGGTTTACAAAGGGAACCTACAATTCAGTGACCCAGATTTCTCAAACAGCAGCCCGAGCATAGGATCAGAAAATTTTACATTTCGCAGGGTAGTTAGTTCTGCTATCTTGAAAATGCAGTCACTCCAGAACTGCATCTACCCCAACTTCTGCCTTTCTGTCTTGAGACTCCTTGTATGCACTGAGCCCCCAAAAAACCATTGTGCCACTCATCATGATATGCCGACGTCTGGCTACGTGACAGGCATTAAGTATACTCAGCGAATCAGACGCAGGCCTGGAATCTATCTGCCCGGCCTCTGGACTCTTAATTTTCAAATTTCAATTTATTGTCTATGCAGCTCTTTGGAGAAAGGCTCTACCAGTAACCGTCCATAGGGCTTTTACGGTGTGTCGCTTTAAAGAAATGCTCTTGGTAAGTAATGTTGTGCAGTCCCCAGAGGAGATGCCAGGTTGCTGTGGGAGTCAGCCATATTTCAGCATTCCAAGTGAGGAAAAACTAAGCAAAGACCGGTGAAAGTACCTCTGACATGTTGGTTTTAGACAAACTTGTACTGAAAAAAATGCAGTTGTATTTTCCCTTCTTTTGTTTGCCCCAGTGAACTTTTGTTCAATTAGAACTGTTCTTTCTTCAGAATCTGGCATCTGCTGTTCAAACCACCCCCTCATGCTCAGACATGTTTATGAACTTTTCTCAGAAAGTTCTGACATTACCTCTCTGGGAAATTTTGTCAGAAGCTTTTCTATGCAGCCAGACTTGAATGAATTCACGACTCTTCTGGCCACTAGGGCCTCCCTCAGAAGCTGCGGTGATTGGGGTCAGGTGGTCAATCTCCACCTTTTACAAAGAGAAATGGAGGAACGATAATGATCTTGAAAGATCAGTCTCAGGCTCATTCCTAGAATATTCTCCCGTGAAAGGTGCAGCTTGGGACCTGCATAACTTCACCCTAGGTTCAGAAATTCCCCTGAGAATGGGGAGAAGAGGTGAATAGCCTCAAAAGGTCATAAAAGAGGCTAAGGGAAAAGGTAAAAATAGAAAGGATCATAGAAGAGCACCTGGGTGGCTTAGTTAAGTGTCTGACTCTTGATCTCAGCTCAGGTCTTGATCTCAGGGTTGTGAGATGGAGCCCTGCATTGGGTTCCATGCTGGGCATGGAGCCTGCTTAAGATTCTCTCTTTCTCTTAAAAAAAAAAAAAAAAAAAGGATCATAGCAAAGAATAACAGAAGGGAGTGTTTTGGGAGAAGAGTCAGCAATGGGGGTAGCATTTGTACAAAAGGAAGAAAACTCATGCCTGCTAAATAGCTATTATGACTTAGGTCCTTGGGAAAGCACCTTAAGCATCAAATCAAAAATAATTTTCAAGGAAGATTGAATTGTTTCATATCACCCATTCCCCAAGTTCATATGTTAAAGTCCTAACCCCCAGTACCTCAGAATGGGACCTTACTTGGAAACAGGGTTATTGCAGATGTAATTAGTTAAGATGAAGTCATTTGGGTACACCCTGATCCACTATTACTGGTGTTCTTTTTTTTTTTTTTAAGATTTTATTTATTTATTTGACAGACAGAGATCACAAGTAGGCAGAGAGGCAGGCAGAGAGAGGAGGAAGCAGGCTCCCTGCCGAGCAGAGAGCCTGATGCAGAGCTTGATCCCAGAACCCCGGGATCATGACCTGAGCTGAACCCAGGCGCCCCTGACTGGTGTTCTTATATAAAGGAGAAAGTTGGTCCCAGACTCCCCAGGAAGGAAGACAACGTGAAGTGACGCAGGGAGAGGACAACCATCTACAAGCAGAAGAGAGAGACTTGGAACAAATCATTTCCTCATGGCCCTCAGAAGAAACCAACCCTCCTAATAACCTGATTGTAGACTTCTTGTCTCCAGAATTATGAGGCGGTATATCTCTGTTGTTAAAGCTACTATTTGTGGTACTTTGTTATTGAGAGCCTGGCAAACTAATACAGGAGGTGTAGAGGACAAGGTCAAGCCACCCCAAGATGAGCCACTTAGGCATGAAGTTTATTTTGAGTTAAAAGCAGTCAAAACCCAGCAGATTTGGGGAAAGCTCTGCACCTACCCCACAAACCACCTGAAAGGAATTAAGATAGAGGACCTGTTCATTTTTCCTGACTGTCTTTGGGATTTCCTCATCTGTGTGGATTCCTTGTTTGTGCAAAACTAAATTTTATTTTCCCCTGTTAATCTACTTCATGTCAATTTGATTCATAGTCCAATGAGAAGGAACTTGAAGTGCAGAGAAAATTATTCCTCCTTTCCTCCCAGTTATCATTTCACATAAGAGGAAACTAAAGCTTGAAGAGGTACTCAGGCTCACTCCTAACAAGTGAGTTGGAGCTTGAACACAGACCTGCTTGAAGCCAAAGTCCAGTACTTTTCCCTGCCACCCAGTTAGAGCTTGTTGCTAGAATAAAATATGGCCCTCTTTGAAAAGAACATGATAATCCTGTGGTTTTCATTTTGTCTGGAGATGCCTTTGTTCACAGTGTAATGAAGAAGTTCTGTGCACTAAAACTGCAGTGGGTGACTGATGTCAGCCTCCTGTGACCGTCCCCAGTGACCTCAAGGAGGAAATAAAACCAGGAAGAACTGGAAGACCAGTTAAGTAGAAGCAGAAGCAATATTTTTAAATAATCAGAAGTGATAGAAACATAATGTTATGTTCAGATGACCTAAGGGTCTTTCTCCTGTCTATGTGGTAGAACAAATTATTACAACTGCAACAAATTAGATCCTCTTGTGATGTGCAAGTATTTGGAGAACTGCTTGTAAACACCTGTACCCCTTTCCCTTTTCCTGTAATCCCCTATAGCTAACAAGATTCGAAGCAGTTCTTCCAAGCAATCAGAAAGACTGTCTGCTGGCCTAGCCTCCTCAGTAAGACAACAAAGAAAGTGTTTACTAACCTACTTTGGGACTGGTTTTCCTTCAGAAGCAGTTCACTGTGTAAAGGAGATAATGGCAAAGATGTTCCGGTTGGAGTGGGGGTGGTGCCTATGGTCTGATCTATTCATCCCTCTCTCCATCCCCACACTGTGATGGTCCTTCAGAGGCCCATGAAACCCAATGTTCAAGAACACTGCTTGAAAACCACTGTATATAAAGGGATACCAGATGGGTACTAACGTAGTACCGACGTTAGGCATACCAGAGGGAGAAGAAATGGTCATTATTAAATGTTATTAAATGCATCATATAAGAGCAGATATTGTACCCTCTCTTCCAGCATACAAAAAGGATGTAAAGCCTTAAAAACATCTCCATGTCAGTAGATGGATTATGTCAGAGAAGAAAGAGAACTAGATTGGAGGAAATGTGCCACTTACTAGCTATGTGATGCAGGGCAAGCTCGTTCCTCTCTGACTCTGTTTCCCTGCCTGTAAAGACTAGTTTACTGTGTATGACCCATGTACCTCACACGTTCAAAGAAATGACTAATGACATGAGAAGAGCCTTGCAAAGCATGGAGCAAAGTACCCCAACATGATGAGGACTATTCTTTCGGTGAATTCTCTAAGCCTAAAGAAATTCCGAAAAGAAAGATGGATACCTGGTTAAACACCCTGAGGGATCAGAGAGTGACCTTGGGGTGAAGGTTCCTGATTCCCAAGCCAAGCCAGTACAAGTTGGGCTGAACACCATGTCTGGGAGAGTCAGCACACTGTGAAATTATGAAGTGTGATCGTTAACCAGACCATTCTGCACCGGCCTTCCTCTCTGCATTCACCATTCTCTTTGAAGTCCATGACCTTGTATGTGTCACTGAACTGCTGAATGACTACTCGTAACAGAATCGAGCATCCCAGCCCACCCTGCTGATGCAATCAGACAAGGTTCACCCTGCACAGCCGGAGTCCCGAGTCTACATTCAGCCTCACAATTCAAGTGGAGCGCGTCGGGGCGATTAAAACGTGTAAGACCTGCATTCAGGCATAAGCCACCGACTTCGGGAATAAGAACGATGAGCCTATGGTTCATTTTTGTTCTTCTAGTCCACTGGAAATTCTTGGACATTCATTGATTTTTCATGGGGAGTTCAACTAATAGTCAGCTAATAATAATGAAAAGGTACCATTTCACTTTATAGCTAGATTTCAAAAATTCCAGAATTTAAGAGGAAGGGAACTTAGAGGTCACTTAGCCCAACTCTTTCATTATAGAGCTGAATGAACTAAGTTCCCTCAGTGGGTAAGCAGGAGAGCAAGTTTAGGGCTCAAGTCAACGATCTCCCAACGTTGCGTTGTATTTACGGACAACCAAAAGAATGGGCATGCTAGCATTACAGGGCTGCTGGGGAGGTTGAGAGGTGAGATCTCATTGGTACAACGTGTTTGGAGCCTCAGCAACACAAAGTGCATAAGGGCCTAAGTGTGTGGCTCTGTGCTGGGCATAGAAATTGTAGGTTGTGTTAGGTCACGGTACTTGTGAAATAATGGTTTGAATATACATTTCGAGTGGATGCATATATCAATGAGCTTTAAGTAAAATATCACACAGCTCAATATCAGTACATATATTTTCATAAATTGCCACCTGGTGACTTAGTTTGTGATAATTTTGATAAATCTCGTAAGAACAACATCTAAGGGGCGCCTGGGTGGTTCAGTGGGTTAAAACCTCTGCCTTCGGCTCGGGTCATGATCTCAGGGTCCTGGGATCGAGCCCCGCATCGGGCTCTCTGCTCAGCAGGGAGCCTACTTCCCCCCTCTTTCTCTCTCTGCCTGCTTGTGATCTCTGTCAAATAAATAAATAAATAAAATCTTAAAAAAAAAAAAAGAACTTCTAAGACATCACTGGTAATCAATGAATTAAACAAAAATGAAGTTCCTTACTGGAATGGATAATAGCTTCTCTATGCAAGTATATATTCTGAATGTATGTATCCACATATCTACAGAATATACCTCAGTAGCACTTCTAGGAAAATCTTTATAAAATAAAGTTTCACTTCTTCATATTTTATTCCAAGAACCTGAGAAGGGAAATGACGCATCCAGTTCTCACACTTGCTTGCTACACAGCTATGGGCAGATGCCTGAACTAATCTGTGTCTTAATTTCCTCCTGTGTAAAATGCCTCACAGACTGTGCTAAGTGAAGTAATGTGTGTAGAGCACTTTTTAGGGATGAGCTCCTTTTATCACTAAGCATCCAAGTTCACACAGAGCAGAAGTGGTGCAGCTAAAACAAGAATCTGTGGTTTCTTTCTTTCTTGTTTTTTTTTTTTTTTAAGATTTTATTTATTTATTTGACAGAGATCACAAGTAGGCAGAGAGGCAGGCAGAGAAAAGGGGGAAGCAGGCTCCCTGCTGAGCAGAGAGCCTGATTCTGGGCTTGATCCCAGAACCCTGGGATCATGACCTGAGTAGAAGGCAGATGCTTAACCCACTGAGCCACCCAGGCGCCCCAACCTGTTTTTTTTTTTTTTAAGATTTTATTTATTTATTTGACAGAGAGATGCAGTGAGAGAAAGAACATAAACAGGAAGAGCGGGAGAGGGAGAAGCAGGCTTCCTGCTGAGCAGGGAGCTTGATGCAGGGCTCAATCCCAGGAACCTGGGACCATGACCTGAGCCAAAGGCAGAGGCTTAATGACTGAGCCACCCAGGCACCTCAGAATCTGCGGTTTCTGACCCCAGGTTCTCTGCCCTTCCATTCTGCTTGTCCTTTTCATCTTTGTTCCACTGAAATGTTTGAATTCTCAGTAGTGTGTGGGTATGTCTTCCCTCAGAGAGTTTCTTCCCTCAATTTGGGGCACCCAATACCCCCCCATTTCCATTTTATTTTAAAAGTAGACTTTATTTTAGAAGTAATTTAAACTTTTCTAAATATCTAAATAATGAAACCTAGGTATTGCCAGCTTTCATTGCACCGTTATAAATTGATAATCTGAACATTTTTTTTTTTTAAGGGAACAATATTTCACTCTTTTAGAGTACATTACCAAGATAAGATGCATTCATATCCATTATGTAATGTGATTTTCAAAAGAACCTTGTGAACTTCATACAGGACGCATATGATGGTTGAGGACCTGAAGTCCAGAAAAGCTAAACAATGGCAAAGTCTCAAACCATCGTAAGTGGCAGAGTGAAGACTGGAATCTAGTTTGAGGGCCAAGAACTCAAATTCCCATGAAATCTGGACGGGAGCAATACAACTGGGAATAGTGAAGTCTGTGGAAAAGCAGGGAGCTCCAAACACAGAACTGTTGGCTCAATATTCCCTGGCCTTCCAATTTTTAAAGAGAAGCCAGAATATTTTTATGTGAGATCCAATTTTTACAACATTTTGAATTCCAAATAAAACATAACCTTGGGCCACCTGAATGCAAATCTTGATGTAGACTTACAAATTCTTGGCCACATAGGCCTCTTTCTCCTGCCCAGACTGAATTTATTTCAGAAGAGATTATGCTTATTGAAATGTTTCTTTTTCTCTCAGGCTAGAACAAGCCAAGTCAACTTTTTCTAAACTCAAATCCTAGACTCGGATGTCTAACAACCAAGTCAAACTTAACATAACACTCTGTAGTCCTCTGAATGATCCTACCATCCACCCAGTTCCTCACACAGAGACCCCAGGAATCATTCTTTATTTTCGTCCTACCCTCGTGTCCCACATGCAACCTATCAGAATGTTCTGTGACTGGTCTCTGAAGCTTTAAGGCCTGGTCCAACTCTGTCTTGTCATGATACCGCTGTGTACTACACTCCAGCTACACTTAGTTCCACTTGTCCTGTGACAGCAACATTCTAACGGCTCACCCTGCCTCACTTTTGCCCCCAAGATTCCATCCTCTGCACAGCAAAGCCACCATTAAAAAATGAAAAGCAGATAATATCACACCCACCTTTGCTCAAAACCTCTTCAAGGCTTCCTACCGCAAGCAGAATAAAGTCTTACCTTATGCAGCCCTACTTCACCAGGTTCCAGCCTAGCTCTTTTTTTTTTTAAGGCTTTATTTTATTTATTTGACAGACAGAGCACAGGCAGGCAGAGGGAGAGGGAGAAGCAGGCCCCCCACTGAGCAGGGAGCTCCATGCAAGTCTCAATCCCCAGACCCTGGGATCATGACCTGAGCTGAAGGCAGACACTTAAGTAGCTGAACCACCCAGGCACCCCGACCCTAGCTCTTTTGCTTCTTCTTCTCTCCCCTTTGATTGCTCCCCATCAGCCACGCTGACTTTCTTTTGGTCTCTCAAACACACTACTCTCACTGTCTGCGAAGACCTTCGCTACTTTATTTCTTCTTTCTAGAACATACTACTGGCCCAGCTTACTGAGTGGTGCTATAGCAGAAAAGTAGAGGCTCTGGGGCTAGGCTCCCTAGCTCAAATTCCAGCTCTGTCACATCTGGCCAGTGTTTCATGTCTCTGTGCTTCAGTATGTTCGTGTGGGTAATATGGAGATACTAAATAATAGTACCTCCCTTGTAAGGACTGCCATGAAGCTTAAGTTAGCTAATAAAAGTGGAGTGCTCACAGTCCTAGTACACAGCGGGCAGCAGGCTTATCTTCAGATGTTATCTCTGCATCACTCACTGACTTCCTCTTACTCAGGTCTCAATTAAAATAACACCTCCTCAAAGAAGCCTTCACCAATTGCCTCCTAAAAGAGCCCCCTCCCATCTCTTTCACATTAGTCTTTTTTAAAATAACACTTCTTAGTAGCTGACATTTTCTTATTTACTTATGTATCTGCATGTTTATAGAACATCTTTCCCCATTAGAATGTGTGTATGCTCCAAGAGGACAGGGGTTCTCTCTTTTTTTTTTAAGATTTTATTTTTATGTAATTTCTACACCCTATATGAGGCTCGAACTCACAACCCCGAAATCAAGAGTTGCATCCAGAGACATAGCCAGCCAGGTACGCAGGGATTCTATTTTGATAAGCACCTGAAATACCTGAATTCGAAATGCCGCCATATTAACAAGAATGCCTGACACATGGTGGGTGCCAGCGAAGATATGTTGTGTGTGTCCCCCCCAGCATCACTGACATGCAAGGGGCTTAATAAGGATTTGCTGAAATGAATGGCACTGAAATACTTCTTAGCATGCTTTCCCACTTAGGAAACTGACACCTTCAGAACTTTAGAACAGCCTGTTCTTGATTCCCTAATAAAGTACCATCACCCCATTAGAATTTTATCCCTCTTTCCATAATCAAGTCTGGAACAAAACAAAATGCTAAGCGTTTTCACACATTAGACACAATTGCACTGCAAGTGTTTAATGTTATGAAGAATTCTACATAAGAAATTTGTTCTTGGGCTTTCCCATTTTAGGTTACGGAACTCTAGTTTTCCATAGAGTTCAAAGAGAAATGCTATATGATTCTTCATTAAAATATTAGCAATAGAAAATCTTCGTCAAATAAAACCTCTCCATCCACAATTGCTACTACCCAGAGATGTTTTAAATTGTATTCGAGGGCAGTATCTTGCTTTTAAAAGTGACAGTTACTGTATCTGGTCCTAATAATATTGTGTATAAGGAGAGTCAACACAGGATTACAGTAGGAAGGATGTTGATTTAAAACCTTATTTAGCATAGGTGCAAATGAGGCCCGGAGAGGGCACTACTCAGAGTCAAGACCAGACTCAAGTGTTTTTGTTCCCATTCCAGAAGTTTCTCCACTATCTAAACTGAATGTACATATTCTTTTTTTTTTCCTTTTGACTTCCCATTTTTTAGTATAAAAAAATTTCAAGCAAATGAAAAAAGGAACAAGAACAGTGTAATGAATATTTTTATGTCCATAATCTAGACTGGACAATTGTTAATATTTTGCTATACATACATCATCAATTTTTTTTTTTTTTTTTACTGAAGTGGTTTAAAGTAAATTATCCATAGCATAACATTTTGTCTCTGTGACATGTTTCTAAAAGTCAGGAAGTTTCTTTATGTAACCACAATATCATTGTCCTACCAAACAAAATTCAGGATAATTCCTTAACATCATCTAATACTCAAATGATAGTCAAATTCTTCCAAGTGCTGTCATAGCTTCACTTATAACTGGTTTGTCTAACTGGGATCCAAACAAGGTATTGTCTCTGATAGCTGTTTCTTAACTCTTTTATAGTTTAAAATAGTCTCCCTCTTAAATGTCATATGATTTCATTTTATTATTTTGATTTTCAAAAATACTGACTTGTTGAAAAGACAGGCGAATTACTCTATAAAATGTCCACCCTCGAGTGGCTCAGTCCATTAAGCATCAGCTTTTGGCTCAGGTCATGATCTTGGGGTCCTGGGATTGATCCCGCATGGGCTCCTTACTTAGCATGGAAACTGCTTCTCTCTCTCCCTCTGCACCTCCTCTCTGCTCATGCTCTTCTTTCACTTGCTCTCTCTCTTTCTCTCAAGTAAATAAATAAAATCTTTTAAAAATTTAAAAAAAAATTTAAATGTACATCCTCTCGGTTGATATAAATTCTCCCTTATTGGTGTTTGATTTGTTCTATCCTCCATATTTCTTATGAATTGGAATGTTGATCTAGAGACTTCATTACATTAACATCAAAGTGCCTCTATTTTTGAAGATATACATTAGCAGTCACTTCTCTATTCTAATCAATTGAACAAAACCCTGAAATTGACTTACAGAGAATAACAGGAAAAGCCAGCAGGTAGTGTGGGAAGGAGGAGAATATCCCAGTTATACCACTGCGTTCCAGGATTTGGCATTTAGCTGTGGTCCTCAGAACTTGAATGGATTTAAAGGGACACACAAAGGGAATGAAATGCAAACCAGAATGTTACCTTTATGATTTTCGCTGAGCTGCGTAAGCATGAAACCTCCTGGAATATTATCACTGGTAAGACTAGTGCATTTCCCCCTCTTGGCAGTGTTTTCAGAGCCTACTTGCATATCGGAATCATCTAGGACTCTTAAAAAAAATACTACCACCATAGATTCGGATTTAATTGGACTTGGAATACGGGGCATTGATTTTTTTAAAACCTCCCAAGGTAGTTCAACAATGTTACCAGTGCTGGGAAACACTGCTGTAGGTAGGTCTAAGCAGAAGCCAAATTGTTATCAGAAAGTTGTTTTGGAAACATAAACGTAGAATTTGGGATGTTAGGGATATGAATAAAGAAAGTCTGAAAAGACAATACCAGTCAGTGGTACTTCAACATCTGTGCCCATGAGAGCCATTGGAATATGCTTACATTAAAAACAAACAATCAAACAGACAAAAAACCCAGGAAAACTGGATCCCTGCTTTCCACATCACTCTCATCTTCCCCATTTACTAGGGTGGGTCCCCAGATGCTACTCTGGCACACAATAAAGGTGATTCTGATGTAGGTAATCTATGGTCCATGCGCTAAGGAATACTAGTCTGTATCATCTGGGATACACTTGCTTGGAAGAGTATAGGTTAGACCAGTGTTGTTCTCAAACTTAAGCTGCCTCAGAAGGAATTGTAAAGCATGTTGAAACACACCCCTCTCCCCTAGCTTCTTTTTTTTTTTTTTAATACTACAATTTTTTTTTTAATTTCTTTTCAGTGTAACAGAATTCATTGTTTTTGCACCACACCCAGTGCTCCATGCAATCCGTGCCCTCCTTAATACCCACCACCTGGCTTCCCCAACCTCCCACCCCCCGCCCCTTCAAAACCCTCAGATTGTTTTTCAGAGTCCATAGTCTCTCATGGTTCATCTCCCCTAGCCTCTGATTCAGTAGATCTTAGGTGGAGCCCACAGTCTGCATTTCTAACAAATTTAAGGAAGTGGTTCCCAGCCAGGTTTTTGCTTTCCAGGGGGACATCTGGCAGTAACTGAAGGCATTTTTTTTTAAAGACTTAATTTTTTTGAGCAGTTTTAGGTTCACAACAAAACTGCATAGAAGGTAGAGATTTTTCTCGGTACCCGTGGCCCTCACATGCATACTCCTCCATTATCAGCTACTCCACCAGCAATATTTTGTCATTTCCCACAATATTTTGTCACTTCCCGGCAATATTTTGTCACTTCAAGCTCCCCCTTCTAATTTTTTTCATCTACCCTTTATGTCTCAGGCTATTGGAGACCTCTTCAAAGAACACTCCTCCACTACTTCCTTTTCGGAATCCTTTACAGAGCTCTTATGTGTGAACAGATTTGTGTTTTCTTGAAAGCCATCTCTCCCTTGTAAGTCCTGGTCATGAAATAATTGTTAGTTTTGCTCAGAAGTGTTTGGAATGCTTTCATCTATATAGCAGTATAAAAAAGAACTTAAAATATAGTTATTTGGAGACAATAAATTGTATTTATAATTGTATTTTTTTTTTTTTTTTTTTACTTTTCATGATTTTTTTTTCATATACCACTTAGGCCAAAATACTGATTTCTTAAAGATAAAGAATCTTCTTAAAGTCTGGTGCACATATCTATGTTAGGTTAGAGTATGATATTAGGTTTCGTAAAATGAGAAAGGGTGGAACTTCTTTTTGAACTGAAGAGCTCTTTTCACAGAGGTGGGAGAACCAGTCTTGCAGGTTTGAGGACAGCCTCTGGGGTGCACAGGTAACCTCAAAGGACCACAGGGCTTGAGGGTTATAATCATGATCTGCCTACTCCAAAGTGCAGGAGTGAGGCCTGGCATTCCTTATTTTAACCTTGATTTATTGTTTATGATGTATTATGATGATTTATTATTGTTTACTATTGTTCTGATTTACTGTTAATGCTGATTTATTGTTGCACCCGCACTTTTCAGAATGAGGAAAAATAGGTATTATAAGAGCTTGTAAAATCGCACCAAGAAAAACACCATCCGGTGAAGCAGACCTACAGGTGCCCGGTAGGAGAGACTGACCATTATACGAACAACTCTGAAACAGACAGAAAACCCAAGGGCAAGTAGACGCAGGCTATGACCTGTGGTTATATTTGATTTGAGTAATCAGAGGAGGCTTCACGAAGGAATTGCCTTAATGGTGCTGGGATTTGAAAAGGTAGAGCTGGTGAAGGACACTTGAGGCTGAATGAACACTCTTGAGCAAAGATCTTTGGGTATCTGAAGACAGTGCAGGCGTTAAATGCATCTCGAACAGCGGCTGGAGCTCCAGTGACAAATACAGAGGATTAGTGGAAATTCCCACTGACATGAACTGAACAGAAATAGTTATCTGGCTATTAGCGCTCATTTTAAGAACAGCTCTGAGTCTGGCTACATAATAAGGATCTTGGTGGGTATGTTGGTTTAAGCGTCTCTAGAAACTGTTGTGCTGCATCCCTAGGGTAGACAGGAAGCGGGTGAGATATGGCAGGGCTGGGTCTCTCCGCCCTGGAAACCGAGTTGAACTCACTCTTAAGGAACACAGTTAAAGCTTCACCTCTGGGTAGGACTGCATTTTGCATAGTTGTAAGGCCAAAAAGTGTCAAAGCACAGTCTTAACTGTCTTCATTTTTCGCTGGATTTTTCCCTTGGGGGTTGTTTTCTTCTTTAAATCTTTTGCTCCCATATGCATATTACATTAAGTGGAATGTAGCTAATCCTCCGGTTCTCAGCTGTAAATAAATCCCCCGTTGCTGAAACTTTTCAAACCCCTGCCTATTGCCTTCTATCCCAAGTGTGTTTTCTGTGACAGGACTGGGAATCTGATCAGAAAGATAAAAGATAAAGCAGGAGGACATCCGGTCATATTTTTCAAGAACCTTTAGTAAGCAATTGAATTAGGCCTTCAACGTAAGCAGACTCCGCATTCCACGTAGCCACCCTGAGGTAACCGAAAGTGAGCCTAGTCAGCCCCGGGTTTGAGCAATCCCAGGGGAGGAGCCCTCTAACTATCAGTGGTATCTAACATCATTAGTGGTATTCTGATGATGGAATCAGCCCAGAATGAACTCCCTGAAAGATCCCAGAAAGTCTGATGTCATTTAAGATCTCAATTATCCAAGTAGAAGAAGAAGAATGTGAAGTGGGAATTTCCCCTGTCAGCTCCTTGGCACAGACCCCAAAGATCTGAATGTGCCACAAAAGGAAGCAGCTCTTCCTCTAATTCTGTAATGCTTCCCTCATCAGGCAGGGCTCTGTGTGTGGGGCATCTTAGATTTATTAGTAGGTCTTTGAGTCAGAAAGGATTGCCAGAGGTCAGATCAGGTTTCACCATAGGTCCTCATACAAAATATTCCGGAACCCTCAGATGGAACAGAGGAGGTCTGTGACAGAAGAAGCGCAGGCTTTAGAATCAGAAAGTTGATGTTGAAATCCCTCAGCCACCACACCTAGTCATGTGATTCTGGCTTAACTTCTCAAGGGTTTCACTGGAAAATGGAGTTTGGGAAGGGCAAGGTATTGACAAGAATTATGATGAGGACAAAAACATTTTTTTTTAGAGATTTTATTTATTTATTTGACAGACAGAGATCACAAGTAGGAAGAGAGGCAGGCAGAGAGAGAGGGGGAAGCAGGTACCTGCTGAGCAGAGAGCCCAATGCAGGGCTCGATCCCAGGACCCTGAGACCATGACCTGAGCCAAAGGCAGAGGCTTTAACCCACTGAGCCACCCAGGTGCCCTGACAGAAACATTTTTTAGCAAGTACTTGCTAAGTTGCCAAGGAGACTTAGAGGGGATTTTATGAAAAGGATCCCTTAGAAATCATTCTGTAATATTTGTATATCATGTATATTTGTACAATCTATACATTTGTAAAATTGTAAAATTTTATAATTGTAAAATTTTGTAACTGTAAAAGTGTAAAATTTTACCATTTTCAGGACACCTTCTCATATGTGGCCTCCTTTATTCTTCACAAAATGGTAAGATAGGAGGGTATCATTAGGCCCATTTTACAGATGACGAAACCAGAAGTCAGAGAACTGAAGTGAGTTGTTCAAGGTTATACTCAGTTGCTCCAACACTAGGACAAAGTCCCATTCTTCTGATCCTGAATCCACGCCTCTCTCCTTTCTGTCCCTGTCCACAGCACTTAGCGCCCTGACCCAGGAAAGTTACAGCTTGGTTTGTTGAACCCTGTTTATGAGTCAGGCTCTGGGGAGGGAACATGAAAGGTGTGGGACATCACAGCTTTGGTTACCACATGTACACCTTCAGCAGGGAGCCCGGGAACGTGGATATCTTGCATGCAAATCACATGAGAACCTATTCCAACCCTGCATTTTCAGATGATTCATTTGCTTGTTTCATTTCCAGCCAAGAATGCAATGTCCTTTTCGTTTTGGAATGTTTACAGATGAGAGTTAGAGCCTGGGGGTGGAGGACAGCTTGATTATTACAATCATCTCAAATGGGGCCTGGTTTTCTACTCTTCCAGAATATTCTTCTTACCTCCTCTATGATATGGCCCTGGCCACTCCAGCTCATAGTGATCTCAAACTCTTTTTCCATGTTCATATGAACTCTGGGGTGAGTAACGCCTACAGGGCACTTGGCATCGTATGCTGGTATTCTGCCTGTGGTGATATTTTACTCATGGGTGTGTGTGTGTTTCTATTTCCTTGCCAAATGAAACTGGGAGTTCTTTAAGAGCAGGGACAGATATTTTTCACGTTCATCTTATACTGAATGATGGAAATAAGAAATGGAGATACATCGTGAACACTGTATTGGATGTGGAGTCAGATCATCTAGGTCAACAGCTCATTAGCTATGAAATGCTGAAAAAGACGCCAAAAGTCTGAGCTTTTGCTGCCTCTTGTAGAATATGAGAATATTAGTATGTATTTCATACTACTGTCATGAAAAGTAAGTGAAATAATCTGTGCGAAAGTACTTCATAATCTCATTAGGAGCTGTACAAATGTAAAGAATGTGTTTGTGGGCCAGGTGTGAGCCACCTGGGTGGCTCAGTGGGTTAAGTCTCTGCCTCTGGCCCAGGTCATGATCTCAGGGTCCTGGAATCGAGCCCCACATTGGGCTCTCTGCTCAGCAGGAAGTCTGCTTCCTCCGTCCCTCTGCCTGCCTCCTCTCTGCCTAGTTGTGATTTCTCTCTGTGTCAAATAAATAAATAAAATCTTTAAAAAAAAAAAAAAAGAATGTGTTTGTGCTTACCTTTAGAGAAATGTGCATTAAATAGAAGGAGTCTGCTGGCACCAGCAGTCATGCACAGTGTGCATTTGTTTCCTCCCAGAGGACTTTACATTTTTACGTCCTGCTCTGTAAAGAAATACAGCCACATGGAAACAATACCATTAATTTGCTTTTGCAAAAGTGAGAAAAGTGAGAGATCTATGAGTCAAAGAAAGCTGATGCCGTCCAGATACCAAGAATGTTCGTTAAGAGCTGTCAGCATTGTCACTTCATGGAAACCAGATCCTGGAAGTTCAGCTTTCACTTAGGAAATTCCATCTTATTTTATTTTACTTGTTAAAGATTTATTTATTTATTAGAGAGAGAGAGAGAGTTCATGAGTGAGGGGAGGGGCAGTGGGAGAGGGAGAGAGAGAACCTCAAGCAGATACCCCGATAAGCATGGAGCCTGATGTGGGGCTCGATCTCAGGCCTCTGAAATCATGACCTGAGCCAAATCCAGAGTCAGACACTTAACCAACCGAGCCACCCAGGGGCCCCTGGAAATTCCCTTTTAAATTCCCAGTGTTCTGTGGGAATATTAAGAGAAATGGCATAACTGTGAAAACCTCTAAGGGGATAAAAATGATTCACTCTCAGAATGAGGATGCTAATATAAGCAGAATACATATACCTACCAGCAACTCTGAAGTGATTCTAAAAACCCAGACCCGACCTTCCCTTCCTACTTATCCACTTACTGTTGGTATCAAAATGGTTCCTGGTTCTGGGGCCTAGATCCTTCCATAGCATTCCCTCTCCTCTCTCACCCCACCTCTCATGTAGTAACAGTTGCTGCCTACTGAATACCTACTAGATGTCATGAGTTACATTGATAGCTTCATATCTGAAATCGTCCAATATATCTTGCAATAAGGTTTTCATTGTTCCAGTCTTGTAGAAATCGAGGTCCCAAGAATCAAGTACCTCGCTTATAGTCCTTCATGGATCAGGTAGGGCCAGATTTCCAACTGGATCCCTGTGACACTTTGTCCTTGTTTTAATTTTCACTATATCCATGAATTCACAAATTTAGGGCCATTTTTCCCCTAATACTCATGAAATTTACAATATAACTTAAACATGCTTATCCTTATACCCCAAATTTTATGTATCATCAACTGTTTACAAATCACACTTTGAGAAACGCATTTTCCAAAGACTGTTGGTGCCCTACGAGCACACCTGTCCTTATAAACAAGAAGACATAGGGAACCTGTGAGGGAAAGTCCAGGGAGGATGAAGCCCACGCCCTGTCTGTCTTCACTCTCCACCTTCTGATTTCCTTTCAACACCTCCCCAACTCATCAGCTCCAACCATCTACTCCACTCTGGAAATTTCCACCACCATCTAGTCTCACCTTTCAGAATCCTTCTCTGTGTTCTGTGTGTGGACAATTCCCTTTCATGCCCAAACACATCAAAGACAGAAAAGCACATGAAGTAGTAACTTTATTTTGGGGGGTTTGGGGGGGGTAGTAACTTCTAAAAGCATAAGGGTTTAGTTGTCCATAGTCTACTTGAAGAAGATATTTTCTTTCTTTCTTTTTTTTTTTTTAATTTATTTATTTGACAGAGAGAGAGAGAGAGAACACGATTAGGTAGAGTGGCAGAAAGAGGGAAAGGGAGAGGCAGGCTCCCTACTGAGTAGAGAGCCCACCGAAGCTGGATTCAACCCCAGGATCCCGGGATCATGACCTGAGCCAAAGGTAGATGCTTAGCCAACTGAGCCACTCAGATGCTCCAAGAAGATATTTTCTTAAGTGGACTACATAGTCTTCTCCTGGATGTCAGAACACCCTAAATAGTTCACTCCCAGAAGTCACTGATGTCATTCTGTCCTTGGGTCTCTAGGCAGCTTGGTTTAGAACAAGACCTCATTTCCTCTTTCTGGTTGTTTGGTTGTGAGGGAACAAATACTGAGCTGGCTGCTGTCCTAGTCCTACCACTAAGTGGTCCTGTGTCACGAACAAGTGATTTCGCAGCTCTATGCCCCAGTTATTTACAGGTAAAATGGGGAAACAATTTTTGCAAGAGGTGTTTGTGATATTTAAATGGAATAACATGGGTAAAACACCTCTCATAGCATTTGGTTGAGTTTTTTATCAAATGTCATTTCCACTTTGAGTATCTGAAACATAGTTACTATCTGGCTATGATTGCTGGTTCCACACTTCAAGAATGCTTGTCTTCTTTGGTTACATTTAAACTGTATTTCTTTCTATGCTCCTGGAGAGGCACTGTCCCCATGAAGACCTCTCTACATTATATCAGCTTCCTTGGCCAGACCTTCATGCTAAATCCCTGACTTCTGAAGGACGTGTCATTTTTTCCCTGTTTTTTGGTCTGTAGGCAGCTAATTTAAAAGGAGAATTTATTACCATGACTGTTTTAGCCCTTTCTGGCTTAAAAATCCGTAATTCCTTTCTGATAACTATTCAAGTGCATACCACAACTCATAGGAGATAAAACAATTCACATGTCCAGTAGTGATAACATCCACTCAGCATATCAACATTTGGCAAAATGTGAATATTTATCAGCAAGAATACAATAGGTGCACAGAAATCATGATATCAGTGTACTCTGATGGAGTTTTCGAAATTTCCCTAGCAACATGTAAAAGGATGATTTTCTGTTATAGAATTCTAAATTACCACTTGAATCCTCTAAAACCACAAGTGTTTCTCCTGCCTCTTACCTCCAACTATCTCCAAAAGAGCTTGCTTTGCTCCAACTCCTATCCTTTATTCTGACCAGAAAACTTATTTACCTTCCTACGCAGATGAAGCAGTTGATTTGTCTCTAGAGCGTACACATAGTCTTTCTCTCTTGCGTGGCACGCTGCCCACATTCCTGGCCTATGAGTGGAATCACTTTTCCTCTGAAGACTGCTAACGACCGTGTCTTCCATGAAGAGTTTCCACGGCATACTACGGACTGCATCTGTCTCCGTGTGGTCGGGATGAGTAAAGATGTGCGCCATGTTTCTATGACAATCTCTCCCTTCTTTGTTTTTCCAAAGGAGTCAGTTCCACCTTCATTTTAGTTTCAAATTCCGCAAGAACAAAAATGATGTTTTCCACTTCCTTAAGACTTTGCCACAAAATCAAATGCAGCGTATTTTGCAGTGTGAGCCCTCAGGAGGTATAAATTCAGAAATTTTTGTTTTCCTCTTTGGAGATCTGAAGAAATCTATGACTTCTCCAGGAAACCTAAGTGACAAATTTCCATATAATTAAGACCAGGGTAGAAGTGATGTTGGGAGTCTGATGTCTGGACAGCTTCTATGGGAAAGGCCATTTTCTGACTATCTCTTTTTTTACTTTACATGTGGAGATTTATTTTTGATCCTATCTCATTACTTTAGTCCCCTTTGTTCCTTTTTTCCCCTTCCTACTGATTTAGTAGCTGTTAGTGGCGAAAAGAGGAGAAATATTTAATACAAAATGATAGTACCTTGAAGGTGCTTAGGAAGTATTTGCTGAGCAAAGAACTGAATTGCCATCACCAGCACCCCACCCAAAACTCCCCCCCCCTTTGAGGAAAGGTGAGCCTTGTGTAATGGCATTGAGAGGCAAACTAGGTTTAGGATATTGAATATAAAGAGAAAAGCACCCTCTCTCGAGAGGGCAAGAAGCAGGAAAGCTGTAAAGGACAGAAATGAACTTTTTTCTCAGGCTCCTGCTACATGCCTAGTCAACTGGGGTAGTAAGATTTCTGATGAACCCTGAAATCCCTAACACTTTGGTCCCCAAAATCCAGGCAGGCGAGACCAGAGTAGATTATCACAAGGATCCCTTCAAATTTGTATTTTAGCATAAGAAATATATTTCAGTAATTTCTTTTATTATTATGAAGGAAGAAGGGAGAAAGAAGGAACATTTGGAGAAAGAAACAAGGAAAGAAAAAAACTGAAAGAAAGAAATAACCAAAGATTGGTAAAGAGAAATTGGCTTCTCTGTTAAAGAGAAAAAAGAATGAGGGGTGCCTGGGTGGCTCAGTGGTTAAAGCTTCTGCCTTTAGGCTCAGGTAATGATCCCAGGGTCCTGGGATCGAGCCCCGCATCAGGGTCTCTTTTCAGCGGGGAGCCTGCTTCCTCTTCTCTCTCTGCCTGCCTCTCTGCCTACTCGTGATCTCCATCTGTCAAACAGATAAATAAAATCTTAAATAAAAAAGAAAGTGAGAGAGAGAAAAAAGAATGAGAGGGAGAGAGGGGGAGAGAGAAATGTATCTGCTTGCGGATGATTTAAGGTTAAATAAATAATTAAATCAAGTAATTCTAGAAGTTATGTTCACGTGGCTCCACCTATAGGCGTGAAGATTGTCTTTCCCATCCTTAGTCACTGTGGCCTTTCAAGTGACAGTTGATTGCTGACAGTTTAAGCCTTGAAGCGGAGCTGAGAGGGTTCTGTTGTCCCAGGAAAATGTATTGCACATGGCTCTGAATAATGAGATGAACTACTCAGCTTATAAATATTGGAGATCTGTGAAATCACTACTGATTTTATTTTTAAGAGCTACATTAAGACACCTTGTATTACTGAGACACTGTAATAAAAATTTAACAAGACCACACACTCTAGAGGCTGTATTAAAATACAATTTTTGTTATGATTTCTTTGGAGTCCATTCTCAGCCGTGCTGGAAATAACCAATAACCATAAATATTTATAACAAAATAACATCTTTTATAGAATGAAGATTTTTATGAAGTCATTTTTTATTAGTTAATCCTTTGAATAGGGCAGAATTACAACATTGCCATGCTTTCAAATGAATAAATGTCAAAACCAAGACACAAAGAGAGACCATTACGCTAATTTGGATGCAAATTAGTGGCTGAGGTTCAAGTATTAACCTGACACAGAGCTGAAGAACTCACTGCTGAAGAATCAGTCCCCTTAGCTGCATGAAAGTAGCGTAAATGTCCTCCTCCCATTTCTGCCTCTGAAAATTACAGTGATACATCAAGGGTCAGATCAATTACAGCCTTTCCATCATATCTCCCTGATTTTCAGACTCAGGAAGTAACACTTTTTTTTTAAATTCTTTATTTCTACCACGTTTTCCTTCTACCTCTTTTATTATCCATTTAATATTTATATGTGATGATTATTGACTTTATATTTATTCTGTGATTACCTAGTGGGCAAGGGGCACACATTCTTATTTGTCAGCTGTCCCAAATTTTCACTGGGATGAAAAGGAGTATCATTAATTATAGGTTAATTACTTCATTTACAAAGCACTGCATAGTAGCTGTCTCTCCTCTGTTTATCTTTCAAGTCTTCATTACATGGTTAACCAACTTGATAGTAAACTCACGTTTTACATTTTTTTTTTCCTATCTACTGTATCAATGTTCTCGAGAGAAACATAGCCAATGAAATGTGTGTGTGTGTGTGTACATACATAGTGGAGTGGGGGGAGGAGAAGGGGAAGGGAGTAGAGATTTAAAGGATTCACTTATGTAATTGTTGGGGTTGGGAAATTTGAAATTTGTAGAACAGTCCAGAAGGCTGGAAACTTAGGCGGGATTTCTATGTTATATACGCTCAGGCAGAATTCTTCCGGAAATCTCAGCTTTTGCTCCCAAGGCCTTCAACTGATTGGATCAGCCCCACGCACAGGTCAAATGACCATAAAATTAACCACATCAACAAAATACCTTAAGAGCAACATCCGTGGGGTGCCTGGGTGGCTCTGTGGGTTAAGTCTCTGCCTTTGGCTCAGGTCGTGATCTCAGGGTCCTGGGATGGAGCCCCATGTGGGGCTCTCTGCTCAGCAGGGGGCCTGCTTCCCCCATCTCTCTCTGCCTGCCCGTCTGCCTACTTGTGATCTCTGCCTTTCAAATAAATAAATAAACTCTTAAAAAAAAAAAAAAAGCAACATCCACACAAGTTTTTGACCAAATAATTGGCACTACAGCCTACCCTAATTGGCACATAAAGTTAGCCATCATATCCACCTTTTCTCAGACTCTGGTTTTAGAAGGACCCAGGCTCAGAATGTGGAAATTAATATAAAAAGAAACCCATTATCTTGAGTTAACATGATTTTTCTCCAGTAATAGAAGGTCAAAGAACTGGCAGATGAGAGCTTCTGAATATCTCCTTGGACATTGAAGGCCTCAAGAATAAATCTTTATATTGAGGACAGGATGCACAGTGTAGAGCATAGGCTCTGGAGCTGGACTACCAGAGTTCAAATGCCAGTGTGCCCCTAACAAGCTATGAGACTCAAAGCAAGTGGTTACCTTCGATCTGAATGATTTTTTTTTTTCCTTTTCAAAATGGGGATATTAATGATGTCTGCCTCACTGGGTTTTGTGGGAACTGCATTAAAATATGTAAAATGCTTACAACAGTGTCTGCTATGGACTAAGTGTTACAGGTGTTATCTGTGGCAGTAATGATAAAAGTGAGCATGATGCGATGGTGGTGATGACCATCAGCAGGGGGAGAGAGTAATTCTGTAGATCCAGTTTTCTGTGAGTAAGGCCAAGAGATGATAGTTTTGTGGAGGACTTGTGAAAGACACAGACAGATGGTATGAGCCTGAGAGGAGCTGAACTCCTGAAGAAGGAAGAAGAAATCTTTCAGTTAGGGTTCTCAGGAGGAGGCAGGGAAAACACTTGTCTTCACCTGAGCTTCCTAGAAGACATACCCAGGAAACACTTGAGAGTTGAGATAAACCAGAATGTGAGATACGTTGGAATTAGTCCACATTATTTTTCAGAAAAAGAGATATTAGATCAAGTGTGTAGCATTCGGAAAACTTCAGAACGATTGCTCTTATTTAGAGCTTTCTTGGGGTGACGCCTGGGTGGCTCAGTCATCAAGCATCTGCTTTCGGCTCAGGTCAAGATCCTAGGGTCTTGGGATGGAGCCCCGCATCATGTTCTCTGCTCAGCAGGGAGCCTGCTTCCCCCTCTCCCTGCTGCTCCCCTGCTTGTGTACTTTCTCTCTCTGTCAAATAAATAAATAAAATCTTAAAAAATAAAAGCTTTTTTTAAAATTTTTTATTTCTTTTCAGCGTAACAGTATTCATTGTTTTTGCACTGCACCCAGTGCTCCATGCAATCCGTGCCCTCTCTAATAGCCACCACCTGGTTTCTCTGTGGTTGGGGCGCCTGGGTGGCTCAATCAGTTACAAGACTGACTCTTGATTTTGGTTCAGGTCATGGTCTCAAGGTCATGAGATTGAGTGAGATTGATAAAAATGACCTTTTTGTGTATTGATTATATGGACATTTCACCTGTCATATGTACTGCAAATATTCATTCCTCATCTGTGTTTTTCTTTTTTAATATCATCTATGAAGTTTTGCTACCAGTCTTTCGATTGTCTGTCCAAACTGTCTGTGATACTTTTACATGGTGATACAATGTATTACTTTCATATTTAGTAGAACCTCTTCTATCCTGTAAGAGTAAAGGCAGAAGTAATCGTGAAAGAGGAGTAAAGATAATTTTTAAGATGCATTTTAAGGTTATAGTGATTAGAGTAGTATGATATTTTCATAAGACCTTAATATATCACTTAGTCTGAAGATCTGACTGATGTGGAAGGAAGTATAATTTCTGTTATGGAATTGTCATTTATCAAGTTTTTTCCCCCAAATTTTCAGGCTTCTTCTGTTGGGTCATTTCCATTTGTGCAGTGGATATATATTCCTGGAAAATGTGAAATTAATTATATAATATATAATATAAATATATATAATTATATATAATTAATAGCTCCAGTTGAGTAAGGCAGTCTCCTTTTAAGAAAAACTATAATACTGCTTTTGAGCTGGACCACACCTGTTAGTTCAGGGGTTCTATACAGTAGTTATAACAATCTACCTTCTATTCATTTCTGTCTCTGAAAATACTACATTTCTGTTTGTGTAAGCTTGAAATAAATGTGGAAAACACAGTACCAATTAGGGACCTGGAACACTGTCCTAACACTGCACCTCACAGAACTTTGTAGCGATTTCTTTATAACCCAGAAGCGACTTTATTGCTTTTATGCCGCAGAAGTTCTCTATCTCCGGGGACGCAGGGAGAAGGGTATTGAAATTTCTTACCATTTTCTTCCTTGACTTTGTTATTTTGTTTTATTGACATCGTTTTAACAGCTGCTGCTCTTAATATTCAATACCAAAAGCACTACAGAATTCAAACACAAATAAAAATTTACTCTGTTTTTGTAAATTTCCATCTTGCTTTTTACTTTGATAAATGTGCATACACAAACAGATGTCATATCATAAAAATAGCCATTCTCCTTTGCCCTTTGACAAATAATATCTGTTGGGATCCCTCTCCCTGGTATTTTTAAAAGAGATTTATTTATCTACTTGGGGGGGTGAAGGGGAGGAGGAATGGCCAAGGGAGAAAGAGAAAGAGAATCCCAAGCAGACTCCCAGCTGTCCCAGCTGAGCACAGAGCCCAATATGGGGCTGATCTCACCATGTTGAGATCATGACCTGACTGAAATCAAGAGTCTGATGCTTAACTGACTGAGCCACCCAGGCCCCCATCTCTTTGGTATTAAAAAAAAAAAAAAAAAAGATTTCAAGAACTAGCTATGGGTATCTCTTTTTTTTTTTTTTTTTAAGATTTTATTTATTTGACAGAAATCACAAGTAGGCAGAGAGGCAGGCAGAGAGAAAGGGGGAAGCAGGCTCCCCGCTGAGCAGAGAGCCTGATGTGGGACTTGATCCCAGGACCCTGAGATCATGACCTGAGCAGAAAGCAGAGGCTTAACCCACTGAGCCACCCAGGCACTACTAGGTATGGGTTTCTTTATGTAATCTTTAAGAAACTTTCTAACATATGATTTAATAAATGACATCTAAGTTACTAAAGAAGGAATGGCCAGTGTCAGACTTATTTTAGAATACCTATGAAATATCAAATATCATGATATTCTATTAAAAGAGCTACTAGTCAAGTAGTAAAGTCACCCGTGGCTCTTCATGCTGCCAGATCAACACTTATAACCTAATGGTCACAGTGGCTGTGGCAGTGCATTTAGAAAGATACTTTCAGTCTGTGGGATTCTACTTCTCTGTGTATAAGCTGAGTCTAGGTCTACCCATGGCTCTTCACCACAAAAAGGGGAAGAAAAATGAGATAATGTTTGTAAGTGTGTTAAATGTCTAGAACTCACTGTCCAATAAGTATAGAAGATCATTAGGCATGCAAGATAAAATTTAAAAAAATTGGTTTTTAATCAATGAGACAAAGAGGAGAACAAGAGAACAGAGCATTTACTTCCATTCATTTATTCATTTATTAATTCATTCAAAAATGTCATTGAGAGCCTACTCCATCCCAGGCAGTGTGTAAGGATTGCAAAGTTGAAAATGGTATAGTCTTTTAAGGAACCATCTAGTGGGAGGAACTGATAGAACTACAAAGAGCTGTCATGACATGATGAGATTGAAAGTGACTATCAGCAGTATGGGGTAGGAAAATAGCAGCTATAGAAAGAGAAAAGGGAAGTAGGAGTTTGTTGCAACTGACTTTTATTATGTAAAGCTATTGGGAATACTCTATAATATTTATAAACTGCTCTAAGAAAAAAAAATTAAAAGATGATACCAGCACTACAATATCAGGGTCTCCTAATATTTCTCTTAATTTTTATTAATTTCAATTAGCTTTCCTTAACTCATGTATGAAATTTAACCGATATTTTAAGAATGTAAAACTAGCTGAGCAGAGTGTGAATCTTACTCCATGGCCCCCAGCCACTACTCCACCATCCCCCCTCACAGGTACCCACTATGGATGGCTTTGTGCAAATTCTGTGGTCCCCCTCTATAAATTGATGTGCATATACAAATATGTCAAATACATCTTTAAAAGATCAATGAGAAGCATTGCTAAGTAACTTGTGTGTTGTTGTTTTTTTTAATTATGATGATTTCTTGGAAATTTCTGGATCCTTTCATCATTTTTTAAAATCACTATTGCATAGAATTCCACAATATGATTTATCTTTAGAATAATATGGGTGTCTGAGTACCCAGGGTTGCTCATAGATTTTCCAAGAACGTATGGGAATGGAGAAAGTAAACGACTTCCAGATCTTTGACTTTCAAATGAACTTTTCCCTAAAATTGATTTGCCTGAGAATGATTCTATCGTCTGAAAGTCTTCCTCTTCTGTCTGCACTTTTGTGATCAATCAATCAATCACCATTCACCTGTTTAACAGCAGAGAAGCACACTCTCACCAATCCTTATCATTCACTATGATGCAACTGCCTCAAGATAGAAATGATTTGGGGTACAAATCAGAAGACAGTTGGAGAATGCTTAGCTTCTAGGGGGAAGGGGTCAGGAGGAACAAGGCACAGAATGTTTTACCATATTGAGAGATAATATCAATTTTATCATGCAATTGGAAGAGCTTAGAATTGGAAATGAGATTGTTGTCCCAGGTTTTATATACTGTTTGAATTGAAAATGAAGCAAAATATTTGTGACACAAATATAAGAACTATCATTGCTATCTGGATTATATGGCAGATATTTTTCATAAGTTGAATGAGTAAATTTTTAGCACTTAGATTTCAATGAAAATATATTTAAAGCATGTACATCATATTGAAAACATCAGAAATCATATATTTTGCAATAAAACATTATTTTCTTAAAGATTTTATTTATTTGTTCATTTGTTTTTAGACCATTCTCCATTCATTTAGATGGAGAGGAAAAAAGAATCACCAGCAGACTCCACTCTGAGCACCAACCCGGGACTCAGCCTCAGGACCCTGAGATCATGACCTGAGATGAACCCAAGAGTCAGATGCTTAACCGACTGAACTACCCAGGTGCTCCACAATAAAACATCATTATTAAAATAAAATCAATGTCATAGTTTCTCCAAGGCCGTTTGAGGAACAGGTGAACAAATTTTAAAGATCAGTGTCTTATGATACTCTCCTATCGGTAGACGTCCATCATTCCTTCAATTGGCAGATCCTTATGGAACACCTACTGCGTGCCCAACAACTATTTTAAGAGCTGGAGGTATATGAGTGAATAATAATAAAATAATAATAAACAGAATTATCCAAGGAACCAAACCAAAAAAAAAAAAAAAAAAAGTTAAAAACAATATTGGAGGAGACAGAAAATAAATACACAAATTTGTAAAGCATAAAATATACGCTACGTCAGATGGTAAAAACGGAAGTGTGCAATTTTAAATAGGGTGGTCTGGAGAGGCTCAGTGAGAATGTGATATTTGAGTAAAGGCTTAAAATAGGTCAGGGACTAAGTAAAGAAATACAGGCAGAGGGAACAGGAAGTGGGTGGGCCCTATGCCAAGGTTACATCTGGAGTTGAAAGATTGGGAAGGAGGGCGAAGCGTCTTGAGTAGGGTGAATCAGGAAAGAGTGTTGGTGGGGGTTCACGGAGAGGGGAAAAAGTCAAGGAAGGGGTGTGCTGGGAGGAGAGGAAGTGATGTTGAGGTAAGGTTAATAAGACTTGGTAAAAATGCTGGCTTTTACTGTGAGTGAGGTGGGAAGCCAGTGGAGAATTCTAATCAGAAGAGAAACAGGATCTGCTTTTCTTTTAAAAATCATTCTATCTGCTCTGTTAAAAGTAGACCACAGCGAAGCATGGTACTCTGGAGACCAGTTCAGAGGCTGTTTCTGTCATTCAAGTGGGAGATGGTAGTGGCTCAAACCGGAGTCCTCAGAATGGAATTGGTGAGCAGTGTTTGGAATCTTCGTATATCTTTAGACTACAAAGTCAGGCTGTATGAATTTCTGGCAAACTGAATATGAAGAAAGTGTTTCAAATATGGCTTCTAGAATTTTGGCCTGAGCTCCTGGAATGATGAAATATCTATTTATTGAGATCTAGGAGATGGAGGCAAGGACAGGTTTGGAAGAGAAGATCAAGAGTTTGTTTTTCAAGTTATGTGTGGGATATATATAAGATAAAGAAAAGGAGATGTGAGCAGGCATCTGGAGGTCAGAGAAGTATACGAGTTAGAAGCATAAATTGCCAAGTGGAGAGTAGCAGATCTTGAATCAGAACCAAGAGGCCAGAGGAGGTCACCGAGGACATGGGGATAGATGGAAGGGAGGACTTAGAACACAGTCCTGGGAACTGTGACCCAAGGAGTGGGAGGAGATGAAAAGGATGAAATCTCAGGGACAAGGAGGAAGGAAGACATTCAGGAGAGCAACAGGTTTTGGAAAGCAAAAGAAGTTCGTTTGCTTTACCATGTTTCCCATTTGTCATTCCTATTTTTAAAAAAATGAAGCAATGAACATAAATCTTTGCGAACATATGTGACTATTTCCTGAGGATTCATTCCAGAAGTAGAACTGCTATGTCAAAAATATGGACATTTAGAAATTCTATAGATTCTGCCAAACTGCCTTCCAAATCTGCTTCAGCAGTTGCTTACTCTTCCCGAGTGTTTGAGAGCGCTCATTTCCGCGTGTTATTACACGTTCTTAGTCTTTCCAGACTTTAAAAACAAGTAAAAATACCTGATTTGGATTTGCTTTTTTCTGATCCATTTCAAGTGTGAGCATCTTTTTACCAATGTATTGTCCCTTTGTATTTCTTCAGTGAATCCCAGTCCAAATCATTTGAGCATTTTTTTTATTGGCTTGTTTTCTTATTGATGTGTACATGTAGAAGCACTTTTATATCCCGGATGTAATTTCCAGTCTGTCACTTGTTGTTTAACTTTGTTTATGGTGTCTGTCATCACAGAGAAATTGAAAATTTTTATGTAGTTAAGTGTGTCAAACCTTTTCTTATGGTTCCAGGGTAGTGTTTTGCTTGGATTTCCCCCCACCATCTGGTTATAAAAATTACCCTGCATTTTCTCCCTAACACTTTTATAGTTTTGCTCTTTACATTTACCTCTCTAAGCCATAAGGAATTTATGCCGATATATGGGTTGAAGTTGAAAATAACTACTTTTTTTTTCCAAATGCACAACACATTTTGGCAACACCATTCATTGAACACTTGCTCTCTTTTTCCCTCCGATTCAAAATGTCACTTTAATCATCAGTTTAATTTCAATATTTTTCATGATTCTGTTTCTGGCCTCTGTGTGCTCTTCAGTTGGCCTATAGAACTATTTCTGCATAATTTTATATCTTTTAATAACTATTATTTTATGATACTTTTCGTTGTCGTTTAAAATTTTTATTTTTTTAATTTAAATTCAATTAATTAACATATAGTGTCTTTACATTTTAAACAAGTTCTTTACCTTTTGGGGTTATTGTTTCACATTTTCCTTTTCATTTAAACATTAGAACCAATTTGGAACATTCCAATATACAAACAAATAAAAATCATTTGGGATTTTATTTGATTTGTAGCTAAATTTGGGGAAAGCGTGCATATTTATAATAATGGATCTTCCTTCAATAAGCACAGCATACCTTTTCATTCTTTCATGTCCTATGTCTAGGGTTCTAGAATTTTCTTCATGAATGTCTTATTCATTGACTGTTAGGCTTATTCTTAGTTAATGTGCAGGTTCTCCTGGAATTTTATGAGGAAGAATATTTTGAAAAGGTGCCCAATATCCACTGTAAGAGGAAAGTCACCTCAGGTTTTCATATGTCAAGTCCTGTTGTTTGGCCATCAATATTCACATAGCATTTACAACAATTAAAATGTGTGTTAGGGTAAATTTTCTGGTTTTTCCAGTCCTGCAGTTGTTAATTTACAGCTGACAGTAAGAGAACAGACCACTAGATGGCAGAATAAGCCGTCTTTCCCGGATTTGTGTAAATCTTTTTAGACAAGAAAGGGATTCATAACTCCACTGAGCATAAATTACTTCATATTCCACAATGCACCAACATACACTAGTGATTTATTAAAAAAACAATATAAAATAGATCAATGATCCTGGACTCCAAAACAATCGCCATAAATTATACTTTATTAAGGTCCTCAAATCAACATTGTGGAGGTGGTGTGGTTTTTTTATCCCTTGAATTCATCTTCCTCACTCCACTGCAGAATGGTGGGTATTCTGTAGAGTTCAGTTTTTTACTTTCTGCTTCATCCTGGTGTTTTTTCTCCCCCAAATAACTACTGCAGAGTCTCAACCATCATCTCTGTACCCAGAAACCCCAAACTGCGTTCATGACACTGAACGCACTTTCATTCTCAGGTGTCATAGTTTTAATAATGGACCAACATGTCTCCTAGGCTACCTGGGCTTTTCTCCTCCTGTAAGGCAGATAAGTTGCTAGTATTTCTCTTCCCCCAGTCATTACTTGGCCAATACTTTTTAGGCAGTAGGTTGTATCCCATTAGTAGGTTGGGAAATTAATTAAGTTAACTGTATCTAGCAATACAAAAAAAATGAAATATAGTGGAAAAATATTAGAGTGTAATGACCATAGTAAGGGAAAATATTCCTTCTATCAGATACTTGTGTCAGCTGAGTGCATTCTCTATGAGTATGTGTACTGGGTGATGATAAAAATGCATTTTTTACTGTGGGTCATGGTCAAAAATGTTTGAAGAAAAAAAAAAAAAAGAAACCCTACTAGAATCTCTCAGACTTTACCTTACCTGATGAGGAGGTCAAGGATCCAGTTTCTGGATTTTAACAGGTCGCCTCATGTCTAGCCACTCAGTCTTGGCACAAATATTAAATTCCTATACTATGCCTCCAGGTGCACCAGACCATGAAATCTACCTGGAAGTCCTTCTAAAAGTCTTAGATGTCCTCCCCTTTCCATAGGTGCTCAGGTCCGTCAAGTTCCCCCATCTGTCCTGCCATAATTAGCTTCAGAGCTCCCTCAGACTGTCCTCTAAGCGCTGCCCTACGTTATCTCCTTGCCTGCCTGCTTTGCAAAAGTAGGTCTAAATCCTATTCATGCTGCAATCCATTAGACATTCACTTATTTGTCTTCCTGTCACTTAAAAACGAACACATTTGAATCTTCATTCATTTTATTTGTCCCAAATCAGCTCATATCTTGATTTTCACAGTATTAATAGCTTCATCTATCTGGTGCTCACTTAGGCTTGAGATCTTAAAATGACTATTAGGTTAGATGTTAAGAACATTATCTGTGGACTCAGAAGAATCTGTCTTTGGGGCAGCCAGCTCAGCGATTGGTCATGATTGATTTCAGCTCAGGTCACGCTCTCTTTCAGATGGTGGGATCCAGCCCCACCTCTGGCTCAGTGCTCCGAGCTCCAAATGGAGTCCTCTTGAGATTATCTCGGCCTCCCTCAGCCCCCTCCAGATAATTAAATAAATAAATAAATAAATAAATCTTTAAAGAATCTGTCTTTGAATATCAGCTTACCACTTTTTCCTCTGCGTGTCTGTATGCAAGTTTTTTAGCATCCTGAATTCTCCCACGCCCTCATTGATGCACTGGCGATGATGATGGTGTTTGTTAAAGAGGTGTTGAGAAGACCAATGTTACAATGCATTCAAAGCTCTTAACACTGTGTCTGGCAAATAGTGAGAACAGAGTAAATGTGAATTATTGTTTCTAATAGTAGTAGTAATGATAGTAGCAGCAGCAATCCTGAAAAATCTCAACAGAATCTTTCATTTGCTTTGGTATGATCTGAATTCCCTTTTTAAAAATCTGAATTCTTTTGAGTTTTTGAACCTGCATAGTATGTAGCTTAATATCTACTACATGGAATGCATTCAGTAATAAGGTGTGCCCATGATGCATTTTTTATTTTAATAATCTCTATTTATTTTAACTAATCTTTTAATAGTATCTTTCTCAAGTACATATTTGTGCCTTTTATATTGGAGAATTATTTTTTTCTAAAAGTACTGTTTATATTCCACAATTTTGTAGTAAAAATTGTGAGGTAGTAGTGTTGTTCCTTTTAAAAGAAGGGGGGAAATACATATCTGCCTTGTGTTTATAGAGATGAGATTAATAAAATCCACTGTTTCTCATGATGAAGTTCATGTTTTAAATCTAAAATGAGAAGTGTCAGAGCCTAAATGTTGGAAAACTACTCTCAAGTAACTTAAAAGTCTTTTTTTCCTCCAAATACTTGATGTATTATGAAAAATTTAAATCATCTGTTTCCTTGACATTCTCAAGATATTCTGACAAGAATACGTCTTCATTGTCATAAAAAAAAAGAGATAAGATCTTTGGAGACACTTTGTTCCCTATGACATTCCTACATCTAAACCAGCTCCTGGCATGGTGCTCAACAATATTTACTGAAGGAATGAGTTAATAAATAAAAGTAATCACATCCTAAACTTGCTCATTAATATCCTGACAGCAGTCAAGTTATTAACCTCTAGAATGTAATTCCACTTCTCTTAAAACGGGGAAAGACTACCTTACAGGTCTAGCATCACGTAGAACGAAAACTGTATGAAAATGCATGACAGATAGTAAATGTATCATTAGTCTCCTCCTCCTTTTATTGATGGAATGATCAAATTAATAGCCAGGTTAGTCTTATTAATAGAGGTTTTATTGTTTTGGTAAGACTATAAATGTGTAGGGTCAACAGGAATTCAAGACTGCTGTTTAAACATTGAATATGACTGCTAGCTCTAGAAAGGATTTCAGGCCATCTAATCCTACTGCTTGTTTCATAGATGAGGGAACTGAGGCACAGATAGGTGGGGGTATGTATCTCTTTCCCAAAATCCCACAGTAAGTTGAGGACTTCAATGGAACCACATTCCAGATACCTTGATTCCACTACAACACAAGATAATCTTCTCTCTCAATCTTTCTCTCCCTCTCTCTCCGTCCTTCCCTCTCACTCTCTCCCCCACTCTTTTCTTTCTCTCTCTGTTTCTGTCTCTCTTTCATTTCCCCATCCCTCCCTTTCCTAGGTGGCTTTCCAATGTTGGTGTCAGGTGGTCATCACCCAAGAGGGACCCACCAGAAAAGCAGGCAAAGTTAAGACACAGCATCTGTTAATGTTTTATTCTCATGTTAAACATCAGCTAGAAATTCAGGAAGAGCTCTCTGGGGTGGCCGGAATTCTGCAGCTCACGTGCAACATCTGCCATCCACCCTGGCCTTTGAGACTCTGGAGCACTGATGGGAAACTACGGGGAAATGCCATGGCAAACGGTTAATCAAAGGGCTTCTCCATATGTTGCTGGCACCTGTGTTCAATAAATCTTTAGTCCTTGCATTCATGAAGTGTTTAGATATTTCATTAGCTGGGTTTCTTTTTCAGAATATTTATTGACTTGTATTTATGTCCATTATTTTAACTACATGTTCCTATATTATGTGTTAAAAATATTTTGAGTCATAAAAATAGTTTCTAAGAAGCAATGATTTCTGCTCATTTAAAACTTTATCTTTGTATAATTGCATTGATCTTTTAACTGAAATATGTTTTGCTTATTCAACCATCTCCCTTCTTCAGATTTTTTAAAAAATCACTGGCTTCTGTAAAAAAGGTGTTTGTAAAAAAAATATATAGGTGATATCATCTTTAAATTTTAACTTTTCTATTTAAAAAATCAACAAATTATCATTAACTTTAATAACTAATGAGTAGGTAAAATCAGTACCATCATTTGAGAATTTTTAATTTCTGTAGACACTGAAATTTGACCTACAAAGTGGAATTAATTATATTTTAAAATGCCAATCATTTAGTCACTCTACTGTTTATTGAGCATTTCCTATTTTCCCAGGCCCATGCTAGTGCATCTGTTACTGTACCACTTGTTAACAAAAGGCTTCATAGGGGTGCCTGGGTGGCTCAGTGGGTTAAAGTCTCTGCCTTCGGCTCAGGTCATGATCCCAGGGTCCTGGGATCAAGTTCCGAATCGGGCTCTCTGCTCAGCGGGGAGCCTGATTTTCCCCCTCTCTTTGTCTGCCTCTCTGCCTACTTGTGATCTCTGTCTGTCAAATAAATAAAATCTTTAAAAAAATTTTTTTAAAAAGTCATTATGCCTAGGGGCGCCTGGGTGGCTCAGTGGGTTAAGCCACTGCCTTCGGCTCGGGTCATGATCTCAGGGTCCTGGGATTGAGTCCCGCATCGGGTTCTCTGCTCAGCAGGGAGCCTGCTTCCCTCTCTCTCTCTCTCTCTCTCTCTCTCTGCCTGCCTCTCCATCTACTTGTGATCTCTCTCTCTGTCAAATAAATAAATAAAATCTTTAAAAAAAAAAAAAGTCATTATGCCTAGCATTGGGCTTTATGAATCAACAGAAAAACTTACCCCAGTGAGCTCAGCGACTTGTGAAGGACATAGATGTGTGAACATTAAACATACACAGAGTACTTAGGAGTTCTAATGGAGGTGGTCAAAGACAAAATCACCAACTTTGGGGCACCTGGGTGGCTCAATGGGTTGAGCCTCTGCCTTCGGCTCGGGTCATGATCTCAGGGTCCTGGGATCGAGCCCCGCATCGGGCTCTCTGCTTGGCAGGGAGCCTGCTTCCCCCTCTCTCTCTGCCTCCTCTCTGCCTACTTGTGATCTCTCTGTCAAATAAATAAATAAAATCTTAAAAAAAAAAAAAAATCACCAACTTTACCCCAGACAGCTTCTCAGAAATAGAAGCAACCAGAAGGCATTCCTTTTTTTTTCCTCTTCTTATTTTTTTTTTAAGATTTTTATTTATTTATTTATTTGAGGGAGAGGGAGAGAGAGAGAGAGAGAGAGGGAGAACACCAGCTGGCAGGCAGCAGGGGGAGCAGGAGCAGAGAGAGAGGGAGAAGCAGACTCCCTACTGAACCCTGAGCTGTATTTGATCTGAGGATCCTGAAATCATTTCCTAAGCCAAAGGCAAATGCTTAAACAACCAAGCCACCCAGCTGCCCTCCAGGAGGCATTTCTTAAAAGAAAGGTTTCTGGGGGTGCCTGCTCTCAGTGGATTAAAGCCTCTGCCTTCGGCTCAGGTCATGATCCCAGGGTCCAGGGATCGAGCCCCGCATCAGGCTCTCTGCTCAGCAGGGAGCCTGCTTCCTCCTCTCTCTCTACCTGCCTCTCTGCCTACTTGTGATCTGTCTGTCAAATAAATAAATAAAATCTTTAAAAATAAAAAGATTTCCTGAGCTACATCTTTGAGAATAATAGCAACTCACATTGCAGCAACAGTTCAGGCAATGAGTGAGAAATCTTGGTAAAAAGATCAACTTGGATGCCTGGGTGGCTCCATTGGTTAAGGGTCTGCCTGCAGCTCAAGTCATGATCTAGGGTCCTGGAATCGAGTCCCACATCAGGCCCCTTGCTCATCAGGGAGCCTGCTTCTCCCTCTGTCTGCTAATACCCCTGTTTGTGCTCTCTCCCTCTCTCTCTCTAACAAATTAATTAATTAATTAACTAATTTTTTTAAAAAAAGAACAACTTGTGCCAAAGCACCGAATGTGAGTGGCAAGATGTGATTGGGGAACTGAACACAGCGCTGGGCTGGGGGCGGCAAGATGCACTTGAAGCTGTAGAGTCAGGGCGGGACCGGTCATGCTAATCACTCTGCCTTAATACAGCACTGAGCTTCTGGAAGAGGGAAAAGCTTTGAGAAATACCTGTTTCCCATGAGAATTATCAATATGTTGAACAAATAAGTGATCAGGGCTGATCTCTATAAGTCTTCATTATTCCCTGACAGTAAGCACTGTTTTTCTTCAAACCCACCTTGAGTTTCAGGTGATTTCTCGGAGGCACAGGCAGCCGAGACAGCTGAGGTTGACGAGATGTCCGAGAGAGAGAGAGAGAGAGAGAGAGAGAGAGAGAGAGAGAGAGAGAGAG
>NW_019154086.1:2212299-2233331 GCF_002288905.1 Enhydra lutris kenyoni
CGCTCGCGCGCGCAGGGTCCTCTTAGTGTGGGGTCTTGGGCTCTGGAATGTTAACCAGATGTTCCGACAGAGCTCTGGTTTGTTTTCCTTCTGACCATAGTTCTTACTTTATCTGGGAATGGAGGCTGGAAGTGAAGGGGCTTGCAAGAATTCTAGGAACCGTGAAAGGAGGGAGATGAAAGCGTTGGCTTTTTAAATCTTGACTTCCGTTCCAGATACCAGTGCTGATCTTCCTTCACTGCTCTGAAAGCAGTCCACAGCTTCAGTTGGAAAAATAACATTTTCCAAAGCTTTTGAGCAGCACTGGTGGGACTACATTTGGGACAGAATGGGCTTGTGCACCAGCAAGAGCCAGAGATAAAATTTATTGCAGTAACAGCCCTTTCTATGTGTTAAGCGCTACGCTAAACATTTTACAAACATGAGGTCATTTTTTTTTTCCCTCACAGTAATTCCATAAGGTAGGTATTACTTTTCCTAGTTTGCTGATTAGAGAGCCGTGCTTTGAGAAGTTAAGTGGTTTCTCAGGCTTCACCCTACAGTCTGCCTGTGTAAGAGCAAGGATTTAGACTCGAGTCTGGCTGATTCCAAAGCCCGCCCTCTGTAAATAAAGAGGCAGTTTTACATAGTGGAAAGAGCACTTTTTAAGCAGTCAGTCTGGATCTAACCTCTCCTTCTGACACTTAATTTGCTGTGAAATCTGGGTTAGGCCATTTACTCTGTCTCTTGGCTTCCCTACATGCAAAATGGGATTAATAATAATTTTATTTACCCCAGATGCTTCTTATGGAAATCAATGGAATTCATGTATATAAAAGAGATTTGATGTTTGTTGTCAAGTGCTATGTAAAAAAATTATACATCTTAAATTTCTTTCAAAGCCTCAATCTTCTTACTTATAAATTTGGGATAATACCGGTGCTGCGTATCTCACATGGATGTTGGAAGAAACAACCAAGATGATCTATGAGGAAGTACTTTATAAGCTGTAAAGTATTATACAAATGAGGTAATGTGCAAGCAATCACCTTATAATTCTAATAGGCTGTAAAGGATTACAGTGATTACTGTCAGTTCCTCTGAGACTAATAACATGTATCACTAGTTAATATTCTCTCACTTTTATTAAGTTCCTTCGATTGCTGTGGCATATATATGTTTCAAGTAACTTGGCGTGGAACTTCCTCCTATCCAATTCTCCCCCTCCCAGCCCCTCTGCTGCTATAAAACAAGATGACGCCATTATGAAAGCAGCAGCCTGTTCTTTGAATGACCTGCCCAAGTCAGGGCTTCATGTATTACATATCCTAAGATCTGCACATGCATTAATACTATAAAAGAGGTTTTGTGTGAGAGACAAATACAAACATCATGAGGTCACTTCTTCCAGAATATAACAGGATGCAGACTCTTGGAAGAAAATTGTATAAATGTCCTTTCGGAAAATTTTGTCTCTGAGCTCAGAACACATTATAAATTTTTCCAGAACCCTCCAACATACAGTGCATCAAACAGAGTGCCTTTTCTTTTCTTCCCTTTATTTCTTTCTCTTTTTAAGTACCATTTTCAGAGAAAGGAGGAATAGCTGGGAGGAGTTCTGGTGGCTAATGATTTCCAATGTCAAATTCTGCTCTTAGGGCCCCACACTTTGCAGAGGGATCATTGTAGTGGGTCCAAAATCAAGGCCCCTGGCCCACTTTTCCAGCTGGGTGAATAGTTCAATTTTTCAGCCCTCTTCATCTGCCAAGAAGGTCAGTATGACATGCTGTTAAGTAAATATTGAAGTAGAAATCAGGAGAGCTGGCTATATTGAATAATTCTACAAACAACTGTAGTATGACAAAATAACTACTTTTAATGAGGTCTGATAAGTACCTGACACCCCTTCACAGAAGCTTAACAAGCAGTGTTGAATGATGAAAAAATATATATAATAATGTAAAATACTCAGTAACCAGTGAACAAAATTTCAATGCAAGCATTCTGATCTCTGTACTTCTAAATTTCTGGTAGCTCTGGCTATAGTATATGATTTGTTTTTTAAATAAGGGGAAGACTCCAGAGAAGGCATAAGAGCCACGAGTTGATTTCCAGCTGGTTACCTCCACGATGCTGTGCTGCCCCTGTGGTGAGTGAATTACCTTCTCTGAACTTCAATGTCCCCATCTATAAATGAATCTAGGTAACCTATTCTGTATCCAGCTCTGAGGATCACTTGTAGCTCTGTGATTCTACTCCTCCACTACAACACATAACGTTCAACCCTAGACCTTCAGTATTCAGTAATCGCTCAAACCTAAATCCACTCCAGGAAGAGACATCAAACACACAAGAAGTTGTAGAGTGTCGCCTGACAGATAATACTGTCATCATTTCCTTTGGTGTCTTATTCAAGCATTTGGTTAACTATTGACTCCTTATCCAGAAACTCTAAGTAGCAGGTTGACGTCTTTTGCTTTCATTTCACACCCTGAGTAATCAATTTTGTTAATTAGCATTAATAACTAATTATTATTATTTAAATGGATAATTAATTATTAAATTTTATTGGAAGACTCAAAGACTGTGATTGTTGATCTTCAGACTTTTCTCTCTAGAACCAGTGGTTTTCACTCATGATTGCACATTAATGTTATATAGCTTTAAAACAGAAGGATTTGGAGGGGGTAGGGGGCATCTGGGTGGTGCAGTTGTTTGAGACTCCTGATTTTGGCTTAGGTCATGGTCTCAGGGTCCTGAGATCAAGCCCTGCATCAGGCTCCTTGCTCATCACAGAGTCTGCTTGGGATTCTCTCTCCCTCTTCCTCTACCCTCCTTATTCTGCCCCCTATCATGTATATGCTCTCTCTCTCTCTCTCTCTCAAATAAATAAATTTAAACAAAAGAAGAAGGATTTGGGGCCTATTCAGTGAGACTTGATTTAATTGGTCTGATTTAATCAGAGTAGAGTCCAGGCATTTAAAAAAAATTATTCAAGTGATTCTACTATGTAGTCAGTGTTGAGTGCTACACTAGAACAGAGTCTCTTAAATTTTAATGTACAAATAAATCATGTAGGAAACTTGGTCAAGTGAAGATTCTGATTCTATAGGTATGAGGCAGTGTCTGGGATTCTATATTTCTAATAAATTCCCAGGTGATGTTGATTCTTTGACCCTTACCACTAGAAGTGTGGTCCATGGACCAGTAGCATTAGCATTATCTAGAAGACGTTAGAATGCAAAATCTCAGGACCCATCCCAGATCGACTGTATTAGCATTAACCAAAGAAACAGAACCAACAGCAGAAATATACAGATAAAGAGATTTCCTTGTAAGAAATTGGCTCATATGATTTCAGAGGCTGAGAGTTCCCAAGACCTAGGAGAGCCAATGATGTTCCAGTCTGGGTCTGAAGGCCTAAGAACCAGGAAAGCTAATGCTACAGTTCTAGTCTAAAGACCAGCATTCCAAGTGTTGGAGGAAAATGTTTCAGTTTGACTCAGAAGGCAGGAAAAACCAATGTCCCAGCTCAAGGCAGTCAAGACTGGAAGCATTCCCTCTTATTCTAGGGAGGATCAGTCTTTTGGATCTATTCAAACTCTCAAACGATTGGATGAGGGCCACCCACATTAAGGGAGGGCAATCTGCTTTACCTAGTCTAGGAATTCCAGTGCTAATTATATCCAGAAACACCTCATAGAAACCCCCAGTATTATATTTGATCAAATACCTGTCCACCCCTTGGCCCCATCAAGTTGCCACATAAAATTAACTATCACATCTACTGAATCAGAGTTTGTTTTTTTTTAACAGATTATGCATATGCATACATATAATGCACAAATGAAATATGTGAAACACTGCACTGTAATAACAATTCTCAATTTTTTTTCCATTGACTGCTTTACACTCTTAAAAATTATTGTAGAACTCTAAGTACTTATATAGTTATGTCTATTGATATTTCCTATACTAGAAATGAATACTGAGTATTTTTGAAATTACCTATTTATTCATGAGTTTTAAATAACAACCTATTATATGTTAACATAAACAACACATTTTAATGAAAACTAACTAGGAACAGAGGTTCTCCAGAGTCACAATGTAACTTTCAGAGAACATCCTGTGATTGGGTATAAAAAAGAAATTCTTTTCATTTGTTTCTTATGTTCCAGGCACTTCGTAAGACCTCTTATAAGTAAGAGGTCTAGCTGGTGTGGCCCTTCTACTGATGAGAAACTGTGATTAAGAGAAATTGAGTAACTATTTAAGTAAAAATCTCATAGTCTGACTCTGGAATCATAAGACTCTCTATAACCTCTTTCTTTCCTCTCTCTCTTCTTTCTTTCATTCACCAAATAAAAATGGCCACCATGTTCCAGAAGATATGTATGCTTCTGGTATATACTAGGATAATGGAAAGATACGTCTTTGTCCTTTATGGAGTTTTCAGTCTAACAGCAAAGATAGAAAATTAAACAAGGGATACTAAAGTGTGTTAATTGCCATTGAGAAATCACAGGGCCATAGGAACGTGTGGTAAGACCGCTTAGTCCAGTCTCCAAAGGGGACATGGTCAGCAAAGCCTCCATATAGGAAGTGATGTTTAAGATAAAATCTTAATGATGAGTAAGAATCAGAAAAAGGGGAGGGGAATTAATATTTGAATCTGAGTGAATATTGCGTCTCTATTTTTGCTGTTCTTTTTAAGTCTCAATTCTTCTATTTTGTTTAATCTTTTAACCTAATGACATTAATTGCATTTTGTTAATATATAACTTAAATATGTGGTTGTATTTATTGAAAGTACCTTCCTCTGAATTTCCTTTAAATTATAACAGGAAAAGCAGTACAGCGTGATGAAGCTTTGAAGCCTAGATTCAAATCTCAGAATTTGTAACATCGAGGCATTCAGTAAGACATTTCCTCAAAAATTTTCTCTTATAAAATGGCAACAGGCTATAGTAAAGACCATATAAAATAATATACATGGAAATACTTTTGCAATTGTAGGCTTTTATTAATAACTGGACTATTATTCTACCAGGTCGAAGGATCAACATGAGGAAAGTCATGAAATGGGAACACGAAAGTCATTCTTGAGCAAAAGCAAATAATTCATATTAGCTGGAGCCTTGAGATTTGATGCAAGAAAAGACTGAAAAGCAAGTTTAGTCAGGCTGGTTGTGGGTCTTAAATATCAGAGGGCTTACTAAATTTAATAGGCAATTTACCCCATATAGATGATTACCCTTTATTGCTTTGACACCAAAGCAAGAGCCAGTGTTCTCTGGGAAACTTACTGCATCTAGCAGTATCTATAAAGCTTTTATAAATAACAATATATAATATGCTGTCATTTTCACAGCTGATTCAGAAGCAGTATAAATATTTCTCCAGTTTCCAAGTATGCTTAATTGGAAGTTGGGCTCTAGAAAACTAACAGATGCGATAATATTTCTAGGGTGCAGAAAGAGAAATATAAATGATAGGTTAATTGAGAAATATTTTAAGATTTTCCAGACTGTGACATGTAGTTGTCCAGCTAAGCCACTTGTGTGCACTTGGGGGAGTGGGTTTTGGGGGTGAGAGGGTCACAACAACCAGAGATTCAAGGACCAAGGATGTGGCCTCGATGAATTTGCACTGATATAATGGAGGACGCTGAGGTGAGCACAGGTGAAGATGTGGAGAAAGCAGTTGTGAATCAAGAGTCCCCAGAGAGGGGACACCTAGAGGCTATAGAATGTTCTGGTCTCAGACACAGAGAGAGGATCTGATTGAAAAATCTCTTAAAAAAATGTATAGTCCAGGAGAGAGGCATTGTCACACATTCTGGCGGTAGTGTTGAGAAGTCACAGGAGACCAGAAATGCATCTAGAGTTGTGTAAAGAACCTGGGTCTTGGGGTGCCTGGGTGGCTCAGTGGGTTAAAGCCTCTGCCTTCGGCTCAGGTCATGATCCCAGGGTCCTGAGATCAAGCACCGCATCAGGCTGTCTGCTCAGCAGGAAGACTGCTTTCCCCTCTCTCTCTGCCTGCCTCTCTGCCTATTTGTGATCTCTGTCAAATAAATAAATGAAATCCTAAAAAAAAAAAAAAAAAAAAAAAAAAAGAACTTTGGTCCTATAGGTAGAACGTATACTTCTGAGGCCCAGCTAGTAACTATGAGCTAAAGTTTTCCACAAGCCATTTTACCACCCTGGGACTTATTTTCACCATCTGTAAAATGGAACAAAATTAGAGTCTTATCCACAAGGTTGTTGTGAGAGAGAATAATATTACATCCTCAAAGACTTCTGTGCATTTGAGGTATTATATAAAATATAAGTTGCAGACCAGAGAACTCAATAAACAATGTTATTAGAAATAGGAAATGACTGATTTAATTTTAACTTTTAAATAGTATATATGTATTTTTGGTATTTGGAGCACATTAACGTCTTAGGCTCTAAGCTACCCAAATTTTATTATAAACATCTATAGTTTCTTCCCAACAAAATTAAAAGAAAATTTCCATTTGAACAGTATAATAAATCTCAAATAAAAATATAATTTAGTAATTAAAAAAAGAGGAGGCATGAATTGATGGCTCACACTACATATTAAGTCAAATGCAGGGTTAAAAATGCCCAATATATGGTCCTTGCACAAAGTGTGGTTTGGACTTAGAATCCTTTTTCTAATGAGAGAGAGAGAGAGAGGAAGAGCCTAAGTTCAGAAAGTATTTAAAACTATCTCTAAAAGTCATTTCTATTTCAGGGATGTACATTCAGTGTACCTCCTTCACTGTGAAATAGGTTTCTGGGATAGGCAGAACCTCGGCCCATAATATTTTCCACCAAGAAGCTAGATGTCTGGAAGTGAATCTTCTGAGACATATGGTATGAGACATTTATTAGAGTTTTACATGCATAGTCATAGTGCTCACTAGAAAGCCTTGACTATTTTAAAAAGTCTTTTGAGTCCTAGAGAATGTCCATTTCTTCACTGCCTTGCCAACACGGAACATTACAAATCTTTTCTTAAACTTTAAAATTCTATGAGAGGGTAAACTATTCTTACTATTATATTTTCCATTTCTTTGAAAATTAGTGGAGTTTTATTCTTAAGAATTTTGCTCAATGTTGTGAATAAAACTACTTGGTCAGTAGGTATTCACATTGTTTACTTATAAGATATTTACAAATCTTTTCTCATTCTTTTGCAAATAATGTGAAAATGTCTGTTTTATGCAACCTGAGTATTATGTTTTCCAATACTCACCTCAAATGTTAAAGAGAAAATCTTATAAGAAAAAAATGGTTTGTGGGCAGGGTATGTGCTATGGTGAGTGCTGCGGAATGTGTAAGCCTTATGATTCACAGACCTGGACCTCTTGGGCTAATAATACATTATATGTTAATAAAAATAATTAAAAAAAAAAAAGGTTTAGTTTCTTTCCTTAGTAGGAAAGAAATTATTTGAATGAAATTGAGATAAGCATTTCTAAAGGTTAACTTATGAGAAATAAAAAGGGAAAGGATTCGCCTATCTGCAGAATGAATTCATTCCTGGGAGGGTAGAACAAAGGTAAATAAAGACAGGAATTTGGAGTGAAAAAAGTGAAAAAAGCCAGATCTTTTTATTTTTTTTCTTTTTCTACATCTTTAATATTCTTAGAGTAAATCTTTATTGCCTTTTTATTATTATGTTCAATTAAACCAAGATACAGATCATACAGATGATAAAGTAATACAAGAATCAGAATTAAGGAAATACAAAAGTAGAATTAGGAAAAACTCTAAAATGAACTGTCTATAATTTGTTCCATGTACCCGATGACCAACAAAAGAAAGGTACTATATTCCAGTATTAGATTCCAGGACCTTTTCTTCTTTCATGATCTGGTGTTCTGCCACTTTCCATTCTGCACTTAACCCTTGATTTTGTTTCCATCTTGTGACCTCTCTTCTGCCCTTTGGACTTGGCATGGGAACTTGGATTCCTTGGCTTTGAACTTTGTTGAACACTGAAGACTTTGACTCATACCCACCTTTTCAATTCCATGCTCTTGGATTCCTTGGGTAATATTCTTTGGGTCATAATAACTTTGCCTTTATTTTAGACCACCAAGTTCATGAGCAGCAGTCACACTGGGCTGCTGCAAGAGTATATCTGGATAGTTTGGGCAAAGGAGGTAGTGACAGGTAAAGGTATAGGCCTTGCTGATGGAAAAGATTACCTGAGCCTTGCATTTTTTCTTCATTGGTACACAAACATATAGATCACAATGACTCTTAGTAGTAGTAATTATCTCTCATAATCCCTAAGCATGACTCTGTATCTTCATCACATGGGATTCCAAATGCAAACAAAGGCCTTCAACTCCACGTTTACTCACCTAGGTCCTTCAGGGTATAGCTAGAATACTACCTCCTTTATGAAGGCTTCCTTGATTCACCCAGGCTGTTAGTTACTCTCCTCTTTGCCCTTCTACAGTTGATTGAAGAAGTGAATAGTTGGTGCCGTGTTAGTTTGTAATGTTTCCAACTAAATATGCCTCCCCACAGCAATACTACGAATTCCTTCTGCTTCACCAAACCTAGCCAACTGCCCTGCATATCATAAGCCCTAGGTAAATCCTTCCTACATAAATGCTGGGCGATGCTGGTGACGAAAGCAAAACAAGAACTATCACCTTAATTCCACAGAGTGGATGAAGTATTGACATGTAAGAGACACAGAGGGCTGCCCAAGGGCAACATCAAATCTTAGACTCAAGTCCAGAGTCTCTGAAACTCATCTTGGCAATGTTTTTCCCTTCACAATACAATCTTCAAATCGAAATGGAATAGTAGAACACTTAAACAGAGAAGCCCTAAAGAACTAGTGGTCAAGAGCTTAGACATGCTGAACAAGGGCACGAAAAGTGCACTGTGTTTCTGTTCCCAAAGCAAATGTTTCTTTTTTTTTTTTTTTTTTTTTATTTATTTGACAGACAGAGATCACAAGTAGGCAGAGAGAGGAAGGGAAGCAGGCTCCCTGCTGAGCAGAGAGCCCGATGTGGGTCTTGATCCCAGAACCCTGAGACCCTGACCTGAGCCAAAGACAGAGGCTTACCCCTCTGAGCCACCCAGGTTCCCCTCCCAAAGCAAATGTTTCTAAGGTTAACATTTTACTTCCTTTTAATTACATATGAGGAAATAGTATATTCTTCCCTGAGCTTGTTCTGAGGGATGAGGTAGTAAACACTCAGTTTGTAAAACTCAGAATTTGTGACTTCAAAGTTCCAGACTAGTGAAAAGATTCACAGATTAGGAATCTTTTGTTGTTTTTGTTAAGTTTTGCAAGTCTATTGGTATGCATTTATGGCTATGTTCAGTGTGTATAATGTTTTGTCTGTATTTTAAATGGAAATTCCTTAGGGAAGTTGCACAAAGAAGGTTAATCTAATATTTCTCCCCCTTCACAAATTAGGGAAAAAATGCAGAGGTTCTAGAGCAACTCAGGGACAGAGTCCTCATGTTCCAACCTTTTCTTGGCTCACTGAACTGGATAATGGGACAAAGAGCTGTTTTATGACTCCACCTCCTCTTCTCTCCACGGTGCTTTGCAGGCTCTTATTCTGTGCAATGGAGCATACTCATTTAGAATGTCTGTGCAACATTCAGAGTGGAGCTGGTGCTCTCAAGGCATGCCTTTGAGGAGCGACAGACCCCCAGCCTTCAAACAACACACCCTCATTGAGATTAAAGCTCTGTCACTGATCTCTCACCTACCGCTGTCCACTCCCTGACCCCCACAGCCATGCTCTAAACCTCTTCAGCGATTTCTGGCTGGCGCTCACCTCTTCTCCTTCCACCTCACTGGAATGTCTTTCACCTGTCCTCCAGGATAAATTTCAGACACCTTAATGTGGCTCAGGAGGCCTTGATGGTTTGTCCCTGTGTCTCACCACCTTCATTTTTCCTCAGTCCTTTGTGTATTCTGTGCTCCATCCAGCCCAAACAACTTACAGTCCCATGCAAGCAACTTGCCTCTCTCCTGTCCTGTTCTCTGACCTGCGTAAATGCAACAACCTCTACTAGGAACATCCTTTTATTTTACTCCCCACCCCATCCCTTCTCCTTGCACCTTTAGCCTGAATGACTCCTACTTGTGCTTCTGCCCTTAGCTAATGTACCAATTTCTTCAGAAAGCCTGCTAAGCCCTGGAAGGTGAGTTAGGGCTCAAGTGCTGGCCTGGTTGACAACTGATGTTTATTCCTAGTTAATACAAATGGTGTGGTCTTAAAGTTGTACGTTGTTTCTTCTATTATACTCTCAGCAATTTGAGTCCAAAGACTCATTGTACTCATATGTACTCATTGTACATAGTACACCTTCAATATATATTAGTTGAAAAAATAAAGGATCTAATCCATGAGTAAAGGTTTGATATCAAAGAAGTCTCAGTAAATTGAAGTTATATTAAAGTTATGTATATCATCTATGAGAATTAACATATCTAGAAAGACTAACACTTCTCTAGCTCTCACCTGGGACATACAAATATCACAGGATAGGGGAATTTGACCACATCATCATAGAACCTTTGCAAATGTTTGTTTTTGCTGTTTTTCATTGGGAGTAGAGCTGAAGACCACAATGGAACTCTGAAGAACAAAGCAGCTTAAAAACAATTCTCAGCATTTTCTCAATGTTACCAATGCTCAGGTTTTACTCTGACTTTGTCTTTAGATGTTATCAACCAGAGGAACCCAAGGCCAAAGTGTTTTGGCATTAGTTAAATAACCACATTTTTATTAAATGAAAAATGAGTCAGAGGCTATAAATGAGTTTCTGGTAATGGTTTAGGGACATGCTTCTCCAACTTTAGTAGGCATGAGAATTCTGGAGAAGCCTGGAGATTCCCCAGTCCCCACACTCAAAGGTACTTGGATTATGTCATGAATTTTTATTTCTAACAAGCTCTCAAGGGAAGCAGATGCTAGCAGTTCGCAGATCATTGCCTAGAACTGGCTAGGCCACAATCAACAGTTATTTATTGAGGGTTTACAGTGTGAGAGACCCATCAAGTAGGGCAAGATCCTGCCAAAAGGATATGCAATCAATTCCACAAATATTTATTGTCTACTGTGCCACCAAGTGCTGGCTTACACACTGGGATTCAGATATAAATAAGAAGCCATCTCTGCTTTCCAAGGGCTCCCAGGGTAGGAACAGAAACTGACACTGGTTAATGAAGTCTGATACAGGCTATGGCTGTTGAGATATGTAGTTTGCCTTCAGTAGAGCATGGGCTAATGTATATGATGGGTGAAAATAGAAAAGGGAGTTTCAGACCAGAGCAGGAAGGGCTTCAAATCTCATCTTAAGGAATATGTTCATGATTTTGTTTGCCATGGGGGAAACAAGATCTTTTTTTTTTTTTTAAAGAGGACTAATATTAATAGCTTCCTGGAACACTGACAGTAATTTCTAATAGCAATCTGCCTGGTTATATGGACGAACTGAGAATAGAGACAGAGACTAGTGAGGAAAGGATTGCTATTACTCCAGCAAGAAGTAATGAAAACATAAAGTGGGGAATGGTTGTAAAATTGCCATTTGAATACAAATAAATAGCCCCCTTCAGGCCAGTGTTAGAAATCCTGGGGCTTTCTCATTCCTCAAGAATATTTCAGGCCCTACGAAGGCCTTATAAACCAATCTGTTGGCTCTTTCTTCTAGCTGAAATAAAGGGAGACATCAAATCCATTTTGTTTATTAACATATTCCCAGTACATAATAAAGTTCCTGGAGGGACGCCTGGGTGGCTCAGTTGGTTAAGCCGCTGCCTTCAGCTCGGGTCATGATCCCAGAGTCCTGGGATCGAGCCCCGCATCGGGCTCCTTGCTCAGTGGGGAACCTGCTTCTCTCGCTGCCTCTGCCTGCCTCTCTGCCTGCTTGTGTGTACTCGCTTGCTCTCTCTCTCTGGCAAATAAATAAAATCTTAAAAAAAAAAAATAAACAAAGTTCCTGGAGCATACTACTGCTAAATATATGCTGACTTATTGCCAAGCTGGAAAAGGTCCTGGTGTCACCTAAACTCACCCATGTCTTAGTTGTTCACAAACAGCAAAACTGAGACCAAAAAAGAAGGGTCAACTGAAATCAGGCATCTGGTTACCAGTAAAAGCAGGACTAGAACCCACATGTCTTGACTTCTAGTCCAGTGATTTTACGTATCACACCAAGCATCAATCGGGCTTCTATTAAAATTGATGCTGTTTCCAGGATAATGAGTTACTCCTGCATGACCTCATCGTTTTCTATTTGTCTGCCCCATGCTGTGGTCTGGCAGACAGCAACTCATTTAAGTCATCTGCTTCCAGCCAATGGTGCTCATGACTAAAACAATAAAATGTGTTTTTCTCCAATCTGTATCCCACTTTGAGTGGTTTGTTTTTCTCTGCCCTGTATTTCACTACAAGTCACTGCAACTTAATTCCACAAGCATTTCAAATGGAGAAAATAAAGTGGTTTAACAAGCAAGAACTGCTGAGGGATATTAAATTCTCAAACCACATCTTCAGTGCAAAAATGTATCACATGGAGAATGCGCTGGAGTCTTTTGGCCAAGCCTTGTAAAATGCCTCTGTTGTGAATGTCCCCGGCCACGTCCCCAGTAAAGCCCCTCAGTAAATGTACCGCCCTCCCTCGTCATGTAGGTTCTGGAGAGAATAAAGAGGAAGGGAGCAGTAGTACTGGAATTCCCGAGGGGAAATTTTCCAGGTTCCTACCATTTGCAGTTCTCCATCTGTGCAATGCTGTGATTATGTATATGCTTCACAGTAATACAGAGCTTCTCATATTTAAGAGAAGAAAAAGCACTGGTTTGTAATTCCAAAGTCAGAGACGTTGGTCACTACTCACAGAATGTGTGGCCTCAAATATACTCTGAGTTCATTTTTTTTTATATTTATATTGTATATATTTATATATTATTTATAATATATTTATATTATATATATTTATATTGTTAAAGGAAACAATAATATCTCACTGATTCATTAAGAACATTTTGGAAGAAATGTATGTTTGTGCAACACTTGGGAAGTTTTGAAACAGTCATGTATTTAAACATTTACTAAGAAAAATCAATGTCTGGGATGACTGGGTGGCTCAGCAGGTTAAGCGTCTGCCTGCAGCTTAGGTCACGATTCCAGGGTCATGGGATGGAGCCCTGCATTGGACTCCTTGCTCAGCAGGGAGTCTGCTTCTTCTTCTTGCTGCTCTCCCTGCTTGTGCGTGTTCTCCCTCTCTCTGACAAATAAATAAATGAAACCTTAAAAAAATTAAAAAGAAAAATCAATGTCCACCTAGATGATTTCAATGTGGTCTTATCATTGGTGGTAGGGTATGAAGGTGGGCGATCTTTTTAGTAATTTGTCCAAGGCTTTCTAGTATCACTAACTTATATGTTTATATTTTCTTTTAACTAGATGTTTAGTGCTATAAAATTCCCTTCTTAAATATTGCTTTAGTGGCATCCCACAAATGTTGAGGATGTTTTCATTTTTATTCAATTCAAAATACTTCCTAATTTCCTTTTTGAAATCTTTGACTCCTATAGACTATTTAGAAGTATAGAATTTAGTTTCTAAATACAAGAAACTTTTGTGGATATCTTTTGCTGATTAATATCTAATTTAATTCCATATTAACTTTAATTTTATTCCATATTAACATATACTGTAAGATGTGAATCCTTTTAAATTTGTTCATATTTGTTTTATGATCCAGAATATAGTCTATCTTGTCAAGTTTTTGTGTATAACACTTAAAGCATTCTGCCCTTTTTAGTAGAGTGTTCTGTAAATGTCAGATTAAGTTGGTTGATAGTGTTGTTTGAGTTATATACGTTTACTGAATTTGTGTCTACTTATTCCATCAATTATTGAAAGAGGAGAAATAAAATCTTCTACTAAATATGAAATTTGTTGATTTCTCCTTACCTTTGTATCAGTTTTTTTTTTCTTCTTTCCTTTTGAAGCTATATTTTTAGGCACATAAAAGTTTAGGATTATTACATCTGTTTGATTAATTAAACCCTTTGTCATTACGAAATGGCCTTCGTTTTCCCTGGTAATATTATTTGCTCTGAAATCTTTGTCTGGTATTAATATAGACATTAAAACTTTCTTCAGATTTGGTATTAGCTAGTTATATATATCTCTTCATATTAAAATTAGTTTATTTAAGCAGTATATAGTTGGCACTTATTTTTTATACAGTTTGACAATCTCTGCCTTTTAGTTGGTATGTTTAGACTATTTACATTTAATGAGATTGTTAATATTTTTAGGCTTCAGTTTTCATCTCGCTTTTTGTTCTCTATTTGTCACCTCTTCTTTGTTCTTTTCCCTTCATTTTTCTGCCTTCCTTTTGGTATTTATTATGATTCCATTATCTCTCATTTGTTGTCTTATTAACTACAACTCTTTGGTTTGTTATTCCAACAGTTTCTTTACCTTATCACAATCTATACCTCCCAGTGATATTATACCATTTCATAGATGAGCACTTTATAAACATATACTTCCATTTCTCCTGACCTTTATGTTATTGCTGTCATACACATTGTTTATATACATATTATAAATAGCAGTCTACATTGATGATATTTTTGTTTAAACAGCTAATTATCTTTTAACTAGAATTAAGAGATAATTTCACAAAATCACATGTATTTAACTCATACAGTTACCATTTCCAGGCTTCTTAATTCCTTTCTTTTTATCTAGTATCTTTTTTTCTTCTTAAGAACTTACTTTAACATTTCTTGTGCAAGTCTACTGACAATAAATTCTTTAAGGTTTTGTATGTTTCTAAAAGCCTTAATTTTGCCTTAATTTTGAAGGATATTTTCATTAGTTATAAAATTTTAGGTTCACATATTTTTCTCTGAATACATTCAAGATGCTACAACATTGTTGTCCTCTTTACATTGTTCCCTACAAGAAATCTTCTGTTATCCTTCTTTTTTCCTTTGTACATAACCTGTCCTTTTCCTCTGGATTTTTAAAAAAGGTTTACTTATTTATTTGTCAGAGAGAGAAACACAGCACAAGCAGGGGGGTGGCAGGCAGAAGGAAAAGCCAGATCCCTCCCGAGCAAGGACCCCAATGTGAGACTCGATCCCAGGACCCCGGGATTATGACCTATGTCAAAAGCAGATGCTAAACCAACTGAGCCACCCAAGTGTCCCTTTTCCTCTGGATTTTAAGATTTTCTTTTGTTATTGGTTTGAAGCAATTTGGTTGTTATGTGTCTTGGTGTAGCTATCTTCATGATTCTTATATTTGAGGTTTACTGAGCTTATTGAATATGTAAATTTATAGCTTTCACCGAAGTTGAAAAAGTTTGGTTATTATGTCTGCAAATATTCTTTTTTGTCCAACCTTTTCCCTCTTTCAGGGCCTTGAGTCATATGTAAATTCAGTAGCTGACATTCTCCTACAGACCCCTGATGTTGTGTCTTTAAAATTTTTTTTCTTTTTTACATTTCATTTTGATAGTGTCTATTCTTAGGAGTTGGATTCACTACTATTTCATCTGTTATGTCTAGTCTGTCATTAATCTGTATAATGTATTTTTCATCTCAGACATTTTAATTTTATCTCTAGAAATTCAATTTGGGTCTTTTACAAATAACTTGCATGACTCTACTGAATAAAACTAGGATTTCCTCTAGGTTTAGAACACATAAAACACAATTATAATTATTTTAATGTCCTTTTTAATAATTTTAAAACATGTGTCAGTTCTTGTTTGGTTTTGATTGGTGAGTTTTTCTCTTCTTTACAGATCATATTTTTTAATCTTATTTTGTTTTGTTTTGCATGTCAAGTAATTTTTGATTGGATCACAATATAAATTTTATACTGAGTGTGTGTTATGAGTTTGTATTCCTCTAAAAAGATATCTTTATGTTCTAATCCCCAGTACCTCAGGTTGTGACCTTATTAGAAAAATATTTAAGAGGCATCAAATTAAAATGAGGTCTTTGGGATGAACCTTAATACAGTATGACTGATGTCCTTAGAAAAAGAAGAAATTTGAACAGAGACAGAGATGCACAGAAAGAATGTGAAGACATGCAGGGAGAACACTTTGAAGACAATGATCTGAAGTGATGCATCTTCAAGCCAAAGAACACCCAAGGCTACCAGAAGTGAAAAGAGAGGCAGAGAATAATTTCTTCTCCATCACCTTCAGAGAGTGCACAATCCTGCTGGTACCTTGATTTCAGCTTCCAGCCTCTAGAAATGTGAGAAAATAAATTTCTATTGTTCTAAGCCACACACTTTGGCACTTTGTTATGGAAGCTCTAGGAATGAATATAGTGCTCAATATTTTGTGTCTCTTGAGCTTTGTTCCAGTATGCTAAATTACTTGGAAATAGTTAGACCTTTTTAAGTCTTGCTTTTAAGCTTTTCTGAGAGTAGAGTAGTATTTATTTGAGAGCTAATTTTACCCTACTACTGAGATAAGACCTGTCTTCTGAGCACTCCACCCAGTGCCCCATAAATTAGGAGTTTTCTTAGTCTGGCTATGTGGAAACTGGCACTCTTCTTGCCTTCTGTGTGCTCCAAGTACTATTATTGCTAATCCTTTCAGGTGGCTGTTTCCCTGGCCTCAGGCCATTTCACATAACCATTCATTTATTAGTACTCTGCTGAATACTTGAGGGAGACTCTTTGCAGATCTCTAGGGTTATCTCTATGTATAGCTGTCAGCTCTCTGGCTCTCTGCCATGCAAACTCTACTGACAATGTCTTCCCAGACTTTCAGCTTGGTCTTCCCAGTTATTGAGTCTGTGGGTTCCTGTGTCAGGAACCTCACTCTCTCAAAGCAGTAAGCTAGGGCAATTGTAATACTTATTTGCTTCCCTCTCAGTGATTGCTGCTCCTTGTTGCCTGAAGTCCAAGCAATCATTTCACATTTTTTTTTTGTCATTTTGTCCAGATGTTTAGTTACTTAAGATGTATGTGGTAGAGGGAAGAAAAGTAATTTTAGTCTTTGTAACTACAATTGCCAGAGGCAGAATGCAAGCTTTGCTCTAGTGTGATTGATCAAACTTTGTTTTCATTAATTGGGTTTTAAGAAATTTCTTTCAACTTTATAACACAGTATTGGATATGTCGATACAGAGGAACAATTCAAGGACATATCAGGCATTTGAAATTGCTTGATATGTTGTACTAGGTTACATAATTGTGTGATCAAATAAGTACTATATTAATATACTGACTTACTGATGGAAAAATGTAGATTCGTCAGAGGAACACTTTTTGCTTCAAGCCATTTTTCTGGGTCAAAGGCAATTTTGCATTCTGTTTCATCTGGAAGCTCCAGACTTGTCAGGGCAAAGTGAACCAGAAATGCTAAGACATGATCCCATATGTTGGGATATATCATATGAATATTCACTCACAGATGTACTCACTATTGTGGTACTGCTAGAGATTTACCCCACCGTACACAGATATTATATGACACATTCTATTTTTGCACAGTTCCTAACCAAATTTTTAAAGAAAGATGGTGTATATAATCACGTATCCTCTAATATTAGATATATTTATATATATTCTTATATTAGGTATATTTCTGTAAGGAGAGATTTCCTTTTGTTCCAGTGTTAATGAGAACTTAAATATCTGTTGCATTTTACACATCTGATGTCTGGAAGAATTTCCTACTCACTCTCTTCTGGGTCAATGCATTCCAAACCTTGTTTTGCCTTCCACTAACCTATATGTCATGTGCTGGGCATTACAGGATGCATTTTTATGACAATATGAGTTCTGGTTCTGCATCTTTATTCTTCACTGTTGGATGGGTGGACATAGTGGTTGTAGGAGTATGCCTGAAAATAATTCCAAGGAAAATATTAGCACTTGCTTACTTTTTCTTTTAAAACTTTTAATTTGGAAACAACTTTAAATTTACAGAGAAGTTTCAAAAATGAAATTTGTAAAAGAACAAATGTATTTACCCTATACCCAAATTCCCTTATTGTTAGTATTTTACCTCTGTTACTTTGTTTTTCAGGTTTTCTCTCTTTTTCTCCAATTATTTACTTATTTATTACCATGTGAACTCATGTATTTTTTGACTCCACATTCCTATGTGTCCTTGTATATACCCCTATGCCTTTTTTTACCACTTTACTTTCAGGACTAACAAATTGTTCATCCAGCTCATTTTGACTTGCCCCAAGACTGGTCCATCCATAATTTTGACAGCCCCTATTCCTACCAGTGGAAATGGTTATTAAAGGCCAAGGTCTGTGTGCTGGGTGTGCTCATTGCTAATGGTGTGTAGCACTTAAACACTTTAACTGAAGTAATTGTATGATACCTAAGTATATTCCACGGAACCCAATCTAAATGTATCTCCAACTCAAATTCAACTCTAAGGCCACACTTCATGAATGGATGTGTACCAGAAGGAAATAGAGTGAAAATAAAATTTTGCAAACTTTATAGCATCGTAAGACCATAGGGTTACAATGCATGGGTTCCTCCCAAGCTTCAGAAAGAGTCTATAGAAAGTTTACCTTCATAAGCTTCATGGTAAATCTGTCTTGATCTGCTGAAAAGTTGATTTTGTCCCTTATTACATAGGGAAGGAAGGTGTCAAAATAAGAAGGCTTGAAAAATCCATAAAATTAGATTCACCAATGGAGTTTTGTGAGGAGTTTTTATTCCACATCAGTTGATTGTTCTTAGCTCTTGAGCAGCTTCTTACTGTTCACCATCTTATCTTTTTCTAATGGATTACTTTTCATCCAGTGCTTTATTGACTCTTGCATGTTCAAAATTGCTGAGAAAACAAAAATCTTGATATTATTTCATATCAACTCTATTATGAAAAATATGCTTTTATGACGTTTATGATATCTAGAGCATAGGCTTTGGGACCAAGCAGGGCTTTGAACAATTGTTAAATAACTATAGCTAATTGGAATTAAGTAGTTTAAGACCTAGGGTGCCTGGCTAAGATGTCTATCACTTTGCTGTCTACAGACTTCAGAATGGTGGGTTTTGCTATTGTTATTTTGTCAAATGCTGTACAATGAATACAAGAATTGAGAGCAAATGTTTAAAGGCATTGCATAGCATTTTGCCTGAGTATTTCATTTCTTCTGGAAATATGATAAAGCATGGGACCTATATTTTTTATTTTTTTTTCTGGAAATTCATTTTGATTTTGTTTTCTAAAAGTATCAGTGTTTGAAAAATGGGTGGTGGGTTGAAACAACCAAATATATGGTTCTTTCCATAGCAACACAGGGCCAAATAGTCCCCCCAAAAGTCATTTTTGTTCTAACATATTCTACCACTTTATGATTCTAAGAAGCTTCATTATAAAAACAGCAATTGTCCAATTCTCATTTCCCTCTCAATGAAGCAATTTTTAGGTGCACAGGAAAACACAACTTTTGCCAAAGCTCTTGCCGTTTGCCAGCCAATTTTGATTATGAAAAGCTGTCTGGGCTCTAATCATGTAGTAGCTAATTCGGACCTGTCCAGACAAAATCATAAAAGGAATTATGAAGCTGGTTTTAGTACGAAGCAATGAATAGAGCACATGCTATGTTTCCAGTTATTTCAGGAGAAAACTTTCTTTAATTCTAATTCAAGAAGCAATGCCAAATTTCCAAAGAGATCTGCTCGTTAGTGTTTAATGCAAAAATGGTGAAAAGATATTCTTGACTCAATGTAAGAGACCAAGTTGCTCACATGCTCTAGCATTCAAGAAATTAAAAATGTATGGATATTTATACCTTTATGGTGCCTACTCTGAATTCCATACAAAACAATCTTATTCTAGTGTGTAAATAATGTGTAGAATTCTAGTTGGCATAGGTATTATTTAACAGAAAAAACACCAGACTGAAATTTAGAAAACCAATTCAGGCTCCACTTATGTCAATGGATACTTAATCATTTACCTCTCTAGGATACAGAGGAAACATATGTTAAATGGGGAATTAAACAGGTCAATCTAAAATGCCTCCATTTCTAATGATCTGTGTTCCAAAATTCTCTTATTTTCCATTTCTTAAAGGAGACATTTTATCCTAACTTTTTATTGGGCATTAACAAGTAATTGACCCACGCCATTTGAAAATAAGCAATTAATACAACAACAAAAAAATAGCTTAATCATTCTATTTTTAATTCTTTCTGAACTGAAGCCCCAAATAAAAATAAAGCAGACCATCTTTTGTGATTAATGATGATATTATTATTGCTCCTAGGTTGCAGACTCTTCTTCTTCTTTTTTTTTTTTTTAAGATTTATTGATTTATTTTAGAGAGAGAAAGAACAAGAGAGAGTGTGTGAGTAGAGGGAGGGGCAGAGGGAAAGAAAGAAGCAAGCTCTCCCCTGAGCAGGGAGCCAGACATGGGGCTTGATCCCACAACCCTGACATCATGACCTGAGCTGAAATCACGTATCAGACACTCAACCAGCTGAGCCACCCAGATGCCCCTGAGTGCTCATTCTTGTAGGAGAAATACATTCAAACAGATGTCAGAACAGGTGACAGCGAAGCACATAACTTGTCCCTGGAATACTCCAGGAGGCCTGAAAAGGCCAGAGAGTCCACCACACACTGCTGGCATCATGCTCTCAGATCCACTGGGATCAGTCTAGCTGCAACCATCTTCATCTAATTGGGCCTTGAATGACTGCTCTCTGCTAATTCCTGTAAAGATGGGAAACCACATTTTGATCATTATTCTTCTCAAAGGCTAGAAGGCATACAGGAATGTTTTTGAGACCACCTCAAAAACATGGAACTCCCTTCGCTTGAATTAATGAAGGACACTGAATCACTAAGTTGAGCCAAGCTGCTAAGAAATAGGGTTACCATATTCCATGCTCCCAGACCAAGTTACAATTAGAGAAATAAAACTTATTTTTAGGGGCGCCTGGGTGGCTCAGTGGGTTAAGCCGCTGCCTTCGGCTCAGGTCATGATCTCAGGGTCCTGGGATCGAGCCCCGCATC
>NW_019154086.1:2233431-2249080 GCF_002288905.1 Enhydra lutris kenyoni
CTCTCTCTCTCTACCTGCCTCTCTGCCTGCTTGTGATCTCTCTCTGTCAAATAAATAAATAAAATCTTTAAAACTTATTTTTAGATGAGGGCCCCAGAATCCAGAGAGGTGAACATGTTTATAAATATCATGGGATTAAAAAATGTCACTAAGGCAAATTCAAAGGCCCCTACACCCAGAGTAGTGTTCTTTCTACAGTGTGGGGAGAGTAGGGTAGGGGCCAAAGAAAAAAATCTGTCTTAGCCAAAATGTCACTCCAACAAGTACTAATATCACTCAAACAAGTGCTTTCAGGGTCCTTGATTGTTTATTGCAAATCCTCAGTTTTACTGTGAAGGAGCCAATCTGTGTTACTACTCCAGCCAAGGTGACCCGCCCTTTGGCAGGTTCACCAGAATCCTAAGGGTGCAGTTACAAAGGGCTCCTGTTTATAGTAGAACCATTCAAGAAATCTGGTTTTACTTTCACAAACAAATAAGACTCTTTTCCCGAGAGAGTGTGGATTAAATATTTATTTATTTATTCGTTATAAATTAGAAATAGTCAACAGAAAGTTTCCTCTACTGAGTGAAGAGCAACTTTGTGCTCTAATTTCCTGGTCATTTTAAGCCTCTATCTTGACCTCTCTCTGGGGTTGCCATGAGCGGGCGGATCTTCCTACCTCTGACCTTCAGTTCACCTCTTAAATTTTGAGGCTATATTTATAGTGTCTGACATGGCAGTGGATATATCTAAATACTGTCCATCATCCAATAGTGTATAGTGAGTATCTATTATTTGGATTCTTACAATCCTTCCTCAAGATTAACGTCGGTTCAATCTACCTTTCATATCACCAATATTATTTTACTGAAATGTACCCTTGTGCCCCACAATTCTTAGTAAGATATTCTGGACTCTTTACTAAGTAACCCTAATTTCTAGGTCTACTTCCTGCCTTTTCTTTCTACAAGCTATATGATTCAATAACACAATACTAAGCATTGTTATTAAAAATGACTTCATGTTTTAGATCCCTATGGCTTTTGATTCACACATTTCTCTTTTGCCTGCTATAAAAACTACTTTACTTAGTGGCCAATCTGGAATGTTCTATCTAGGGACACCTGGGTGGCTCAGTGGTTTAAGCCTCTGCCTTCAGCTTGGGTCATGATCTCAGGGTTCTGGGATGAAGCCCCCCCTCTGCCTGCCTCTCTGCCTACTGTGATCTCTGTCTGCCAAATAAATAAACAGAACCTTTAAAAAAATAAAATGGTCTACCTATATAGTAGTATTTTTACTCTTTTCCTTAGCAAAAATTAGTATTTCTTTCATATGTGTTTCCTTAAGTGTTTATGCTTACCTTTATAAATATGAATGTGTGTGTTCTTTAGATACTGTAAATTCCTTGGGACCATGAACTAAATCTTGTGGTTTTTGATATCCTCAATGTCCTATATGGTATTAGATAAAGTGAATTAATAAAATTCACCAATTATTGTGAAGAACACCTTATGGTTGATCTTTTTTTGTGTGTGTATTTATTTTTGGTTGGTTTAAGATCAGTAAAGCAGAAGAAAAAATAAACAACACTCATGAGCCTACCAAACTGATAATAATGTATCCTATATGCTTCGGATTTTTAAAAATAAAATATTACACATCAAGTTGTAATACCATCCCAAACCTCAAGTCTCTCTCCAGAGGCAGTTGTCTTGTGGATTTGGGGCACACGCAATTTACTTTTTCTTATCTTTTCTAAATACATAGTTGTATCAATGAATGAAATATATTACTCTTCTACATGTTTCTGGAAGCATATATACTGTATATATATAGTATTTATACTACCATACTGCATGTATCCTCTTTCAACTTGATTTTTCAATTATTACCTGTAAATGCCAATTATTAGAGTCTAAGTTGTTTATTTTTGACGTATGGTATTTCTTCACACAAATGTACCATCATTAATTTGGTAGTTCTTGAGCCGTTGGGCCTAGTTCTAACTTTTTGCTTTTACAATCAACATTTTAATGAACATCTTTGTAAATGTCATCTTGTGGACTTATGTAAGAATTTCTCTAGGAGTTTTACCTAGAAGTGGAATTCTTAGGTCATTTCTGATGCCCATTTGCTCCTCAAGGGAATTTTATGAACTAGCAATTCGTTATGACATAGTCATATTGCTATAATTTTCTACACCAGTATTTGCCTTATTGTTGTTTTGTTTTTTGTTTTTTGTTTTTTTTTTGGTCAGTATTATGGCTTATCTTCCCTTCAGACTTTCCTGGCTCCTAAGCAGTAACTCCATGGATCTGATGCCATCAGATCCCTCCCTGAGAACAGTGACTCTCTGAGGTATTCTTTATTCACTTGGTTTCAACAAGTTTTGTTTTTGTTTTTGTTTTTTCATCTTGGTAACTCTGAAGAATTATCCTTTCCAATTTGCTGCTATTACTCCTCTGTTTCAGGCTAGCTATGGTTGGTCATCATATATATATATCATATATAATCATCATCATATATAATCCTTCTACTTCCATCGAGTAGTCCGAGATCAAACATCACCCGCAGCTATCCCTGGACTGAATTATTTTTCTTCCCTGCTAAAATGTGACCAGATTCTATCAGATGCTCTCCCTGGTGCCTCATCTCCAGTTCCTGCTCTGCTTGCTCTCCCCACAAGAGTACCATTGGATACCTATCTACATTCCTGTCACACTTCTTCTGTGCCCTAACAGGTTGCTAGCCATTCTCTCACTTCTCCATTCCCCTGATGTTTCCCATAGCCTCTTCCTGACCATAATCTGGCACTCCCACAATGACTAGCTGATTCATAATCTTTTCAATGTCTGTTTTTTGGAGCCTCTGGGCCATGGCCCAGGAACAACAAGCTTTCCTCTGCTACCTCCACCCACTTTTAGTCATCAACAGCAAACATGGCTCTTGGTATATCCAGCCTACATGGGCTCCTGACACTCATGTCTTACCAGTTTAACCCCCTATGACTTCCAGGGGTGTTGGCCTTTTAACACCTGGATAAAAAATGTAATGTGGGTGGAGTGCACATACTGTGGTTCATCTCAGACCAGGCACTCCCTAGGGATGACAAATACTTCTAGAAGACTCCAGTTACCTGCCCCACCCACAGTCTCTAGAAGGAGCAATCTTCCATTTCACATATTCCAGCTTCTTCCCCCTCTCTTCCCTTCACCCCCCACCCCCAGTGACCAGATACATGTAATTTCTGTGGCCTGGTTTCAAAAGATTATCTAGATCATTGGTTTACTATCCTGGTTGAACATTAGAATCATTTGGGAAACTTTATAAATTTACCAATGCCCCAGGGCGTCTGGGTGGCTCAGTGGGTTAAAGCCTCTGCCTTCAGCTCAGGTCATGATCCCAGGGTCCTGGGATGGAGCCCTGCATCAGGCTCTCTGCTCAGCAGGGAGCCTGCTTCTCTCTCTGCCTGCCTCTCTGCTTATTTGTGATCTCTGTCTGTCAAATAAATAAATAAAATCTTTAAAAAAATTTACCAATGCCCCAATACCATTCCTAAAGATAAATGTTTAATGTTCCAATGTGGGATAAAGTACATATATTTAATAACTTTCCTCTTCCAAGTGATTCTAAAAGCAACCAGTACTGAGAACTGAGATCAGAAAATTGAACACACACTTTACTATCTAAATTAACATAACTTTAGAGAAGTCCAGGCCAGGAAGATGAAGTTCTAGACTATTTTATTGTTTGTTTTAAGAACTATCCCCCAAATCCATTTATTTGAACAGCAGATTACTCAACTAGCTCTCCTTACTCCTTCTTAAGACAATAGGTAACATCATCAGAATTATGAGAAGATTGTTTATTCAAGACGCTTAGAAACCCTTGCCCCTCTATGTCTACCAACCCTAAATTGTTATGTCACAAACTCAACCAATCTCAAGCTAGCTCCAGCATTGAAAGACTTACCTTAAACTAGACCTCTAAATCCTCATATATATCCCACCCTTGCCTTCTTTCTCTATGAGATGCTACTGAGACTGCCAAAATATGGGGTCCCCCTTATGTGTTAAGCAATAAACACTGATTTCTTTTTTCAAGAGGTTACTTTAGTGGTCAAAAGGTTGTCTTGGTGGTATTTCCAGGGAGTGGACAGTAGATAGATCACTTTCTGGGGCAAACTATTGTCTCTCCAGTCTAAGAGATCCAGAGGATATGGTCAGCTGCAGGTGGTGCTAGACCTAAAAGGTATAGCCAAGGATCATAGTCAAAAACAGATTATGTGTAAGATGAATATGCCAAGGAAGCTGGTCATAAAGAGGCGTATTGAGCAAAAATATGCAGATAGCAAAAGCAATGGGTAGAAGAGTGTGGCCCCTGAGAGATGGTCTTCTCAGTATCTGGCATGCTGCTGTATGTGAGGCATGACTATAGCACTTCAGTTCCTCACTTGGAAATCTAGTTAAGTGCTTGTGGTATTATGGCAGGACAGGTAACTACTCATGTATGTATTTACTGATTTTTCCTGTTTTACCAAGAAGCCCTAAGAAGTCAGTTATTGATGTAACAAGAAGGAAAAAAAATATTCCCTCTCCCTTCCTCACAGATGACAAAGAGTTACAAGTTTTTGTATATCAACTAACTGTTCCTATATCTGCTGAGTCAATGGGTAAGTACCTCTGAGTTGGACTAAATACATTAGTATATCCCTAGCTTAGAAAGGGGAGAAAGGAACCAGCCCTTCCACCATGAAGACTATTGCCCACCTACCCCTTGATTTGAACTAGTTTTTGTTCCTTGCAATCAAAATCTATTATTAATATAATAATCTCACTGTTATGGGGTATGCAGAAATTTCTAAGGCACTTAATAAAGATTTATCTTAAGCTTAAAAATAACCTTAGGAAGTAAATGTAATTGTCTCTAATTTACCAATAACTAAATGGATGTCCCATTTTATAACTAAAGTTGAGCTTGAATAACTTGCTTGAAGTCAGATAGCAAGGTGAAGGTACAGTTAACTCTAACCAGTTCCTCAGTCCCCATGTTATCATTCACACCTTCATAGCATTGCTCATTTCACTAGACTGAGGTGGGCAGGATAGCATTTCCACAAAAGGTTATATGCAAAGTTCCATCATGCTTTCCAGAGTAGTTTGTAAAGCTGTGCTATGGAGAGGAATTCACGGAGAATTATGAGGGTTAATAGAACTTTATTTTTCATGGCTTAAAACATCCCAAAAGTTTCAGATCTGATGAAACTAAATAAATGGAATATTTGGCTTAAAAAGAAAAAAAAACAAATAAAAAAGTGAAAAACTCCTTCACTATTACTTTCTCTTAATGATTACTAATGTTTTTAGCAGCTGTCTCTACAACTGCAGAAAGTCTCCATTTGAAAAAATAATTCAGTTATTTTTGAATGTCAAGGAAAGCAATTTTTTTTCTGTTAGGGTGCCTTTTAGTCCCAGTTAACTATGTTAATATAATGAATTACCTTCTTTTAAAAGAATTAATGTAATACTAAGACTTCTTTATGAATCAAAAGAAAAAAAATAATGTAATTACACTACATTCAACTCTATTATAGTCTTTTACCCATAGTCATTATAAGTACTAAAAGGTAATTATAATTAGAGACTATATCTAATTTTTTACTTTTCAATGTTAATACTCAACTGTTTCATCATCTAGCTAATATGATCCATTGTGAATTTCCATTTTCTTTCTTTGAGGTTTAAACCATAATGATTGGCTAGAATTATCTAACAGCAATGGGGGCCCTGGTTACCTCCATTTTCTACACTGATATTGTTTCAGTAAATTACCCACATGGAATGATTATAAAGATATTTGCTTTTCTTTCTGAACACAGCCTGGTATCATTAAACATCTAGTAGAATCCAATGTTTCCTTAGTCTGTTTTTGTTAAAAATTCTTATGGCTTTAATAGGAAAATATTGGCACAGTCATGTGTAAACTGTGCATATTTCTGTCCTCTTAGAACTCTCAGAGACTTCTTTGCTATTCAGGCTTTATCCATCCATTCACCTACCTCAGCAAAGTTGATCATCTACTGACATTATTTATTTTTGAGTGTCTAGCCATCCTATCTGTCCTGGCCACTTGTTCATCCATCAAACGTGCTTGGGAAACAAGAATAAATACAGCAAAGTCCCTGGTTTGAAGAATTAAAGGGGAAGACATGCCCATAAACAGCTATTTATAGGAACATGATACATGAATTTGAGAACACAAAGAGACAGAATTCACCTACAGTATTTTGGAAATACTGGGGAAGACATCAGGATAAATCAAGAAAAACTTATTAGGGGAATGTTAGTCAAATTGAATTTTTCTTTTATTTTTTAGTGTTTTCCCTTTTTTTACTGAGGTATAATTAGCATGTAACATTGTATTAGCTTCATGTTTACAACCTAATGATTTGATGTTTGTATATATTGTAAAATGATCACCAGAGTAAGTCTTGCAAACATCTGTCACCATGCTATACATTATTTCCCCATGACTTATTTATTTTCTAGCTGGAACTTGGAAAGAGCAATAATAGGTAACATTTACCGAGTTCTTAGGACAAGCCAGATATGTTTTAAGACTTAACATGTACTGGGCACCTTGGTAGTTCAGTTGGTTAAGCAACTTCCTGTGGTCCAGGTGATGATCCTGGTGTCCTGGGTTCAAGTCTAACATCGGACTCCCTGCTTAGCAGGGGGTCTGCTTCTCCCTCTGACCCTCCCCCCTCTCGTGCTCTCTCTCTCATTCTGTCTCTTTCAAATAGATAAATAAAGTCTTTAAAAAAGAAAAAGACTTAACATACACTAACTTATTTAATCATCTCAACAACCCTATGATTTAAGTAGTAGTATTGTCCTATTACCTCATGTACTCTTTATTTTAAATGTGGGGAGATCACACAGTAGTTAAACGATTAGCCTTGTGTCACTTGGACAGTCAGCACAGGAAATTAGAATGGGGTTTTCCCTACTTCATTTTGACAGAGGGACCAATAAGACATATTAGTTACCGAAGTACAAAACAAGCCCCTTCCTATCGATTCATTTTATTTGTACGTGAAATGATACCTGGGCTCTGAAATCTTGTGGACAGAACAAAAATAAAAACACTGGAAAAGAAGGTGTGATCCTGGGATTTGCAGAGAATTTTCTTTGGAAATATGTTGATATGCTCTAAATCTTTACACCATCTGTTTTGTGTAGGGAGGCTGTGAGAGTCTTACTGAAAACCTAACGAGAGGGATTTCAAGATAATAAAAAGAGCTTTAGAATGTGTTCTCAGAAAATGGGCATTACAAAGCACTGTGACTGTCTCTCTCCTGAGAAAGCTTAATTAGGCTGTAAACGAGGAGTTCTATAGAACAAAAACAGGCCTGGCTTTGGGGCTAGGGCCTGGAGAGGGCTTCTGCACTGTGATCCATCACTGCCCAATGGCTAAGGGATGTTTGAATGTTTCCAAGGGTCAGATAAGGGTCATGTGAAAGAAAGCCAGCAAAGAGTCTGTCCAAAATATCCTGTCCAAAAAGATTGCCTGTGTAACCCTGGATAAGCAGGTGCAGAAAAAAGAATTACAGACAACCACCTGGAATGAAGATGTCCAGGGAATTTAGGAGAGCAATCCAGCAAAGAATCACAACAAAACTCACACAAACTTCATCAAGGGATTTGAATCTTATCATTCATACCCAGAGAGCAGGAAAACACCCAACTAAGTAAAGGGAAAAAAAAAAAAAAATTCCTGCTTGTCACTGTTCCTTTTTTTCTGGCTTAGACTCCAGTAGGAAACAAAACCTGGAAATCTAGTAAGAGAAGAAGCCAGAGCAGAAGGACCTTGTCACCCTCATCCCCTTTCCCACTACAGACCTCCAGCCTGAAGTAGACCAGAACTTGGCCAGGAGAGCAATCAGCTGCTCTATCAGGTGCAAGAATTTGGCTAGTACCTCGGACAGACATTATAGTGTCTGAAGTCAGACTGTGTTTATACTGAAAATAACCATAAAATTATAACCTAAGAATTAAAGCCATGGGGCCTATGGACGTTCATCCAAGATCTGGGAAGACTTACTCCACTGATTTTAGTTTAAAAAATAGTGGGAGACACACATGTAGTTATAGTTCATTGATGTCATGAGCTCAACAAATAAGAGATACTAGTAAAAGTTAAAGTTATTGTTTCCAATTGTCCTGGTCCCTGAAAAAGAGACAGATCTCCAGATGTTTATAAGGGCAAGATCAAATGGTAACTCTTGATTAATTTCCATGTTTCTGTGAATCTGGCTTTTCTATCTAAAAATTATTTTTATCAGAGAAGGAATAGTGAACACTGAACTAGGATTATAGGAATTTCAGTTAAGCCTCTTGTTGTACATCTTGGTAACTCACTTAACATCTCATCTGTAAAGTAGGACAAAAATTGCTGTCTTGCCTACCTCATAGGGCTATTTTGAACAGAAAATGAAAAAATTTGGTAGTTTACACAATGCAATGATGTGTGTGTACACCCATGTGGATAAAACTTAAAACAGAATTTGAAATATATGTAAAGAGTAGAACAATATGCAGAATATAAAATTGTATATAAATTAAAATACCTCCTGACACAAAGAACACTGTCTATATTGTTCATGGAGAGATATGTATATATACATAAATGTGTATTCATGGTACATGAACGTGTATTCAAGATACATGGGCAAATGTGGATAAGGAAAATAGTCAGAGAGGACTTAATTTTAGCAAGAGGCTATTCTTACTCATTCCTTTTTTATAAAAATGACAAAAGGTTAACAGTTATTAATACCAGGCTGCAAGAACTCAGAAATTTCTGTTTCTCTTTGTACTTTTTTTGCATTTTTTGGAAACTTTTTTTTTTTTTTAATAAAATCCACAATCACAAAAATACACATGAAGAATGAATTAGGAAGCAGATGTGACATGGTGGGCAAACTATAAAAAGCTTTAAAAGCCTAAAGTAATGCTCCAAATATATTGCAACTTAAAAAAACATTTGTTGTTTATGTAAGTATAGTCGACATACAAAACATTTTGTTGTTTATGTAAGTATAGTTGACATACAATGTTATATTAGTTTCAGGTTCCCAGTACAGTGATCCCATAATTCTATATGGTACACAGTGATACACACATGGTAGGTACAACCATGATAACTATAGTCACCATCTGTCATCATGTAATGTTATTACAATATTATTGACTGTATTCCCTGTGCTGTGCTTTTCATCTCCATATCATAAGTTTTAATTTTGAGAATTAAATGGTGTCTAAGCCTCTTTTTACATTCCATTATAAGAAATAACAAAGAAGAGGGAAAAACCCTGAAATATATGCTTAAGGGACCAGTTGACAATTTGAGTGAAAAGTATTTTCTTTTAATTGCAAAGCTAATATAGCATCTGTAATTTAATCAAGTCTGGGAGTCTGTGCCATGCAAATATTAGTCCAAATGTCTAAGCGTGGACCTCTATTTTTGAAGGCTCTTTTCTGAGTTCAAATCATGAAAAAAATTTCAAGTGTTATAATTAAATAGCATGCCCTTTCTTTTGTTTGTAAGAGTAACACACGATTTGTGGATGATTCATAAAGTATGAGTAAAGTTAAAAAATTAAAACAACCCATAATTCACTTTGCAGAGATAATAATTTCCTTCAAGTATTTTTTTCTATAAACATACAGTTGGTATTAGTGTTTCAGACATGTTTATGTGTTTTGTTCTTACCTCAGCTCTGACACCTCTCACTGCATTTCCTTGAAAGCATGCTCTTACTATGGTATTCTGGTGAATGTTGCCACCGTCATTTATCTAACATTCTCTTGATGAACAGACAGGTTATTTTCAATTTTTTAATATTAGATATAATGTTCCAATGAATATCCTTACTTATAAATAGTTTTGCATGTTATTGGCCACTTTTCCTTCGAATAAGCTCATAAGTGTATTATCATTATGGAAATGTAAAATTTTCTAAGATAGTGGAAATATCTGACAAATTGTTCTTCTCCCAAAAATTAAAGTCCAGGTCCATAACACTTATCCATAGAGTTTTATATGTTTTGGAATTTAGAAATTTGGGAATTTTAGAATGATAATAGGTTGCTTTAACCATATGGTAGATAACATCCTTCCTCAGGTATAGATAACAATATCCAGTCAAGCAAAATGCATTTATTCTCATTAAGTAGAAAAAATAAAAACTATAAGTAGTGTCTTATCAGTTCCATCTGCTCTGCTAACAAAAAGCTATGAAAACTTTCAAACTTTGGAAGTGTAGTTAAGGGATTGCAGATCCATACCAATTTATACTCCTTTTCAACGTGGATGAGAAGAGTAAGTAACAGAATTTTTAATGACTATTATTTTTAAATTTACAATTTGATAAGCAAAAATAGAATATTTTAAACATTTCAACTCTTTTTAAAATGCTATTCATTTGTGTTTTCTTTCTTTTGGTATCCCTATTATGTCTTTTGGTCTTTTACAGTTGAAGCATTCATCTTATTGATTTACAAGAACTCTTTACATTAAAGATAATATTTTGTATGTGATAGACATTGAAATTTTTTCACAGTTGATTATTTATATTTAATTTTAATATTTAAAAGTATGTAATTAAATCTACTAATCTCTTGCTTTGTAACTTAGTTGCTTTTATGTTTCTGAAATTCCTCCCCACTTATAGATCAAATATTGACTTTTATTTCTTCTTGTTTCCCTGATGGCTATAGATTTTATTTTTAACTTTGGTTCTGTTGAAATTTTATTTGGTATATGTTTGATAAAAGGGAAGGATTTTATATTCTTATTAAAAGTAGAGCTATTTCAGAAGATCTTTGGAATTCAATCTCAGGTTGTATTGGTATGTGTGTAAACCAGAGTCTTCAGGTGTTTGATTTTTAATCTGTTAAGCAGAAAAAGAATGTTCAACAACAAAACCTGAATGCACAGATATAAAATATTTGCAGATACAAAATTCTTACAATTTGGCATTATTTACAAATATTTGTGTGTCTTAATTCAAATTGTACTTTATGTTTTACATGGATTTGATTCAACTAAGTATGGATAATAATACAAATTCCAAGTCCACACAAAATGTCAAAAATCAGTGTTGAGCCTTTCCTTCCAGTTCCTACCCTCAGCTTGCCCTAATTTTTGTGTTTTCTATTATTATTACTATCATCTGACTTAGATTGATTTTTTTCCAAAAGTAGTCTCTGAGTCAAAGATGTGAGTACAAGGAGCATATTTGAGAGGTGATTTCAGGAACAACTGGAAGGGAAGTTGGGAAGGGAAATAGTAAAGGGAAGGAAGCCAGTGAAGGATGTGTTCTGGAGCACATTAATTTGGTGGCCAGTTGAAGCTCAGTTCTTCTGAAGATATCTCACAGAATGGAGAATGTACCTGAGTTTTATCACAACCAAGAGCTAATTTTGCTCTTCTTTCCTTCCCTTCACCACATCCTACTGTAGTACCATTTTCTAAGCAATTGCAGTCACTATCTCAGTAATATCTCCTCTTCCAGGGGTCCAGGGTCTCCCTACTTAATACAATTGTTTTTCATGCTCCAGTCTAATCTTTTAAATGAACAACTGCAATGGCAAGGGCTTCAGTTGATGGCCATTCTCTATAAATAGAATATAAACCCTGAGAATAAATGGCCGCCAAAAACTACTGTTGTCTCTCTTTTTTGGCTTTATCTTACTGCTTTTTTGTAACATACGGTCCAAGAAAACTGGGCTCCTTTCTATTTCCAAAGTATACTCCATGTTTTCTAAAAATGTACATCTTGTCATATTCTTTTATCTCTCTAAAAACGCTGTTATCTCTCCCTCATATCACTGTACTGAAATCCTAACCTATCCTACACGGTTCAGCTCAAACATTCCCTCTTTCCAAAAGTTCTCTGGCATTCCTAAGCTAGAAATAATATGGTCTTTGGAATTTATAAAAACACAAGTCATCTTCTACTTTGAATTGTTTGCTTTTATGCTCCTAGGTTGTCTTTTTTGGGGGACAGGGTCTATTATTTATTCTTTCATTCTCCATTAAGTCAAGAAAGTCCCTTGAGCACAATAGACACATAAGAGATATGTATTAAACCCATGTAATTACTATGAATCTTACTAAAGACAAAAGGACACAGAAACAATGAGAACTGTTTTCAAATATCATCAGAGATGTCAAGCAAATGGACTTAACTTTTTTCTTTAGTCATAAGGATGATTTTTTAAAAAATGATGGAAGTTGCAGGGACCATGGATTTTGAAAAAGGGGCTTTTTAAAAAAATTGTGTTATTTTTTGGGGTGCTTGGGTGGCTCAGTGGGATAAGCCTCTGCCTTAGGCTCAGGTCATGATTTCAGCATCCTGGGATCAAGCCCTGCATCAGGCTCTCTGCTCAGCGAGGACCCTGCTTCCGCCCCCCTACCCCCCGCTGTCTGCCTCTCTGTCTACTTGTGATCTCTCTGTCAAATAAATAAATAAAATCTTTTTTAAAATTGTGTTATTTTTATCATCATAGAATACATCATTAGTTTTCAATGCAATGTTCCAAGAGTCATTGTTTATGTGTAATACCCAATGTTCCATGCACTACATGCCCTTCTTAATACCCACCACCAGGCTCACCCTTCCCCCAACATCCCTCAGAGTCCACAATCTCTCATGGTTTGTCTCCCCCTCAGATTTTCCCCAATTCACTTTTCCTTTCCTTCTCCTAATGTCTTCCATATTATTCCTTATGTTCCACAAGTAAGTGAAACCATATAACAATAGACTTTCTCTGCTTGACTTATTTTACTCAGCATAACCTCCCCCAGTCCCATCCTTGTTGATGCAAAAGTTGGGTGTTCATCCAACCACTTTGGAAAAGTGTGGAGCTTTCTCAAAAAATTAAAAATAAAGCTACCCTATGACCTGGCAATTGCTCTACTGGGTATATACCCCAAAGATACAGATGTAGTGAAAAGAAGGGCCATATGTACCCCAGTCTTCATAGCGCAACATCCACAATAGCCAGACTGTAGAAAGAGCCAAGATGCCCTTCAACAGACAAATGGATAAAGAAGATGTGTTCATATATACAATGGAATAATAATGTACTCAGCCATCAGAAAGGATGAATACCCAATTCATGGTGATAGGCACTGGGGAGAGCACATAATGTGATAAGCACTGGATATTGTGCCCAACTGATGAACCATTGAACACTACACCAAAAACTAATGATGTGCTATAGGTTGACTAACTGAATTTAAATTAAAAAATAATTAAGATAAATTTTATGGTGAGGAAAAAAAAGAATACATTCTGGCAAATGGGGAAAAAAAGGAAGCAAAAATCCATCTAAGAAAGAAACATTTAAGTTAATAACTTAGGAATGGGGGGAGGATTCGAAAGAGAGAATTATAAGGAAGACATCTGAAATCTGGACAGAGTTAAGAAAGTAAAAGGTGTTCTGTAAAAATAGAACAGTAAGTAGGAAAAAAATTGCGAGAGTTAGGGCTAAGTTTGGGGTTGGCTAGATCATGCATTGATCTGTAGAAAAATCAAGGATTTTGTATTTTATCTCAACTACAGTGGGAAATCATTGAAGAATATTAAGCTGGGGAATTACATGATCATATTTACATTATTTTAATAGATAATTTTAGCTGTTGTATGGAGAACAAATTGGTAGTGGATGATCATGAAAGCTGGAGACCAGAAAGAAGACCACTGCGATTTGCCAAGTGAGAGATGATGGTGGTTTGCTCTTGAGTGGTGACCTGGACTAAAGAGCAAAGGGGTGAATTAAAGACATATTTTTAATTTTGAATAGACCAAGAAAAGTAGATCTCAAGAATAATTTTAAGTTTTTTGGTTTGAGCAATTAGGTAGATATTGGTGAATTTAATGATAGAAGATGAGAGAAGTCAAAGGAGATTGAGAGGAGAGGCTTGAGCTAAAGAGATACTTCCTCTTATCTCTGGGGTTTCAAAAACAATTCAGTCAGATCTATCCAGTGGCTCTGTCTTTGTTGTCTCAAGTTTCTCCAATTTGCCATCTGAGTATAAAATTATTGTTCAGAGTCCATCCCTGAACCTTTTTTGAATTTCCATTGTGTTTAGTTTGTATATGCATGGTAGTGGGAGGCTGTGTTATTTGGTTCACGACATCAGAAAGCTGAGCACTGAATCTCATTCATTGACTTAGTTCCAGGTTAACTGTGGGATTGATGATAAGGAAAATCCTCGGCTCTGATCTGTTTCATTATCAGTAAAATTTGAGAAGATTTGATCTACATTCATGGGAAAAAGAACAGAGATTATGGGTAAATACATAATTTGTCCTCATTGTTCTGTCCTTACAATGTCAGATAAGAAGCCCTCCTAAGAAGATGCCACTGTAGAAAAAAATTTAACCCTGGCCCTTAGTATCTTCAAGACTTGTCAGAAAGCCTTTGTATTATATGATATAATTTCCCAGGAAAGGGATATAGGTTTTACCAATTAAATGAGGCAGCAAATGTAATACAAGGATTAACTCCTGTTTTCAGCTGTTATCCTACAATGATACAGAAGCAGATCTCTAGAGAATTTCAAATTTTGTGTGATAGAATCTGAGGTCTGGCAGTCTTTTCCACGGAGAGTGTAGAAGTTCGCTGGTATTGCTTTCTTGTGGGTATATGAGGAATGAAATGAGGGGAAAAATAGAGGAAAGGGACATTCAACAGAAATTCTTTCATATATCCTGAAATTTGAGAAACATTATTTCTCAATGTGCAACAATACCTCTAGAAAGTTAAATGCATTGCTTTAATCAGATTGTTTCCTTCCTAGCTAAAGTTTTCAATATGGAGGGATATCAGATGGGATTGTGGAAAAGGGGTAAGGGCCAGTAAGTTTGAAATATCTAGTCCCTGGGTATGGGTGAACAAGTTGTTGTTGGTTTGCCAAAATCTGTTCTGTGGATGAGTGAGATCTTGAATCTTCCACTTGGCAGTATAAGCCAAAGTCCTTATACAGGGAATACCCAGGAGTCCAGACCAGGTGGGGAGATAATATCTATCATCCTAGATGTGTGGAAGGGCTTTTAAAATGATGAAGTGCTACAAAAATTGAAGTGATGTTATTTTCTGAAAAACTGATTATTATTGTCTATGAAATGACCTTTTTTTTAAGGACTTTTTTTTTAAGATTTTATTTATTTGTCAGAGAGAGAGAGCACAAGCAGGGGGAATGGCAGGCAGAGGGAGAAGCAGACTCCCCACTGAGCAAGGAGAAAGATGTGGGACTCATCTCAGTGATGAAGTTCTAGAACATAGGTGAAATTCGGTGGGGTGAGGTCCGGAGCCGATGACCAAGAAAGAATTCTTGAGACATCTTTGGTGCAACATGGTGGTTTATTAAAGCACGGGGACAGGACCCGTGGGCAGGAAGAGCTGGTGCCCCGTTATCCTGAGGAGTGGCTGAATATATACACAAGAGTTGGGTAGGTGAGAACAAAGGGGGTGATGTTAGTCTCTAAGGAATTTTGGAAGCAAGGTCTCCAGGACCTTGAGGGGCTGGCTATTTTTGGGAGAAATGTTATTTATTACCAGTAATAAAAATCTTCTCGTGAGACCCTTTAGAT
>NW_019154086.1:2249180-2380939 GCF_002288905.1 Enhydra lutris kenyoni
GTGATGTTAGTCTCTAAGGAATTTTGGAAGCAAGGTCTCCAGGACCTTGAGGGGCTAGCTATTGTTGGGAGAAAGGTTATTTATTACTCGTAGTAAAAATCTTCTTGTGAGACCCTTTAGATGTATATCAGTGGACCATATGCTTGGGAATGATTCCCGACACTATCTTGGAGATCTAGAGATAAAGTTTCATATTTCTCCTCTCAAGTGTCCTTGTTAGTGAGATTTGGGTTAAGAAGAAATTTAACTTTATTTAGGGCTTGAGGAACTGAGTTATTTGCCTCTGGAAATTGTGCTATTGTTAAGATAGCTTCTTTGTTGTAAATCTCTAGGACATTGGTAAACCAAGGGAGACTCCTGTCTTGCAGGATTGTGATCTCTGCAAGTTAACTATTTGTTTTTCTTTTAGGGCAGTCAGGGGTGCCTGAGGAATATCACACATATTGCCCAGGGGAGCGGGTGGAGAGGGGGTGCAAGGTGCCAGCTTTTGCTTTGTCCTTAGACAGCCTCCTGCTCCCTCATCATCAGCACCCTGGGATCATGACCTGAACCAAAGGCAAACGTTTAGCTGACTGAGCCACCCAGGCAGCCCTGAAATGATCACTCTTTTTTTTTTTTTTAAGATTTTATTTATTTATTTGTCAGAGAGAGAGAGAGAATGAGAAGGCAAATGCTCAAGCAGGCCCAGTGGCAGAGGCAGAGAGAGAAGCAGGCTCCTCGCTGAGCAAGGGACCTGACGTGGGACTGGATCTCAGTGGGATCATGACCTGAGCCAAAAGCAGCCACTTAACTGACTGAGGCACCCAGGCAATCCTGAGATGACCACTCTTGAATCAAAAGTAACACCTCTGCCTCCTTAGAAGATCGACTTCAGTCACTGCAATATTTTTAATGAGGGGAATTCTTTATCTTTTGAGTGTACACTTGACTTCAGGAAACATCTATGCCACGTGAAGTTGATTCTGGAAATAGGTTAAGGAAGGTTCTTTTTTGTTGAAAATTCAGTTTTGATTATAAAACAACTTGCAAAATAATCTTTGTAAGTTCTTCCCAAAACACTGGTGTCAAAATGGATCAGTGTGTGGCATCCCAGGGTATCTCCTTTGAAGGAAGTTGACTATACAATTTCTTTCATGTTTATTGTAACAAATCAGCCTAGGATTACAGTTTGTGTGGTAGAGCCCACGATCTGGCAGTCTTTCAGACGCCAAATGCAAGTTTGCAGTCCATGTTTTCTCGTGGGTATATTGAGATTGAAGTGGGGGGAAAATGGAGATTTTACTTATAAATTGTTATATTTATATAAAATTTTATATATTTATAAAATAAATAAATTTTATATACTTATAAAATAAATATATTTTATTTATTTATAGATTTTATTTATTTTATTTCTACAACTTCCATCATCAGGTAAGAGGAGAGAGTTATCCAAAAAGTTTTTAAGCGTATATGTGTGTATTTTTACTGTACCTTAAAAGTAATTATTAAAAGTTTGAAAGTGGTTTGAAGATAATATTAATTTTTAAATATAAGTTGTCCCATCCTCCGATGAAAATAAATCATAAATCCAGGTCACTTCACTACTTATATTCTGAACCCTGCGCCATGATAAAGGAGTCAGATTCAGTGGAAAAGAGGATTTAAGATATCAATTTGACTAATTATTTATTGTTTTGTTTGTTTTTTTCCACTTGAGCCACTTTATCGCTGCATCTATTTCTTACCATCTGCATTTACCAAGTGTGGTAGGAATGCAGGGTAGCTCTCCCTCTACTTCTTATTTTCCCTCAATCCTCTTCGTGATTCCTTCCTATGGGTGAAAACAGAGGGCAGAAGGGGAATACACGTGCGGGACAGATGGAGCAGGAGGTTTCCCAGGGGGCTGGTGCATATGGATCAACTCTGCAGTGCCTGGAGTTGTTACTATGCTACGGGTTGTCTCAAAACAATAACGCCAGTCTCTTGCTCTACTGGCTGAGGCTGGCTGATATTTCTAGGCAAAATTAACAAGCTCTCAGCAAGCTGAGACTTTTAATGACCCCCAGGGAGCTTGGAAATTTGCTTGGGAACCGAAGTTTAACTTTCTCCCAGAAATAGATATGGGGAGATGGGAAGGAATGCTTTGGGGGACTATGAGAAATGTGATGACATTGTATTTTTACCATGAAAGAAGCAGAGCATACTTAGAGCTAAAAGGGATTTCAGAGCTCTCGTTCTATACCTTCCTTCACTGATGAGGGTAAAAGAGGCACACAATAGCACAATTAGTTCATGGCAGATCATAAGGAGATGGAGGATGTTCTGATCTCCTGTGCCAGCTTATTTTATGTGCATATCTGTTTTGAAATTCAAGTTCATTCATTTTGTTCACTCATCCAAATAGCATTTCCTAAAACACAGACTTGGTGTTGAGATCTAGTAAATCTCTTTCTTCCCAGGAGACTAAGAGAATGATGATCATGAGATATCTCTTTGACTACGTTTCCATTTGGACAATCTGAACATGGTCAGCTACTGCAAATGAAAGTTAATTTGGAAGTGAACACAGGAGGAGTGGGCTGGAGATAGGACAGCATGGTGAAAGAAACCACAGGCAGGAACCCAGCCAGGCTGGTGAGGAGGAACAGGTGGTCAGGTAATCAGGAAGCTGGAATCTATTTTCCAGGGAGTTAAAATGAGTAGTGAAGTTAGAATCTAAAGTATTCAGGCATGATGAGTGACATGTTCTCCAGCAGAGGCACATTGTTGATTTTATGAGGGTACTGCCAATGTTTTTGAAGGAACCCTTAAAATCATGATGATAAGCAAAAAAATCAATTTTAAGATATACTTTTGGTATTTTAGCTTTGATAATTTTATTTTGACTACCAAGTTTTTTTTGGACCAGTTTGAAAGTTTCTATGGAGAACAATTTCTTTATCCAAAAATAAAGCAAAACTATTTTTCTTTCTTTCCAACCTTTTTCTCATATACACACATATATATATGAGAAAATATACACATATGCACATATATACATATATGTGTATACACACACACACACACACACACACATATATATATATGCAGTTTTCTTTCCTTCTAATTTCTTTTTACTCTATAGTTGATAATGAGTCCGATGGGTTGTTAATCACTGTGTCTACAAAAGAGATTTTGGTAAAAGATGAGGCACTGATATATATACATATATATATTTTTTAAACTAAAAAGTGTATATATGATATCTTTTATTATCTCACAAGCAATTTATCCTAGATGTGCCAAGGCAAGGCTGTTAATGAGGTGCTGAGATTTCTGGGCCTAAGGCGGGGAAGAACTATATGTCTTCTTGAGATTTGGAGAAGCCTTATCCTACAGCAGGTCAGATGAACTGCTTGTACTTAACCAGATAACCAGATACTAGAGAACAGAACAGAAGAGCTTCAACAGTCCTTATAGAGGCACATCTAGATGCTATCCAGAGAAGTGGGGATGCTAGCAGGCAAGGTACCATAGGTCTGACCAGTCATAATGGTTAGACCAGTTAGAAATGTCCTAAAGGAAGGAAATGGTGGTGTAGACAAAACAGACTAGAATAATGAGAGAGGCAGGCACCTAACTCTAGAATTAGGGGCTCTATATAGCTCAGGTTTTATTGCCTTAATATTTGGCTCTTTTTGTCTCCCTGTGATCCCAACAGAAGATGATCCGGAGGCTACCAGAAGGTTGGAGAAGTTGGCTGATCGTTGTTCTATTTAGGTCAGTAGAATGTTGGAGGTAAGCCCCTATTTTCCTCACCTGTCTTATAGCAGACACTTTTAAGGTATGCTTCAGAATTTCCCTAGCTGAGGGTAGGCAGGTAAGTTTGATTTAAGGGTGTGGTGGCAAAAGTAATAGACCATTTGTTGCATATTAAAACCCATATTCTCCAAACCTGCATTTCAGCGATCAAGGTAATATTTGGATATTTTTTGCTTCCATTTCTGCATCTACTCAAGTGGTTCTAAAACTGAAGTTGGAGAATTGATTAATCATCAATCCTAATATTCCAACAGCAGAAGACATAGATTCAGTTTCTAAAGTAGATTTCAAGGGCACAGCAGGCCAGTAGGAGAAAGTGGAGCTGACTTTTCAATGGAGAAGAAAACCTCCCCTGGATTAGGCATGACTGGGCCCAGACTTAGTCTCAAGAGTTTACAGCAGACCAGAGCCTGAAATGAGGAATCAAGGAGCCTCTTCTATGGAGAACTCAGAGAAGGAGATGGGAAGAGGTTCTCAAAGATAAGCAAGACATGAGGATAATCTCAGAATAATGCATCACCCATACATACAGAGTAATCTCTCCCAGAATTTCTCATGAGTAGGGTTTTTTTTGGGGGGGTCGTGCCACACAGTGATCTGGCAGCCCTTCCATAGGAATGAATTACGACCTATTTACTTTAACACTCATGACTATTACTAGATGCATTGTGTCACCTGTCAAGTTGAATTCAGGGTCATACTCAGCCTCTGTCTAATACATTAGATTTTACACACACACACACACACATACACATCTATGTCCATATTTATTTTGCAAAAAAAAAAAATTGTAGAGTCTGTGACTCTAGGTGAATGAGTAACAGAACAAAGTTGGTAACTAAAGAAAAAATGTGCTTTGTACAAGTTTAACCAAAGCAGAATTTTGACAGGAACTATGAAGATTTTTGAGGAGTAGGGAGAGGCAACACAATATACAGCAGGAAAGACAGTAAATGGGCTTCAGTCCTGGTGCTGTAACTTGTGAGCTGGCAGTCTTTGGCAAACCATTCTTCTTTTATAAGTCTTATTTTTCTCACTGGTAAAATTATAATACTAATGTCTTACTCAAAAAGAGCCTTGAAAGTGACACGTCAAAATGTTTGTGAAAAGAACTGGCATAACACCCAGCACACAGGATATACCCAACTCTCTTGATTTCAGTCTGAATTGTGTTTTTAGCTTAAATTATTTTGAGAATAATTAGCATTCTTATTTCCCTTTTTTCTTGTTCAACTAAAATGCTAGACTCCAGAGGAAGGAATTTAGAATGCCTCCATGACAGGAGTGTGGGGACTGAGTGTTTGCAGTGTTTTGTTTGATTTGGAATTGTAGAGCTCAATTAGGAATTAAGGTAAGCATAGGGACAGAGCTATTAAGGAAATTGGAAGGGAACAGACAGTCCTGGAATGTGGCAACTCCTGTTTGATTTTAAATGTAAGTTAAATATTAATTATTCTAAAAAAAATCCCACAGAGCAGCCCCTTCTTTTTTTTTTTTTTTAAAGATTTTATTTATTTATTTGTCAGAGAGAGAGAGGGAGAGAGAGCAAGCACAGGCAGACAGAATGGCAGGCAGAGGCAGAGGGAGAAGCAGGCTCCCTGCTGAGCAAGGAGCCCGATGTGGGACTCGATCCCAGGACACTGGGATCATGACCTGAGCCGAAGGCAGCTGCTTAACCAACTGAGCCACCCAGGCGTCCCCCTTCTTTTTTTTTTTAAAGATTTTATTTATTTGACAGACAGCAATCACAAGTAGGCAGAGAGAGAGGAAGGGAAGCAGGCTCCCCGCTGAGTAGAGAGCCCCATGGCAGGCTCCATCCCAGGACCCTGGGATCATGACCTGAGCTGAAGGCAGAGGCTTTAACCCACTGAGCCACCCAGGCGCCCCCAACTTTTTTTTCTTACACTGATAGATTGTTGGTGGTTTGCCTCTCACACTAATTTATTTGGAGGGGAAAAGAAAGTCTTCAGATGATCCTATTTGCGTAAGAAAAAAGTCTTCCAAACAGCTCCCTGTCGCCAGCATCAACAGCAGCTGAACAGGGTTCAGTTGTTGCATAGTGAGAATTATTCTTTTCATTTTAAAGGAATCAAAAATGTTTGGGGCAAACAAGAGCCCTGGTTACACATGATCAAAATAAGAAAATACTAGATTTGCTTATGGAAAATGTTGATAAAGTCTACTGCTGAAGTCTGAGGACACTTTGTATTGTTCCACAAGGATTTTGAAGAAAGGAGAGAAGTCAGCTTTGAAAACTATGCAGATTTGGAGAAAATAAGAAACTCCTGAGGATCTCCTCTTTTCTGAATTCCTTCCTGCTGGAGGTTCCCTAAAGCAAGTGGGTACTATGATGCTGTTGACTTGCAAACAGAAGTCGAAAGGAAATTCAAGCTTCTGTCAAGATTCATTCCAAATATAATAAAAAAGGAAGTGATTGAATCCCTTTTAAAGCTTTTGGATGGATTATCTTGTGCTTTGGCTGTTCTCTGACTTTGTAAGGAATGGGGAACAAAAGCGAAATTGCACTCTCCCCATTCATATCCATCTTAACAGACACTCTGACATCTGCCACTTCCAATGGCTCCCTTTTCCACATCATCTTTTTTATTACTTTCCTGCGTTTTTCTTTCTTTTCTCTTTCTAAAAATCTCACAAAGCTACCATCATCCAGTGCTCCTTGACACAAAGCATGTATGTTTGACATTTTGGTATGTAAAATGATTCATCTACTCCTGCCACTGTCAGTCTATGTGATCCATGGGCCTAAGCTTCCTCATCTGTAATATAAGGAAATTGATTAAGATTTGCAGTGCTTAAGCTATGTTCTACCACAGTGTTTCTCAACTTGAGCACTGTTGATACTTGAGGGTGGATAATTGTTGTAGGAGACACTCCTGTTCATTGTGGGATGGTTAGCATCATGCCCGGCTTTTATCCATTAACTGCCATTAGTACAACTGTACTCCTCTTCCCTAGCTGTGGCAACCAATAGGGTTTCCTGGAGGGTAGAGGGAAGAATTGCTAACTAAAGCAATGCTTCTCAAACATTGGTGACTATAGGAGCCCTGGGGAATGTAGTAGAAACATGAAGGCCCATACATGATTCTATTTCAAGAAGCCAGGGCATCTGTGCCTTTTACTAGTTTTTAGATACACAACAAAATTTGAGAACCACTGTTCATGAGGAATCGTACTGATGAAGTGACTCTCAAACTACGATATTGAGCAAAGAGCCTCAGTAACTTTTTAGAGTCCGAGGAAGGAAGGAAAGAGGCAGTCATCAAGGGATTTGTTAGAAACGCACATATTTAGGCTCCATCCCAGACTTAGGGAGTCCGAAATGCTGAGGTGCAACTCAGTTGTCTAAGAAATGGCCCATGTAATGAGAAACTACATTCTTGGTACACCCAGCAAGATTTACAGATGTGTAGAAGTATGAGAGACCCAGGGAGGACTGCCTTTCAAACACAGGTTGATGCCACTGGGCAGAGCACTGCTTGGAATCAACTTCTCCATCCTACATGACTCTTATTGCTTTACGGTCATGAACACTTGTTCTGACCCAGCCTTACAAGGCAGATCAGATTGCCCTCCTTGGGGAGGAGGTATCTGAGGGGTGGCATGTCTCAGACTCATCAATCCTCCATAGCACCTGAGGTCCTGATCCTTAGCCTTACTCTTTGGGCTATGGTATCTACACTAGACTAGTGGTTCTGAATCTTGGTTTCGTCTTAGAATCACTGAGGGAATGTAAAACAAACAAACAAAACCCCCCAAAACTTAATGCTGAGACCATACCCCAGACCAATTAAGTCAGAATCTGAGAGCCAGATAGCTGTATTTCTGCCCTTTGCAGGTGATTCCAGTGTTCAAGCAATATTGAGATGTCAATGAAATGCTTCCTATAAAGTCGTGTAGGATTTTTATAGAGGGAAATAAGGAAGAAAGATATGTAAAAAGTTTGAAAATGGCCAGTTTGGGAGATCAGTAGGATGTCTGGTATGGCTACAGACTCTTAACTTTTGATTCTGTGCCAATACTAGAGCTTTCCCCAAGTTTTCCTAGATCCTTCCACTAGAAGCTATCTTTGCAGTTTCTGCATTTCCATATTACTTTGAATCGAATCTAACATGTACCACATTCTACTGTTACAGGGTTGCACTGTTCTTGTCTCACCAATATGAAAAATGAATCTCATGAACACGAAGGAAAAAAAGTGAAATGAAAGCTTCTTAAGTGAAGACATGAATAGAAAGGAAAGAAAAAGAAAAAAAAAAAAACACAATTCTTGAGTGAGAAGGCTCCTGAAAGTGTTGGCACTGGGGTCTTTTATGGTCAGTCTTGTGTAGAAAACTGACCAAGGAATCTGGTAAATTTCTTATCAATATCATGTCACATTTGTAAATATCATGAAAACTTCTTATTTTTATTTAGAACCAACAGTGGACTTGTAACTGTCATGAGAACAAACAAGGTATTCCCTTCTCTCTGGTTAATATCTTACGTATAACGTTTCTTCATATCTGGGATTTCTGTGAGTCTCCTTAAGTAGCCCCCTGCTGTTCATGTAGCCGCTTACCTGTTTCTCCTTACCTAGCCTTGCCTGTCCCTTACTCACTACCTTGTGCTATAGTCACATATATGCAATTTGTCTCCTTCCTATACAACACTATGAGCTTTCAGGGAAAAGAACCCTGGCTCAGTCATCTCTCCCTTCTCCTAGAATATCTAATTGAGAATAGGCATCCAAAGATAGGAATTTAACTGACGTTTTATAAAATGATGTGGACATGACACCAAATGTAGGGATAATCTATAGCAAAGCCTCCTGGAACTTTATCTCCAGTCACACAGGAGGACTTCCTGGCCTAGTGTGCTTCAAAACCTTCCACAAGTGCACTGATAACTCCGGTCTCTGAGTCTTATCTGAAAAGAGAGAGAATCTCTAGAGAAAAAGTCTGGGCGGATGACCCAAGTACAAATTCTGGCATACTGAACATTCAAAGCTTTCAGTACACGCTCAGCTCCAAACTGGAGCTTTTCCATCAGTGAGATGAGCCAGAATGAGTGAGGTTTGGTGGAGAAAAATAATAACAGCATGATTCTTTGGTGTCCCTTGAAATTACAAAGCCAAAGCTGCTCATGGTCAGAGTGGTCAAACCCAACAAAATGAATGAAAGCATGAGCATAAAACCCCAGCAACCTCCTCAGCATAGTGGGGATTCCACAGGAAAGACTTTTTTTGAACATTCGCATCAACTACTTGATATGTGTGGCTCTTTCCCACCCCCCTCCCCTCTTGCTCACCATCCCAGTGGCCAAGGAGACTTTGGGGAAATTGCCACAGGCACTAGAACACAGGAATGCCTTCAGGAGGCAGGTTGGAGGAGTCAAGGCTCCAGTGAGTAAGCTCTCCGGAATCTCTTTGAGAGTCTGGAGCCAAGGGACAGGAAAGAGGGGAACATCGTGGCTCAGGAGGTATTTATGGGAGAGGAGAAGCAGAAGAACCTGAAAGCCTCCAGCGAAAGTTGTGTTGAAGTCTGGCAAGCGGTTCAGCATTCTCATCCCTAGATTGATGTTCATTGCTTATGTCCAGGGGTACTGGGATTTTGAATTGCCTCTTTAGCTTTTAGAATAAGAATTTATATCTGAAAACCATTTGATGTGTTGAGATATTTGTCTCATAGGGGATGAGGAAACGGAGACTCACTGCGCAAAGGCACACAGTTGGTACACTAACAGGCAGACTGTAAGGACAGTCTCACCGTCTTCCAAAGGTTCCCCAGGTCCTGTGATAGGGTTTATGCCCAGAAAAGTGGGCTATTTTGCTTTTCTCTCGCCCCTACCCCTGCTCCAATGCAGACACACACACCCCTGCAAAATGGGGTGCGAAGGCAAGGGAGCGACCCTTGGTAAGGGAAGGAGCTGCAAGCTTTTGATTCCACAGGCCCAGGTTTGAGTAGTTTCTTTCGCCTTTTTACAGTTCTATACACTGAACTCATCGCCCGCCTTTCTCCTCAAGCCTTTGCCCCTGGTGCTCTCCTCCCAGCCTGAGATAGTGCTTCCTCTAAAGGTGAAGGGCTCTGCAAGCTGAGAGGTCCCGCACCGATTCCAGAAAATGTATGAGTCCTAACGAAGAGTCCTAATGAGACTCCTACCCTCACTGAGCCGGGGTTTATAAAGCGAGTATTTCCGCCCATTCTGCCACGCGCAAGGGAGCGCACGTGGAAACCTCTCGCCCTGCGCTGGCCTCAAGCAGCGCCCGCTCTCCTGCTGGCACTGGGCGGTGCTGCGCCTGGCGTGCGGGCGGCGCGGTCCGGGCCTGCAGGGCGAGCTGAGCGCCGGCGAGCGCCTCGCGGAGGCTCGGGCAGCAGGAGGAGCGTGCGAGCTGTGGGCGTCCCTTTAAGAGCGGACGGCCGACCCGGCCTCCGCCTCTCAGTCCGCTGAGCGCTGCCGGTCACCTGGGGCTCGCGGGGCAGCCGGATCGCGGCGGGGCTGGCGCTCTCACCGCGGAGGTGGGAGACGCGACCCTGACGCCAGGTGCCGGGAGCCGTCTGGGAGCGTGGCCGTCCCGCGCCTCTCCGCGCCGGAGGATGCGGGAGCGCATCTGGGCGCCGCTACCGCCGCCGCCGCTACTGCCGTTGCTGCTGCTGCTGCTCCCGCCGCCGCTGTGGGGCGGCCCCCATGACAGCCCGCGCCCCGAGCAGCAGCGTGAGCCCGGGCCTCTGCAGCCCTTCGACCTGCTCTACGCCAGCGGCGTGGCCGCCTACTACAGCGAGGACTACGAGCTGGCGGTGCGCGACTTGGAAGCGGCGCTGCGCAGCCACCGGCGCCTGCGGGAGGTCCGAGCGCGCTGCGCCCGCCACTGCGCCGCGCGGCGCCCGCTCGCGCCCCCAGGCGTCGGCCCCGCGGCCGAGCTGCCGTTCTTCCGCGCGCTGCTGGAGCGGGCGCGCTGCTACCGCAGCTGCCAGAGCCAGCGCCTCGGGGGCCCCGTGTCCCGCCACCGCGTCAGCGAGGATGTGCGCAGCGACTTCCAGCGCAGAGTACCCTACAACTACCTGCAGCGGGCCTACATCAAGGTACGCAGAGCGCACCGCTAACCCCTGCGACTCCGGGACACTTTCGAGAGCCCTCCCCTCCGCCCCAGTCCCGGAGCCCGCGCTCTGCTTTTTAACCTTTCAGGGTGGGTCTCCTCGGACCTGCCTGTCCCGCCTTTGTGCATCTAGGGATCTGGTGGCCCAGGCTCGGTAAAAAACACTAGGTGGAACCTGCGCAAGCCTGTAGCTCCTTGGGCATCAACTTGCCTCTTGAAAAGGGGACTGCATTGATAAAATGATGCTTAAAGTACCCCTTCAGCACTAATTCCTGAGACGTGGGCAGAGCTGGGTTTAGTGTAAGGTCTAATCTCGCTTCATTTATTGGTCCAACCTCAGCCCCGTTTCTCTTCCTTCTCCACTCCCCCATCCCTCCTACACTCTACTCTGCACCTTTTCTCTGAAGTTTACAAGAAAACATCCTCATAAAGCAGAATTAAAAGTTGACTTGCTCTGGAACAAATTTGTTACCCTCTACTCTCCCCTGAGCCTACAAAACAGTAAAGATCAGAAGTTAAAGAGAAGGTGTGGTGGGAGAAGTGGATCTCTGTGAGTCAGTCTTCGTAAAAGTACCCAAAGTGCTGACTGTGCCTCCTTTACTAGAGAACTTCCAATTCCTGGAGGTAATCATTGGAGTGAGTTATTTGGCATCAGATGCCCAATATTCTCCTTTGGGGTTTTGTGTGTGTGTGTGTGTGTGTGTGTGTGTGTGTGTGTATTCAGCCCACCTGAAGTTAGTGTCAGGAGGTATTCTGTGTATATTGGTATTTTATCCACATTCACAATTTTGAAGATCTATCTGGATGCTTCAGCAGAGAGAATTCAGTCTGTGCTTCTGGAAACACACTTTCAATCCATGTTGCTCTGAACTTATACTTTCTCTCATACTCTCTACTTTCTGGGTTTTATGTCAATGGGTCAGTGTCTCCTCCACACCTGCTAAAGTGGCAGCTTTGTGGGTTGTCCTCCACTAGCATTAGCCAATAGGCCAAGCTGCATTTCTAGGGTGGCAGATATACACACCATGTACAGATCCACATGCACACTGTCCCACAAGGTCTGGGCTCCTGTGGGAAGAACACCCTGGACATGTGCAGTTGTTTGTGGAGTTCAGGAAATCACAACTGAGACGAACTCTGAAGGCCCAGTGCTAGGGCCAAGGGGCCGAGGTACTTGCTAGACTAATATCTTGGGTAAGAAATGAGGATCAAGCCTGAACCTTTCAAGGATTTGTCTTCTGCTTGTTTTTGCTTCTTGATGAATTTGCTAAACCATGCATTAAGTATAAATCTGATCTTTTTTTGGATGAATGGCCTAATTTTTGGTGGTCTTAGAGAATCAGTCAGTGGCAGAGATGGAGGAGACCTTAAGTACCTGACAGCAGAAGACATCTTGAGCCAGTTCCCAGGATAGAACGTGGGTAGTTGAGTTTGGTCCTGTAAGCATGGTCTTCCCAAGAGTCTCCGATGTAAGGTTGGCACTCCTGCTGATAGTTCTGTCACACGTTTTGGGGAGATTTTCCTTTCTCATGTCTGGAGAAGAAATGAATATTCTTCTCCAGTCCTATAAAAACAAATAACCATGAGGTAACTCTCAAAATGTGGGTTTCTCTAGTTCTGTAATTAGGCTTACATCACTGTTAATGTTACATAGATCAGTCATTCTGCTTCAGTCCCCTGGTCAGAGGTCAAAGAAGGTGAGGGTATAGGTTTGAGATGCCTCAAATTTTTGCAGTGAATTGGTTATAGGAATTAGTTACTCATGCGCACCTTTGTGGGTGAACTGTTGGGTGTGATCTGATGAAGCAACATAGTTTTAACAAGTTCTCCCCAAAATATGTGAACCCATGTCCTAATTTCTGTTTGATCAGCAGTGTTCGTAAGAACAGAGTAAGTATCTTCTAGTAAGCAAAGCTTCTTGCATCTATATAATTGATAATCTCTTAAGGAGGAGATACTTGTATTTCTTTGGAAACTCACTTTTGATGGTTGAGTTTGTAGGAGTGTCTCTGTGAACGTGTAATAAGGTGTACCATGCTTCTTCCCCTCCCCTCTCCTAAGAGCTCCACAATTTCAGTCTCTGCTTGGCTTCCTGGGAATTTTAATCATAAACACATGCATGCGTGCACGCACCCATGCACGCAGACACAATCCTTTGAGAGTAAAACAAAGCTCTCAAATAACAACAAGGTGCTGTCAGGCTCTGACAAGTCTGAATTCAGAAGTGTTTACTTCCCAGTGGTAGAATGTGGAGTTCCCCGGATGTGCTCAGATATGAGCACGGCCCCTCATGTTGTTGAATAACCTTGGACCTCTGTGATCCAGTTTGCACTTGAAAAGGATGCTCCTGGGCCACGTTGAATTCAATGAGGAGTTTGCAGCCAGAATTTGAAAACTATGAATCCTGTAATATGGTCAGAACTAGCAGGCTTCCTAGAGATAAGGAAGCACAGTTATTCCTGTGTTAGGATCTCCCAGCTGTAGAAGCTCTTGGGAGCTGCTGCTTCTCCACTGGACCCCAGTTAGTGAGCCACCGGTGGAAGCAGATCTCTTCTCCTGGTGTGTCGGAGAGGAAAATGTATTGAGAATTATGAAATCCGAGTCCCGACAAGTTCAATTTCTCATTTCACTGATGAAAGGGAGAGCCAGTGAGGGAAGGGGGCTTATTCAGTGTTACATATTTAATGGCGGAGCCAACATGATTTGATGAAAGGAGCCCAGGACTGATATTCGGGAGTCTGGCCTTTGCCAATATCTGATGCCCATGTCTGTGCTGTGCCTACTGCCCTGCGCCCGCCCCCTCCATCGCCTCAGGTCCCAGGGCATGCTACAATCCCCAGGGCTCTCCTTCTGCCAGATTTGGACAGCTCCAGGGATGAGTAGGTCCTTGTCCTGTGGCGTAACAGAGACTCATTGCATTTATCTTAAGCTCTGCTCTGTAGAATATTCCTTGAGAACGGGCATGTTGGGAATTTGTCTGGACAGCGATGAGGCAGTAGTTCCACCGGGTTCCTAGACATGCCTTTCTGTTTAAATGCAGGGTGAGACTCTTCAAACCTCGATTTTTATCATTTCAGATTATAAGACATAACTCATGATTCATAGCCCAAAGCCCGAGATAGAACTTTCATCATGGTATGCTCTGCTCAGAAATCTTCCGTGGTTTCTCCATGCTGCCTTATAAAGCCCACATAGTTGAATGCAGCATCCAGATCCTGCCTCCCTGTACCTTTCCCGGGGATATCTCCCCCACTCAACCCCCTCCCGCCAGACGGAAGGATGGCTGCTTGGTCTTCTCTATCTGCTTCTTTTGCATACCTGGGTTTTGTTTATTCTCTAGGAAGCAGGTGGGCTCTGGCTTGGGATAGATCTAGAACTGAAATTTACCTCTTCAGTCTCTGGCTGACCATGAACAAATGACATACATTTTCTGAGGTTCGCTTTCTCCATGTGTAACATGGGGAGATAATAGGACTTACCTGATTGATTTAGGTTAGATTTAAGAGAAGATTTATGTAAGGTACTCAGAGCAGGGCCTGTTTCTCAAAAAACAATGGAGACCTGTTTCTTCTTATTATTAATTTGATAGTAGATTTTTCCTCCTCCTTCTGTACATGTTCAAATTGTAACTGTCCTAACCCAAATATACCTGTTTCTGTGAGGCCCTCCTTCACACCCTTTGCAATTCTCACAAGAACACCCTTTGGGGCACTTGGGTGGCTCAGTGGGTTAAGCCTCTGCCTTTGGCTCAGGTCATGATCTCAGGGCCCTGGGATCAAGCCCCGCATTGGGCTCTTTGCTCAGCAGGGAGCCTGCTTCCCCCTCTCTCTGCCTGCTGCTCTGCCTACTTCTGATCTCTCTCTGTCAAATAAATAATATCTTAAAAAAAAAAAATAAAAGAACACCCTTTCTGCCTCCTTTGAATGTCCACAGCGAGGAATCTCTTCCTCTCATGTTTCATTTTGGACTGTGTTCTTTCAGAATTTATGTATTTGCCTATCAGTGATGTGAACTCCTTGACATCAAAGAACTATCTTAGTCACTTTTGTATCTCCCAAAGTGGGAGTTTCCAGATTGGGATGATTATTAGGTAAGGGATTATTATTAATCATCTGGGCATGAAAAATATGATTTAAAATGAGGGATTTAGGTAATGTAGGTCTGAGTTGGTCCTCAGCCTCTATACTCCCCAAACATCTATAATGTTTATGGATTTACATACAAATAGATATATGTACATAGATGTATGTAAATGCTCAGCGTATGTTTGTGGAATGAATAATAGCTTGGTTTCTTATGTATGAAATATTGTGGAGAAAGGTCTCTGAGTGGTGGCAGGGGGTTTTCTCACACTAGTTACTCGGTGTCCTGGCTGGTCAGATGCGGGACAAAGTCATGGAAAGACTAGATTCCTTGACTTCTCACTCTTTTCCTACTTGTAAGTTCTGGCTAATGTTGTAGAACTCTGTTCCTTTCCCCTCCGTCTTTCTTTCCTAATTTAATTATTACTTAAAACTGTGCTTTAGAAAACCCTTGACACATTGTGCCTGCTTTACATACATTTGTTGAGTTTAAACAAATGTAAGAAAGATTTTTTTTTCCCTTATCTTTGTGCTTGATCACCAGGAATAGTTTTGACAGTGACTGTTTTTCTCCCACTGTTCCCAGCCACTCAATAAAAACAAAAAAGCAAAAAAACAAAAAGCAAAAAACTAGTGGTGCTTATTTATTTATTTTTTTACTTAAAACAAGCTTGCCTCTGCCTGTTTTGTTTCTGAGCTGGTGCTTTGAGCCATTTGACCTTTGTTTTTCTTCTCAGGATTGAAGGGGGGTAGAAAAGGAAATAGCAATTAAGTTAGGCAATCCTATCTCCCTCCGAAGTCCTCTCCCTAAACTCCCTTTCTCTTGACCATAATCTCTTTTATTAGTGGTTTCTAGAAAAGAAGAGTAAACTCAAGGAACTTTCTCACTTTTAATCTGTTTTATCAACTTCTTTTTCTTTCTAGATGAATGCCTTCACAAGCACAAAATGGAAACCCTAGGTCTCAACTGTTAGTTCAGAATAAAAACCTTTTGTGTATCCCATTTTCAAATCTCTTTTTTTTAAACATATATGTAGACTATATACATTTTGTCCCCAAATTATTTCAAATAGGAAGTTGACTTTATATCTTCTTGAAATAGCTGTTCTGAAATTTTCCTAGAGATTATTTCCTCTGGGGGAGGGGGGGGCGTGGTGAGGCTTTTTTTTTTTTTTTTGTCTCACAATTGAGACTTTTTTTATGCTCGAGTCATCAAAATCCATTAGTACCATATTTCTGTCCTGTTTCTTGGGAAGGAAACACGGGAGATTGTTTGTCTAGCAGCTTTTAGGTCCTGAGCCAAGGAATCGGAATCCTAGTCATCTCCCAGAGGGGGCAGGCCATTTGGAGGCTCTGTCAGCTCTTTATCAGTCTTCCCTCGAGATTACAAATAGTTAGTGCCACCAAGGCTTTAAAATTCAGTTTGAGGAGAGTAGCAACTGCTTACTTACCTCATCCTTAGTCTGGTGAATCAGGGATTCCTTTGCAGGTTTTAATAAAGGAAAGCAGTAAACTGCTTGTCTCTCTTCCCAGATCCCATCTCTGAGAATCTAGTGTGTTCTGTCACTAATATCATTTGTCCCCTGCTAAACTCCAAAGGGATAGCTGTGTGGAATTCTTTTGGGAATGTCTGATAAAATGTCAACTTGCTTCATGGGGGGAGTTAACACATTCTGAAAGGTGGGTGGGTTCACCTAAAATTAAAATTTGCTGTAATGGTGGTTCCTTTGTACTGCCAACGAATTGAGTAAACTGGGTTTCTTAGAATCCCTTAAAGATCTTCGAGCTGGGAGAGAGGGATCAGTATTTTGCTCAAGAAACGTGGGAAAGCAAGGGCGACAAGTACTATTGATTAGAACTATGTAATGCTACAGCTTGAAGGACCCTCAGAGATCTTCAAGTCTATCCCTGTCCCTTAATAGCTGATGACACTGGCCTCACAGTTTCCATGACAAATCAAGAAGAGTCAGTAAGCTGAGGACAGAAGGTAGGTATTCTAATTTACGGCCTGTGCTCTTTCCAGACTCTGTGCCATGGGCATGGGTACCTCCTGAAGGGCGCTCTGGTGAATTGGGTGCAGCTGAGACCTGCAGTGGACCTGGTGCCTTTGGAGACAGAACAGACCCTAGACTGGCCTGCCCACCCTGCATTTTCATTCACGTGATATGTAGGCCACTCAGCCAAGAGTCATAGTTGTCTGGTGGAAAATTTTGCATTTCTTATTAGGAAAAATAATTTCTCCTGTCTTTTTTTCCATTCGGCTTTTCTCCTATAATTCTTTTTCTGTCCTTTTATCCATCCCTCCTTTCCTGCTGTCTGACTTCTTAGCTATGTAATTTCCATGAGAGCTAACCCTCATTTGCCAAATGGCCCAAACACATCTTTAAAAAAAAAAAATGATATGGTACGCTTGAGTGCTGAGTGTATGATTTTTAGTTTTCAGGACTGAAGAGGGTTGCAGACTATTATCAGAAGAAGCGGGTTTCACTTGGCCCCACCCCTTTCAGCTTTACTTTGTCATCTGTACTTCTCTTTCTGCCTTTCCTTCCTGATCCCTTGTCCTGTCAGTGGTCCACACAGTGCAATCAGATCTGAAAAGGAGAAGGTTGAGGGGGGTTATAGAGGAGAGAGGAAAGCAGGTAGTGGTAGAGGCATTGTCAGGTCTCTGGCTCTAATGAATTAAAGGCCACAGAGCCTCTTGTTTAATTGGATACACAGACATTGGCATCTACCTCTGTGAAACTTTTTAATGTTCTTTCCCCTGGATGCCCTGTGCATGACTTGGGCATATGTTGGGAAGATGTTCCCCTCCCCTCCCAACATCCCATCTTTCTGCAGCTGCTCACTGCCACATTCATGGAACATCAGTGTTCTAACCATCCCATTTTACAGATGGGAAAATAGAGCCTGAGGGAATATCAAGTTGTCCAAATTTATCCAGCAATTTAATGGAAGAGCCAGGGTTAGAATCCAAGAACCCTGAGTTCCATATCTGTGACATTGCTGATAACTATTATTTGTAAGACTCACACTAAAAACAAAAACTCAACCAAATTAAAGTGAAACACATCATTTGTTAGTTGGAATAAGCCCAGAAAATAAAAGCTCCCTTATGCAATGTTATTTCCTGAACTACTATGCTGCCCACTTCTGAGAAAAACTCAGGTATAGCAACCTGGGTTAGTGCTCTTCCCCAGTAAGCCTAATGCAAATGAACAAGGCAAAGACTCTTCTTTGGAAGGGAAATGAAGGAATAGAGCCAGAGAGAGAGAGAGAGAGAAAGACCCAAGATGTCAGATTTTCCAGGAGCTCAGGGGTATCAGAATGATCCTACTGGAATTCATTATCTGCAAAAAGTAGATTTGGTTTTTGCTCAAGTAATGGGATACTGCTGAGGATTGCAGTGTAATTAAACTGGAACTCAGGAAGAGACTGGAGAAAACAAGAAATATAATGAAATAAATAAATCCAAAGCAAAACAGAGAAACTGTTAACAAACCTTCAATCACAGAAACGTTAAGTGAGCCAATTTTGATTTGTTTTTCCTGCTTGAATGCTAAATTTTTAGCTCTTACTCTGCCAAGATCAATAGGCTTGCATGAAGAAATCAACACATAATTAGGACTCCAGACACAGTGAATTACCTTAAAACCAGATTTGGCTGTTTTTAAAGGAATGACCTCAAATTATAGTATCAAAGACTAACCCAAAAGACCATACTAATTATTTCCCCACTGAAACAAGAGCTATTTCTTAATAATATTTCTTAGATTGAATCCAGAATCAACAGTCAGCATCTGATTTTAGTATGTGACATTTAGAAATGGCACCAGGGACAGAGACCTTCACAGTCAATCATAATTTCTGTAGGATTGCCACAGACTCACTTATGCCATGAAGTCTGCAGGCTTTCCGTAGGCATTTCAGCTGGAGTGTCCAAATCTTGGCTTATTGATATTTTGGGATGAATAATTCTTTGTTGCCATGGGCTATCCTGTACATTTGGGGATGGTTGGCAGCGCCCCTGGTCTTTGCCTACTAGATAGTGGTAGCTATACATTCAGGACCCCTCCCAGCTGTGACCTCACCCCCCCAACAAAAAAAGTCTTCATACATTGCAAAATGTCTCTTAGGGTTCAAAATCATTTCACATAGAGAACCACTGATTTAAATATTTGGCCATATTTGAGATAACTGGACCTTAAGGTGAGACAAGTACAAATGAAGTCTTTGACAATACATGCTAGATAGCAACGTGTTCACTAATCATGATATTTATGAAAACGAAAATGTTGAAGTATAATTTGACACCTTTTATGAGGGGAAATGCATTGGAAATAGAGCTGCTTTTTCCAAGATGCAAATCCTGGGGCTTATATCCTACAGCTGGTCCTCCCCTGCGGGTGCACTAATGCGGCTTGCGGGAAAGAGCAGAGGCTCTGGCTTCACTCTACTTACACTTTTCAACTGAACGCGATAGGACAGGTTGCTGTAGCAATACAAACTAACACTTTTTAGTGCTAAACTCCAGAATTAACTTAGGTCTCTTTCTACTCAGAGTGTACCCAAACTCAGTCGTTTAAAAATAATTCACTGCAACTCTTAGTTTTCTTGGGCTTAGCTCTGTGTCACGTGTAATCTTAGAAGAAAACTTGACCTAACCCTAAACAGAAGAAGTCTGAAAAGTGGGGACCATAAATAAGAGGGTGTCAGAGGAAAGAAGAAATGGCATAGAGATTGAGACAGAGAGAGAGTCAGAAGGTGTCTCAGTCTTTTTGGGCTACTATCACAGAACACCCCAAGCTGGGTGGCTTATAAACAGCAAACATTTCCCTCTCCCAGTTCTGGAGGCTGTGAGGCCATGATTGTGGCACCAGTGGATTCAGTGTCTGGTGAGAGTCCTGCTTTGCTATGACTTCACATGGCGAAAGGGGCCATGAAGCTTTTTGGGGTCACTAATACAATATGAGGTCACTAATCCCATGCATGAGGACTCTGCCTTCATGACCTAATCACCTCCCAAATGACCACCTCCTGATACCATCACCTTGGGGACTAGGTTTCAAGACAGGAATTTCAGGAGGACACAAACATTCACTCCCCACCAAAGGGAAATAGGAAGATAAAGGGAGAAAGATGGAGAGAGGATAGAAACAATTAAGTACAGGAAAATAAGAGCAATGAAATCAAAAGAGCCGGGTCCCCCACGTAAAAGGATGCTGTCTGAAGTAACATGTGGGTGTCACACGCTGACATCCATGCCTGTCCTAGAGCCAGTCCTTTGGAAGCAAATGTTGGTCATTCTTCAGTGCTATAATGCTGTAGGCCCCATTCACAGTACAGATGTTTCTGCTTTGAGAAAGCCTAGGGTAGCAGGGCCGCTCCATTTCCTCAGTGACACAGAGAAGGAAGGTGTCCCTTTGGGGGAGATTCTACGTGCACAGCCCTGAAAAATCACCAAATGATATGACCCCCACCTCAAATAAATAAATAAATAAATGCCACAGGAAACCAAACAAAAAAGAGAGAGTCTTAGTAAAAATGCTCACTTTTAATTTACGTGAAACTACACTGCTTTCTCAATGCAGCTGTTAAAGAATTTTCCAAGCTCTGTTACAAGATGTGAAGATGAAGACATTTTCTCTACCTTCAAGTAGGTCATAGTTCATTGAGGGGAATAAGTGCGTATCCAGTTATAATATGAATCCATCACTGGAGAAACCCAATACTCCTATGTGATTATGTGGGAGGTCAGAGATGTTCTGTATCAGAGCGATAGAATTAGATGGGAAGAAAAACAGAACTTAAAGATTTGTGGCATGTGAGGAATACCATTTAGAAAACACTGGTAATTTTAAACTTCGAGATAGATAGGAAAACAGGACTACAAAATAAAGACTACTGGAAGCAGAGATGGTGGAAAAGCTGGATAATTCATTGAATCCAGAGTACAGGTTGTTTTAAGTGTACACTGGAGTGATTGTAAGTTTTAAAAGAATGTGTACTGGTCTGAGGCTTGAAAAAAATCAGTTTATGGTAATATATGAAATGCTGCCTTTTAGGAAATTTTACTAATAATTAGTTATAAATATACTGCCTCAAAGCGAAGTCCAAGTAGATTGTGACTTCAGTTGACTTTTTAAGTTTGTTAAGGGCAATGTCACTTTGCTACTCGAGGTTTCTGTGAAATCCTAGGAGCAGCTCAACCTTCCGTTTAACGCTACGCCAAGTTACTCACGGTCTTTATGATTCCATGCCTATCTCTGTGGAAAGATAATACAATCATCTTTAAAAACCCCACCAAAACCAAACATCGGCTTAGCTTTGAGGCAGTACAATTTATAACTATAATCCTTAGTAATAATAGATATTATTTATTTTGTTACCTTGTTTCAGGTATTATGCTAAAAGCTTTACAAAATTTTCCCCACCCAATTCTCATAATAACCCTACTACAGATCTTAGTTCAGTTGACCTTTGAACAACATGGGGGTTAAGTGCGCCAACCCCCACATGGTTGAAAATCCTCATACAACTTTTAACCCCCCAACAATCTAACTACTAGTAGTTTACTATTGTCCTGAAGACTTACTAATAGCTTTGTAATCAATAAACACATATTTTGTGTTTACATGTATTATATACTGTATTCTTACAATAAAGTTAGCTAGAGAAAATGTTCTTAAAATCATATGGAAGAGGGGTGGGGTAAGGGGTAGCTCAGTGGGTTAAGCATCCGACTCTTGGTTTCAGCTCAGGTCATGATCTCAGGGTCCAGAGATTGAGCCCGTGTGGGGCTTCCTGCTGAGTGGGGAGTCTACTCAGGATTCTCCCTCTCCCTCTGCCCCCTGCCTGGCATGCGTGTACATGCTCTCTATCACGCTCCCTCAGATAAATAAATCTTTGAAACAAAAATAATAAGGAAGAGAAAATACATTCATAGCACTGTGCTATATTTACTGGGAAAAAAATCTTAGTATAAGTGGATCTGCACAACTCAAACCTACGTTGTTCAGTGGTTAAGTGTATAATTTTCATTTTGCTACAGGAACAGTGAAGGTAGAAGTTTAAATAATATGTCTGAGAACATACACTTAGTACAACATAACAGAGTTAGGATCTGAACACAGGTTTTTCTGATGACAAAATCTGAGTTCTCACTTACTTCTCATGGCTAGCATTTTGGCATCAAATGGACGTATATTCAAAAAGTCCTGCCTTTTATGCATTGGGTCACCATGGGAAAGCTCACCTATATGAACCTAAGTTTCTTATCTGGAAAATGGGATAGTCATACCTACTTCAGTGGATTCTTATGAGAAGCTATTAATGAAAAGTTTGTCGGCTCATCTAGGTTGGCAGTGACACAAAAATACTTACTCTTTGCTTCTTGGCGTCTGGGCAGAAGGCAAGCTTGTGAGGGAAGGTGAAAGAAGAAAGAAAAGTTAAGCCAATATATCATGATAAACTAAGGGAATAATTACAATGTAGTAGGTTCAGAAAACTCTGAGGCCCAAAATACCAGAACCTGATCAGCTCTGTTTGAGCTACTGGAGTCAAGTTCACTTCTCTACACAATGGAGCACAGCCTCCTCTCATCACTGAACTAAAACAAAAATTATCCTGTGACTGGACACTTGGGACTGTGTTGCAGAAAGTCCTTTTGCTCTCTTCCCCACTACATTTTCTGACCCTTCTATTTCACAATTTCCTTGAGACTGTGGCCTCTTCTTTGTATTTTTCCAAAAAAAAAAAAAAATTGACTCTGTTCAAACACATTCCAAACCTTCTCTGTTTCTTATTAGTAGATAAAATCTCTTCCCACAGACCAACACATCTTGGGAATTTTAAGCCCCTGTAAGCCTCTTCTCCACCCTGATCTTGAGTACCCTTGGGGGATGGCCTAGGTTTGGGAATCCAAAAAAACATCAAGAGATCACAGACACTAGAAATATGACTGCCTCTTCTGTACCAGTCAGGTAAGTGGTTGAGTACTCAACAAAGGGAGGGATGATTAGTCTAGGATTAAGCAATTTAGGCTCTATCTCTAGTTTTTTCTTTTTTTAAGATTTTATTTAAAATCTCAAAATTTAAGTGAAGTGGGGGAGGGTGAGAGAGAGAGAGCGCACAAGCAGGAGGAGAGGCAGAGACTACCCACTGAGTGGAGACTGTTGTGGGGTTCAGATCCCAGGACCCCGAGATCACGACCTGAGCCAAAGTCAGAGGCTCAGATGACTGAGCAACCCAGGTGCCCTGGCTCTGTCTCTGGTTTTATCACTAATGTTTCTCTCTAGGTCTTGAAGTGTCCTTTAGGAAAAGAGCAACATTGCATCGGATGGCTTAAAGAGCCGGTTTCTCTCTGCCAGCCGGAGATTCTAAAATGCTTCAGTGGACTGGCACTGTGATGCCATCTACCCGCGGAAAAGAAGAAAGTGATGAGATTCTAGTGGAGTCAAAGTAGAATGAGATACCATGAGTTTGAAAGGTCACAGGAAAGGAAGTCCTTCCGGTGTGTCTGATGCTAGTTCTCATCTTTCTCATCTTATGGACAGTCACCGCAAAGCAGAACCTGAAAGAAGATCACGCTAGTATTAATTTGGTGGGACTTTAAGAGGTATTAGACAAACTTGGGTATGTTCAGGAAGGATAGAGATAGATAAAAGACTCAAACTATGTTTTATAAGAGAAAAGTTGAAATAGGAATGAAAAGACTTAAGAAAAATGGTTTTAAAAAGATCATTATTTGAGACCATTATTGCTGATCTTTATGGCACCGAGAAACTGAAGAACTAGGTCCATAGAACAGAAGTTACAGAGAACCAGATCTTGGCTCAAATCTGAGCTACTCAGATATAATAGAGAGCCCCAGGAGAAGGGGCTGAACAAGAATCTGACAAATGCTTCATAGGGCGGCTGCCTTTAAGGGTAAACAAGCACAGAAGTGATACTGAGGTAGATAAGATTTAATGGTTTTGTTTGTTTGTTTTGTTTTGTTTTGTTTTGTTTTCCCATCCAGAGTTAATAAGACTCTGTGATCTTATGAAATGAAAATTTGTCTTATACCCACAGATGGGTGATCATTAAATACTTTTTTTTAAAAAACGATTTTATTTATTTATTTGACAGACAGAGATCACAAGTAGGCAGAGAGCAGGCAGAGGGAGAGGGGGAAGCAGGCTCCCCGCTGAGGAGAGAGCTCGATGTGGGGCTCAATCCTAGGACCCTGAGATCATGACCTGAGCTGAAGGCAGAGGCTTAACCCACTGAGCCACCCAGGATCCCCTAAATACTTCTTTCATTAGAAAAGTCCTACATCCCTTTTTCTGTCCTCCACCTTCATTCTGGTTAATGAAATCTTAGACCAGGGTCGCCAGCACATTCCCTATGAATAACTTACCTAATGTGTATAAGGGAAGAGAAAAACAAAACAAAACAAAACAGTACCAAGCTTTAAAACACCCATGGGAACACGCACTCTTGTAATATTTAGCTGTAACAATATCCACATGTATATTCCACATCAGTCCTCTGGTTTCTGGCTCAAGTGTCTGTGAGGTAACATCTGAAGAGGGTTGAGCTGCAGTTTCCGAGTACTGCAGAAAGTTTTTAAATTGGATGTATAAAGTGGATCAGAACGTCCATGCATAAGAATTAAAGGTGGGTACCCCTGTCTTTGCACATGTGTCACAGTATACTCAGAAAACCCCATTTCATATACAGAGGCTCTGCAGTGCTATTCTCATTTGCTTCAGTTCCATGCATTCCAGAGGCCTGTCTGAAAACCTGGCCATATTCCACACTGTACTTTCAGTTCCCAAACCTTTGCCAAAGTTCATTCTCATCAGTTTCCTATGTCGGTTGCTAGAGGGGTCTGCCCAGGACTGCCCACTTAATACTTAAAGATATGTTAAATATTCTTAAATATCTATAGAATCCCTTTATCTGCCTTCCTCCTCTCTGAAATGTCTTCCTCACTCTCTAGATGGGATGGGAAGTCGTGCCTGCTACTCCTGGGGAAGAGGGGAGTAGAAGTCCAGGCTCTCTGCTGAGCTGGCTGGCCAGTGAGGGGAGGGCATGGTGTCTTTCCCCTTGTGTTTGCTCAAGTAGGACACTATTGTCACAAACACTTCCATTCTGTTATGCCTAACCTTTCTGGTCCTACAATTTGACAGAGCATGATTTGGAGGGCCTTTTTTGTCCACCCCCATTGCATTTCTAGGTTGTAGGCTTTTCCCAAATCCAATCTGGGATATTTGGGAGACAAAAAGAAAATCCAGAAAATTCACTATTAGGGTCAAGTGCTGGGTCCCTAGACAGTCCACCTTCTTTGTCCTACCTTGCAGTCTTCCTGTGTTGGTCCTTTATAATACGTCCAGAGTTTTTAGGGGAAAATAAGGGGATATCTATGGAGAAATGAGTTTATTCCATCTTGCTCAGAGCCAGAAGTCTCCATGCAGACTCTTTAAGGTGGGATCTTTAAATTGTGATGATGGTGAGCACAATCAGGCCCCAATTAGGGCCTGATTCCAAGACTCTGGCAGAGCTGTTGCCAGCGCTTTACTGCAGGAAGCTACAGAACAGTCTTCCTATCTCTGACCAAAGGCTTCAGTCAACTTTCTTCTACCAACAGTACATCAAACCGAAGTAAATCAACTGGACTGTGACACTGTTCGTGGTTAGTATTCCTTCCTACTCCTGCTTTCAGCAGTGATGCTCAGAAAGGAGTCCCAGCACTATTGGCGAGTTGCCGCTAGCCTGCCCCTTCACTTATTTATAGGTCCCTAGAGGAGACCTTTCTGATTTTACTCTCCACAAATACGTAATATTTGATCATCCTGGTCTATTCTCCCAATAGGATACCTAATAAAGATTTGTCTACTATATTATATATGAGAAACCAATTTACAGAGGACTTAAAATAAGAAAAAAAAATGCTCCTAAGTGACGATCCCCTCTTCTCATTCCCATTGTCCCAGAGTAAATATTACGCTACCATAATTAATACCACCCTCGTTCTACAGACTGTTACATGGAAGTCTCTGACCTAGACATTGATGCATAGTTGATATTACTGCTTGATTCTTTGTACTTGGTCCAACTTTATATGTCAATTTAAGATTAATGACATAAAAAATGATAACATGAAGCTGGGTGTGATGCTTTGGAAAGAGTAGTAGAGGAAGGATTTGGAATGCTGTGGCTCTAATTATAAGATGCCGCGTGGCTATATGATGATGAACGTCCCACTTCTTGCTCTCAGTTTCTTCATTTATAAAATGAGGTGATTGAAATGTATATCCTTGAAATCTCTGCCAGCTTTAGTATATTTAGATATACTAAATCAGATGATATCTCCTCTGATTGAAAAAAAGTCATTAAATGTCTCTAGACTGAAACTTCCAGCAATTAGTTGTTTGCTCCTTGATTTGGTATTAATAAATCCTAGCATCTTACTCTCAACATGAAAAACTTCAACGTTTAGTCACTGAAATGGATGGTAGGCTTAGGCAATATAGAATACTGAATACATTAGAGAGTAAAGTCAAGTGGGAAGACCCTTTGGAATCATAGAAAAAAGCTTTTGTAGTAGCATCAGCATCCTGAAGAAATGTTTTGACCTTATCACTCAAGTCAGAAACTGTATCTCTCTTCTCTAACTCCAGTACTAGAAACAATGTTATTTATTTGCTACACAGTTCTATACAGAACCTGAAATTCTGTAAGCTAATAGTTAAGATTCAATTTTATTTAAAGTTTTCAGATGATTAGTAGCCCAAGATTAACTCGACCCGTATCATTTAAAACCTTAAAAGGCACACAGTCTGATTATAAACAATAGATTAATTCCATAGATTCCTGAAAAAGACTTTAACTTCTTTGAATCTCAGTTTCCTTTTCTATAAAATGGGGATACTACTAATATTCTGTCTGTGGAACAGATTTACTGTTAGCGTTGAAGAAAGTATTTTGAAAATGTTCAAATTCTATACGAATGTGCAAGCATGGTCATCTTTTATTTTTAAGAGACAATGTACAGTTTATAAAATTGTTTTACCTTGTAAAATTGCTATTGCTCTATTAATAAAAGTTTTATATTATTTTTTAACCACACGAAATTGCTCATTTTTACTTGGAAAATGACAATATCCATCCTGGCCAATAAAGTTTAATAATGTGGCCTAAAAGTATTTTTCCAAATGCTTGCAAACTTACATAAATCAAATATGGATAGGAAAACCATAAGAGAGTATATGTAGAGACTTTTTTTTTTGTCCTCGAAATTTTTAAGATATCTGACTTCCTTTAATACATTCCAGACCCATGCATGCCTTTATCCCTGGGGGGTGGGGAGTGGGCAGTGGACACTTTTGCTTAAAATAATACTTGGAGCAGGAATTGTTTGATAAGGCCAGTGGTTAGAATATTTGCAGCTTCTTGTTTTGAATTCCTATGATAACATCAGCTCTCAAAGATTATCTGGAAATTGGTGGGAGATCCAGCAGCAATAAAAATTGGGCCTTCAAGTTAGACTTCTAGATATGATGCATGAGGTAGAAAGAAAGGAAAGAATGTGGACTTGTGAGAGCGGTCTAGTAAGTGTGTGTTTGGGGGGGGTTGTCTCATTAATTTTCAAGTCATAACTGGCATGATCCTCGAGCTGAAGTTATGTCAGTGCTGTGCTTTCCTAGGGCTTTTTGCTTGCTTTTGTTATTTTATCCATAGCTTGTTTGGTTTTTGAGTCTGTATGTGAGAACCAAGCACCATTAGCAGAGCAATTCCTCCTTCCTTGAAGGCATCAGCCTATCCGTGACAGAGTCAGGACATGCATGACAGGTCCCAGGGCTCAGCTTCCTGAACTGGTTATAATTGCCTTTGAGTGGTGTGAATTACCATGGAAATGAAGAGAATCACGTCTCACGTTTGCATCATGCCTAGAAATTTGTGAAGTACATTCACATGCACGTCTTCACTTCCTCGTGGGAGCCCTATGAGAAAGCTGAGATTCTTGGTTTTGTCCAGACGCTGAGAGAATGGCAGTGTGACTCAGTGGAGGTTGTCTCGCTCCTACGCCAGTGTTCCTGCCAACATATCACAGCTGCTCTCTGTTCAGATTGGAAGCATTCTTTGTAGCTACAAAGCTATAAACTCTAATTAAAGTTTCCATTTCAAGGCTCTCATGATGCCATTTTTCTGTATCTTTATCTTTTCTGATATGTGGTGTTTCCAAGCTAAAGAGACTATATTTCAGTCATTTGTCTTTCTCCTGAACATATGGGAGCTTTTTGCCCGATTGGGTGTCTGTGCTCACTGATCTATGACAGCATGAGAGGGGCTGGGTGTGAGAATTCTATTTCTAGCCAGCAGCTAGCATGATGGCACAAATGAATGTGGGATCTCCAAAAGTTTTTCCCATCGGTTCTGGAATCCATACAGCTCTCTTGCTCTCTAGAGCCCTTTGGCCAAGACTCCCAACTGTCCATTTCACATAAATGAAATGACCTTTACATAGACCTAGATTACGAGACTAGTTCTTGAGGTATGTTTATGTTCCCTTTTTAAAATCGAACTAAACATTCTATTTGTGTTTGGAATAAGCACTGATAGACAGTGCTGTCTCCTTCTCTGATCAGCTAAAGGTCTATAGGGTTTTCGGAATCTAAGGTAGTTCATTGAGAGAGATGATTTACAATTAAACATTTTTGTTGTTTTGGTTTTTGCATTCAATCTATATTTACATGTTTTTCCCTTGATTTGCAGAGTTAGAATTATGATTTGTTTTTGTTTTTCAGTTTTCCCCTAAGTTGACATATATTCATGGACTTAGCCCTTTCTTGTTGTTCCTGCTATGTGGCCCAAGAAAAACTTCAACTTAAATCTCTGCTCTTAAACTTTTGGATGGAATTTGTTCTTTCTTGTTGAGGAATTATGTGCAAAATTTATCCTTTTGAGGAATAATTCTTCGTATTTTATGGACTTTGAGAGAGTTTGGCTTTGAGACACAGTTCATTATTATTTTTTATTTATTATTACTGTTTTTATTTAAGTAATCTTTACACCCAATGTAAGGACTTAAACTCACAACCCCAAGATCAAGAGTCTCAGGCTCTACCAACTGAGCCAGCCAGGTGCCCTGGAGACACAGTTCAACTTTAAGCTTCTATGTATATCTTTGTAGTTTTGGGCAAGTTATTTAATATATTTATGAGTTAGTTTTGTCACCCGGCAAATGAGCATAATAATAAATCTGGGTTGCCTTGTCTGTAAAATGAGCAGCTTCTAGAAGTAGTATGAACATTAAGTGAGTTTATTCATATAAAGTACTTAAATATGTCCAGCGAGTCATAAGCATGAAGTACACATTAACTTTTATGTTAAAAACTAATGGATCACACTTTGGGAAATACTGATTTTATTCTCTTAGTAAGTTTTCAAACTTGTGATATGGATTAGGTTTGGGCCAGCTGGTAGAATTGTTCTGATACAACCAAGCAATTGTGGTGGGTGTGTTGTACTCAAGTGCAGCCAGACTGTTTGTTACATCAGGGCTGGTGACCTTGAGTCAGCATTTCCGAGGCCACCATTGTCCCAATGCGTATGGAACTGTGCCTGGGTCCCAGGGATATTGCAGGGAAAATGTGAATCAGTAGGCTGTTTTACTTGGCTGCTAAATTTGGTTTACTGTTTCATAAATTAGGACATATCTGTCTAGAATGGTTTTTGTTGCCACCAGCAACCAGGGTCATAGAATTGAAGGACATCAGATATGCAAGAGAAATGGAAAATAACTTCTCAAATAATGCTTTCTGTAAGAATCCCAAGGCTAGTGGCAATGCTGATGAGAGCTAAATAGGAAATGTAGCCTGAGGCTTGAGATTTCCTGCTTGTAACTCAAAACGGATGTGGAAACAGACGTGAGGATGTGGTCCATGATTTTCCTTCCTGGGTGGAAGGAATAGCATCAGTATTAGGTTGCTGATTAGCAGTTTTTGCAATGAATGTAGCCCCACAGTTGCAGGCGGTACAACAGAGATTAATTTTCCAGATCAGCTTCTTCTCAAGTCTGGTTATAAAACATACCAGATTGTTAGCCATTGCTCTGTATCAATGTTTGTGAAATTCTCAGAATGCATCGAAATTATTTTGGCTTGTGCTACCCAGTACCATTTGTCTTCTCGGAAGTAGAGCTGAAAATGGAGAAAGGATGTGTGTTTTTTGTCATGGAAAAGGACACATAAATAACTTCTTTGGAATCATTTAGTAAACAATATATAAACTTACAATGTTTGATCTTCAATTTTCCTGGAATTTTCATTAAAGATTATTATGGTAAGTTTTGCCAAACTTAAACAAAGGCCATAAGCTTTTCAATCATTTCCAGCATATCTACTGTTAATCCTGGAGACAATGCTATTGAACCAAACCAAACCAAAGCAGACAAACACTCCTTTTTGTACAGCCGCTTACTCTGACTCCCATCCCCCGTCACATCTCCCCAGTGCCACTCCTGATCCCCCTCCTGGCCCCCGGACACCTTCCTTGAAGACTTCAGCTTCTGGCTCCTGAGACTTCAGCTTCAGAATGATCCTGGCTTTATATCAGCTCTCTAACTCCCAACCTGTAATTCAATAACCATGAGGACATTGCTTTGATAGGTTTCCTTTAGTCTGCTCAAATTTCTTTATCTGATTTTTGCCCTTACTAGTTATCTTGTATTTCAGAAATTCTCTTGATACCTTCACCTCCTGTCTTCATTTACCATTCTGTCCAAACCATCTCCCTGCTCAGCCTCTTTAACTATTCACTGCTATAGAGGCAGGTGGGCACTGGCATTGCAATAAAGATTGAGTGTCTCTCTTTTCCTTAATCTGCTCTCCTATCAAGCTTTGAAGTAGTTAAGCCCTGAACATTACAGACCAGGGTCACAAAGCCATGCCTTTGGGATCTACCACTTATTGTCACCATGTACTCATTGCTAGGGGTTCAGGGTTGTTTGGGAGCTTTCTGCTGTTCCCCAATATTTTTTCTCAAAGTTGATGTTCAGAATCATTTTGAGTCCTTGAATCTGCAATTCTTTGTTCTCTGCGTGACTTTATTTCTTACATTATTAAGGCAAGTTTTAATAAGGGACAGAATTTAGGATGGTATGATGGGAAAGGAGAAGAGAAGGGATGAGTGTGAGTCCCTAAGAAGGTGAAATTAATACATGTTTGTATCTTTTTATGGATAAGAAAGTAAAGGTAAAAGAGCAAGATCAGAATTGACCCAACAGTTTGGAGCCCAGGTGATGGATGGCTTGTAATTCATGAACAAAAACAAGAAATACAGGAAAGAAATTGAGGGGAAGGATGTGATTTTCCTTGCCATTTCTGTTCCTCTTTGTCCTTTAAAAAGTCTAATTATATGTGTTTAATTACCTTAAATAAAACAGGAAAAAAATATTACTTGAAATGAATGAGCTTTCAAAATAAAAGAGCACATACCAGAAGCCAAATAGCAAACAGGACAGCAAGAATAATCCTCTTAATAAGTAAGGTTTAACCAACTAATGTTAAATGACTAGGATTGGAAAAATGCCATAAGTCCTTTGCCCTTCCTCAAAAAAATCAAAAACCCAAAAACAAACACTGAAAGACAAAAAAAACAAAAAACAAAAAAACCCCTAAACTCTCCCCAACCCCCCACCCAAAAAAAAAAAACAAAAAAAAAAAAAAAAAAACCCAAAACAAAAAAACATGGAAGTGAGATAACACCTCTTAATGAGACTGCTTTCTAGATTTTCTATTTTGTCTTAAGTACAGGCTGTTTTGCTAAGCTGACTATCTCCTCTGAGGTTTTGTTTTTTAGCAAGACAGAGATTGCCAGAGTTGGTGAGGAAGTGACATGTGGTTCATAGCAGCTTGACCAGAATATGTACATGGCCCTTGTGTAGGATTTCAGCTGAAACGTTTCCTCCTGGATAGAAATACGGTTTGGCTAAGATCTCCTGGAAAACGTGACTGCACGTCCTCAGTGACAAATTAGGAGCGCAAGGGATCTGGGTGGTTCCTACCATAAAGCTCAGGTTTGGTTCTCTCCTCCCTTTCCCTGTTTTTTTCCTCCCTTAATATTCCAGCCTCTTTGTATCTCATCTTCTCCACTTCACAGAGTAGAAATAGATACTGAGTTTCCACCATCTCTTTACTTTCATGCTTTCAGAATGCTGTTTTCCTCTGGCAGCCTGTCCATTCTCTAAAAACTTCATTTGGCATCTTTGTTTTCAGTGTTATCCAAGTCTGTTTGTTAGGGGTCTGGCTTCTGCCATTGTTCCTTTAAAGCTTTTATAGATTGATACTAAAAGAAAAAAAAAAAGCAAGAACACTTTCTGGCATCAGGAAACATAAGATACATATACTAACTAGTGCCAAATACCTGTGGAATTGTGCATTTTTCCCTAACCAAGTTGTCATTGGAGAGGCACACATGTTATAATCACATTTCCTTTCTTTTCTTAAAGTAGGAATTAGCCTGGGACAGCCTATTATGTTATTGCATTAACTATGAATTAGGGAGATGTGTGAAGTTGAGAGTATGTTTTTGTTAAGTTAAATCACAGTTATGTTCACTCTGTGTTTCCACAAGGTACCTGTGACTCCTAGAACCACTTCCATTGATCTGAAAACTTTATTTCAAACCAGAAGGCATTCAGCAGATGTAAGCTTATGTTGTCTCTGATTTACCTAGCAAGTAAATTTGTGTCTTCAAATCAGAATTAGATGAAAGCCATCAGGCATAATTTTTGGATCACCCATTTTTTAATTTATTTGCAGCCAGTATTCCTCTTCACTTGTATTATAAAAACTTGCTTCAATGTTTCATTCATTTATGGAACAAACATCATGTACTAAACGTGACAGAATCCCTGGCTTCAAGGTTCATAGTTTTGGGAGAGGGTAAGCAGATACATATGTCAAGTTTTAAATATAGTCTGTGAAAAGAACCATGAAAACACTGACGAGAGAGGGAGCAACTCAGAGTGAGTCAAGGAAAACTTCTCCGGGAGGTTGACATTGGAAGTCATGACTTTCAAAAGTCACCCAGAGGAAGCAGGGCCAGATCCTCCAAATCATGAGTAACCTGGTTAAAGACTTGGTGGTTGGTTAAGTGCTTGGTGAGGAAATTCTACTGACTGTAAAGTCCGTTTTCTAAAGTAATAGTTCATAAAGGTTTTTTGAGTTTATAATCTGTTCAGTGAATTGTAGAAACTAATCTATAATAAAATGTTTGCCTGTTTACCAGATCAATATTTCATTTTAAGCAAGCACTTAACCCAACATGTATTTTTTAAAGACTCTATGTATTTATTTTAGAGAGAGAGAGAGCAAGCAACGGAAGGAACAGGGTGCGGGGAGGGAGAAGGAGATGATCTTCAGCACACTCTGCACTGAGCTGGGAGCCAGTCCAGGAGATGGATCCTGGGACCCTGAGATCATGACCTGAGCCAAAATCAAGAGCTGGAGGCTTAACCAACTGAGCCACCCAGGTACCCCTTTATTCAACATTTTTTTTTTTTTTTTAGTCCCTATGACCTAGTAGACCCCCGAAGGGAAAAGAAAAGGAAATAAATGCTATCTCCTAAAAAAAATGCCCAGTCATTTGAGGACATAGCCATGCTTATTTAAGTGAAAAACTTGTTTGACCTGATGCATAATGAGAAATGAAAAGATGCTGTTAGACAGAGGAGGCAGCAGTTCTCAAAACTTAGCACAGGGCCCCAGATCATCTACCTACAGAGAGGATTCATGACTTCACATTCTTTCCATTTTATGGCACAGACACCAGACCACAGCCTTTACGTCACCAACCATTGAGACTCTGCCAGGCCCAGAAAGCCTTCCCCACAAAGGCCCCCATTCATCATTTCTTCACTCTGTGATTGAAGTGTGATGTGGTATCAGGCAATGCTGGTGCTAAATATGGGATCGAAAACCCAAATTGCACTAGGGTGGTAGCTTTGTGGTTTCCAAGTCTTTTTTAACAGACCTCACGAATTGGACACCCATCTTGTTCTGCCCAGATGATTACAACTCCATGGGCTGGGAAGGCCCAGCGTGACAACCAGCACTTGTTTCCCAGCTTCTGACGTGCTTCCCCTCACATGTCTCAGAGCCTCCAGGGCTTATTCCTGTGAGTGCTGTGTCCCTGTACTGGTAAGATACAGAAAGAAGGCAGGTAGAGGATGGGGACTGAGGTGAGCATTCGAGACAGTCTTCTAGAGTCAGGAGAGACCATTCACCTTGTCCTGCCTCTGGTTAGGAGGACAGAAGCAGAAGGTCACAAGGAAGGAGAGATTAGACAGCTCTTTAATCTGGTCTCAGGACTTGGAGGGCCATCCTGTATTGCTCTTGTTTCAAATGGCTACTTTGGAACTTTTAATGAACTTCAACCTCTGGCTTACAGTGTTGGAAGCTAACTTGGTCATTCCGTATGAATGGTGGTGGCAGGGGTCCTGGAAGTTAAAGAGACAGAGCATGTGGTGTGATTTGGGGGCTCCCATTATCTGCCTAGGAACACTGCCGGGGTGGTGGGGAAGAATTCTAACTAAATTAGGTCTAATTCTTGATCCCTCTGGCTCTCGTGCGTGCTGAGTATTCAGGGTATTGTATGTAGGGGACCTGAAGGGTGGTAGGGGTGAGAGCCAAATATCGCACGTTCCATGGGTGGAAGGAGGTTCATTCCTGAACATTCCCAAGTATTACAGGGACCATTGTCATGGCAGTCATATATGTAAAAATGCTATATGAAATTTTTCATTTTAATTAAAAATGAGTCTCATTAATATATATATTTTTTAAGTTTCTTATTTTTTTTAAAAAAGTTAGAAGCTATCTAAGCCCAGAGATTTTTCTTTGGGTCAGAATTTGATGTTCTTACAGGTCCATAGATGTTATTCAGGGAAGAAAAACCAATTTCCCTTTACCTCTCTTCTGATCTAATCTCATACGTTGTGTTTATTTTTACCCCTAAACTACATACCAAATATGAGCCAAGATAAAGATATTTTATTAAACATAATTTTTATCCTTCCATTCCAACTCTGACTCATTTTGTTTACAAACCAGGCACAAGGGAGACCCACTTTTTTTTTTTTTTTTTTTAGATAACAGTGTGCATAGAAGCAGACTTAATTCACACCGCTTTTCAGATCATCAATGAAATATGGAACTTTTGAGCTGGATGAATAATCTACCTCCTCTCCCTTCCTTCCAAGACATCTCAGAAGTTTGCAGTGTGGTCCGAGACAGTTATTTCACTGCATATTGCTAAAGGATTTTACCCCATAGTATGATTATCCAGTTGTAATATTGGGAAAAAAATAGCATTTTTTGTGATTCCAAAATTTTTTTTCCCTTTTAAAAAATTAACATATAATATATTATTTGTTTCAGGGGTACAGATCTGTGATTCATCAGTCTTACACAATACACAGTGCTCACCACAACATATACCCTCCCCAGTGTCCATCATCCCGTGACACCATTTGTTGCAATCCCACCCACCTCCGGCAACCCTCAGTTTGTTTCCGGAGATTAAGTAAGTCTCTCATGGTTTGTCTCCCTCTCTGGTTTCTTCTTATTTCATTTTTTCCTCTCTTCCCCTATGATCCTCAATTTGTTTCTCAAATTCTACATATCAGTAAGATCATATGATAATTGTCTTTCTCTGATTGATTTATTTTGCTTAGCATAATACCCTCTAGTTCCATCAACGTCATTGCACATGGTAAGATTTCATTTTTTGATGGCTGCATAATATTCCATTATATATATTATGTCTTCTTTATCCATTTTTCTGTCAGTGGACATCTTGGCTCTTTCTATAGCTTGGCTATTGTGAACATTGCTGCTATAAACATTGGGAAGAAGGTGCCCCTTTGGATCACTACATTTGTATCTTTAAGATACAAATACCTTGTAAGATATCTTATAAGATATCTTGTAGGATATCTTTGTATCTTTTGTATCTTTACCCCAGTAGCGCAAATTCTGGGTCATAGGGTAGGTCTATTTTCAACTTTTTGAGAAACCTCCATACTGTTTTCCAGAGTGGCTACACCAGCTTGCATTCCTGCCAACAGTGTAGGAGGGTTCCCCTTTCTCCTCATCCTTGCCAACATCTGTTGTTTTATGACTTGTTAATTTTAGCGATTCTGACTGGCGTGAGGTGGTATCTCATTGTGGTTTTGATTTACGTTTCCTTGATGCTGAGTGATATTGAGCACTTTTTCATGTATCTGTTGGCCATTTGGATGTCTTCTTTGCAGAAGTGTCTGTTCATGTCTTCTGCCCATTTCTTGATTGGATTATTTGTTCTTCGGGTGTTGAGTTTGACAAGTTCTTTATAGATTTTGGGTACTAGCCCATTATCTGATGTGTCATTTGCAAATGTCTTCTCCCATTCTGTCTTGTCTTTTGGTTTTGTTGATTGTTTCCTTTGCTGTGCAAAAGCTTTTTATCTTTATGAGGGTCCAATAGTTCCTTTTTTGCTCTTGCTTCCCTTGCATTTGGTGGTATGTCCAGGAAGAATTTCCTGTGGCCAAGGTCAAAGAGGTTGCTGCCTGTGCTCTCCTCAAGGATTTTGACACCGTGTTCAGAGATAATGAAGTACTAAAATAAGACAGGGATTTTGAGGAATAAAAGGAAACAGTGAGTTCAAGATGCGTTAAGGTTAGAGTCAAATAGATTTTGTTTGAATTTGGAGGATGAGTGGTTCAAGATGACCTCAACATTTGTTGTTTGGGTGATGGTGTAGTAAATGTTGCCATTGGTCAAAATGATCATTATACTGTAACGAGTTTAGGAGTTAATTTAGTGAGGCTAGTTTTGGTAATTGTCTTAATCTGTTTGGGCTTTTCTAACAGAATGCTATAGATTGGGTGGCTTATAAACAACAGACATTTGTTTCTGACAGTTTTGGAGGATGGGAAAGTCAAAGGTCGAGGCATAGACCTATTACGAATCTGGTGAGAGCCTACTTCCTGGTTCTTAGATGCTGGTCTTCTTGCTGTGTCCTCACATGGTAGAAGCAACAGGGGAGCTTTCTGGGGTCTCTTTTATAAGCCACTAATCCTGTTGATGAGGGGCTCTACTGTTAAGACCTAATCACCTTCCAAAGGCCCTGCCTCCAAATACCATCATATTGGTAATTAGGTTTCATTACAGGGATTTTTTTTCCAGGAAGGGGCACAAACATTAAGAATAAGCAGTGATGATCCATTCAGTTTATAAAGTTCTTCTCATTTCAGTACAACAGAACTATGTGGGAAGGATTATAAGACTCTTATTTTTAAGGGGCACCTGGGTGGCTCAGTCAGTTAAACATCAACGCCTCCAGCTCAGGTCATGATCGCAAGGGTCCTAGGATTGAACCCCTTGCTGGACTCTTTACTCAGAGGGAAGACTGCTTCTCCTTAGGCCTGCCACTCCCCCTGCTTGTGTTCTTTCTCTCTCTCTCTCAAATAAATAAATAAGGTCTTTTAAAAAAGTAAGCAGTAATGAATAACAATTTTTATTCAAATCTTTTCAGTCAGTATACTTTGCTGTATTCAACAGAATTACTGGGAATATATAAAAGTGTGGATTTTTAAATTTAAGATGGAAGTAAGGTAAAGAGGAAGTTATTAGCAAAGTGAAAGTACACCACTTTTCTGTAATCTATGGGAATGAATGCAGGGGGACATTCACAAAACGTCAACTATGCCAGTAATTCAAAAGTTAATTTTGCAAATAATTTTGTTATTATTTTCTCCATCTAGGTTTCTAGCCTGTTTTCAAACAAACGGTTAAAAGTAATTGCTCTTAAACAATTAAGAATCTGCTACAACAGGTAAAAACATAGTCTGCTCCAGTAAGAGTGATAATTCTACAGAGGCATTCATTGACAAGGGACATGTATAATCTGTTAGATGGTGTGGAGCTACAAGTGATTAGATAATTGTGCAAGCACCTGTCTAGCAGTTGGGAAATTAATCATCTTCCTTCTGCGGCAACACTTGTGTTCTCCATTCCAAAGCCTGGGTATTTAACCACATGTATCCAGAGATCTATTGCATCTCAGGGTGTTAGCTATCTCTACGGATGTTTGTATCAACAAACATGAGTATGTCCTCATGTTGACCCTCTTGATTAATGTCAGGCTTATACTAAAAACCCTCAATCAAAACAACAGACAGCACAATGACCACATCTTCAGACAGTGCTGTGCAGCAGAAAGAGCATGGGGTTCTAGCTCTCTCTCCTCCCCCTGACTTACTGTGACCCAGCAAAAAGCACCCTTTCCTGGGCCTCAGTTGTTACAACTGTGAAATGAGGGAATTTCACCAGGTGCAATGTAAGAATAATCCAGCATCTATTCCAAGAGTAAGTCTCTTTTTTTTTTAAATATTTTATTTATTTATTTATTTGAGCGAGAGAAAATGCACACTCAGGGATGCGTGCTGGAGCTGTGAGAGTGGAGGAAAGGCAGAGAGAGAGGTAGAAGCAGACTCCCCACTGAGCAGGGAGCAGAAGCAGACCTCAATCCCAGGACCCCAAGATCATGACCTGAGCGAAAGGCAGGTGTTTAACTGACTGAGCCACCCAGACACCCCAAAGAACAAGTCTTTAAGCCAAGTCCACATATACTCTCTAATTCAACCTTTAAGGTTAATGTAATGCTACTTTTTTCTCCAAAATTTAATAACAAAACAAAATATAACATAAAAATAACAAAAACAAAACATAACAAAAATTATGTTGTTGTTGCTGCTGCTGCTGCTGCTGTTGTTTTAACCTCAGTTAAAGCTGTATTACTTCTGTTCTAGCATGGAGGAGACTGTGACTCAGAGTCCAACTGAGAAAAGATTAGAGCTGAGGTTTGTCTGATCCCAAAGCTCGTGTGCTTTGCGTTGTTTCATATTGTTTCATAGAAAGAAAAATAAAGAAATGGAATAAAGGCATTTCATGGAGTTGGCATATTTTTATATATTCATATTTTTTTAACACTTCATGAGGTTTTGAAGCTGCATGCCACTGGTCAGAATGGCAGTTTTACTTTTAGCATTTTCTAAAAGTAACTAAAAAAGCATTTTCTGTAACTATTCATTTATTTGGTTGATATTTGGATTTTATGGCTTCTTCACAGTGGGGCTTTTCTCACTTTCCAATATGCTTTTAGGACTTAACAAATAATGTGACTAGGACTCTAGGTAGGTCTTCTGGCCAAGAGATGGAGAAAATTAAGACAGCTTTCTGAATGACTTAGACGTAAAATAATTTAGACACAGAATTTGTAAACTGTAGTTCACACTCTGTTTTTTTTTTTTTTTTTTTTAAGATTTTATTTATTTGACACAAATCACAAGTAGGCAGAGAGGCAGGCAGAGAGAGAGAGGGAAGCAGCCTCTCTGCTGAGCAGAGAGCCTGACTCAGGGCTCCATCCCAGGACCCCGGGATCATGACCTGAGCTGAAGGCAGAGGCTTTAACCCACTGAGCCACCCAGGCACCCCTAAACACTGTTTTAGATGATGGGGAAGTTTGGTTAAAAACTCATAAGATTAATTGCCATCCAGATTCCCTTTGGGTGGCAGAGATTTCTTATTTATGTCTTCTTCCTATTCTGAAGCTTGCTGGCTACAAACACGTGGTGGAGGCCTTGGCGCAAGATGAAGGAAGGGAATGGTGAGGGATTATTCAGGAATTCTAGCCCTATACCCAGTATGCTATAGTATACACAATCAGCTCATTCGAGTCCTGACCTTGGGTTGATTCAAATGCCAACTCTGCTTTTTAAGAGCTGTTTGACCTGGGCTAAGTCATTGAGGGAATACAACACTCTCTAAATCTCCTTTTCATTAACAACTCAAGTTGCTTTGACAAATACCTATTGAATTGGAGAGAATTTTTTTTTTTTTTTCAAAATAATGAGCATGGAGCACATTAAATAGGCCCTTAACCTATCAATTGTTACTGTAACAAAAACATCCACATTTTCATTGTAAAAACTCAGCCAAGTTTGTGGTTATTGTGTATTTGTTCATTTTCAAACAAGCTAGTTAGCTATTTTGTCTGAACGTTGTAAAGGCCCCGTGGGAGCCACAAGGCAAACCTCTCGTGCAGAGCCCAGAGCTGCTCTTGGGTGCAACTGGCAAAGGGGAGGAAAGGTTTGATGTTAATCCAAAATGTTTCTGAAAGGCTATACACGGTTTGAGAATGGATTAGATCTCTATAGATGCCTAGGGAATTTTTATACTCCGTTAATTTTAGAAAGAACTTTTATTGAGAGCTGCTTTTATGCCTGTGATGGTGCAGGCCACACCACAATTACACATTTTTAGAAGGGTGGATCCTTTGATGACAGATATAATTTCTACCCCCTCATTTTTCCCCAGTTGAAAGATAACCATTTAAAAATCCTTTGAAAAATGGTTTGATCCTTTTTGCACATGCATATTTTTTTTTTTCTCCTTCAGTCTTGAGGAGATTTATGTAGGCTGTAGTTTTTAGTTGAAAAGGACACACCAGGGAGTTGAATCCTTTCCTTAACCAAAATAGAAAGGGTGTGGGTTTTCTTCCTTTGATGTGGATAAGGCACACCTCCTCCCTAACACTTCTGATGATTTTAGTGTTTCCTGCTGTTGGGACTTTACTCTAAGCATCCCATCTTTTCTTCCTGTCTTTCCCTTAAACTATGGAAGGTGTTTTTGTATGACTTATGGCAAATACCATCTCTGAAAAATGATGCTGAAGAAGCAAGTCTGCAAAATTATTTTCATAATTGGGTTTTCACATTTTCAGAAAAACAGTTTTATCATAAGAGAAAGACCTGGATGTCCTTATTCACTAGTTGGATTTTATAACTTCAGGTGATTGCGGGTAAGTTCCATGATTCTCTGTGCTATGAGATTCTGGTTATATATACATATTCACTTACTTGAACTTGGAATATTATGTTCTTTACCAAAATATGATGGCAGTAAAACTTCAATTTTCGTCAGAAATATGCGTGTGCATGTAATCTTTCCTCAAAAGTGATTCTCCATTTATCCTAATGATGTATTGATATTAGTAGTGGTAATTAATTACTCTAGAGTATTATTTATTCTATACAAAGCACTCTGTCAAGCACATCTCCTGTATAAACTCATTTGTCCCTCATAAAAATCCTGATGGTGGCATTATTATTCTTAATATCATCTTTTAAGAGATGAGGAAACCAAGCCTACCTTCTGCATATCTGTGTAGTTAGGAGAAGGCAAATTTAAGATTTACATCCAGGTTCATCACACAAGATCAATGCTTCAACCATTAATTTGTTTGGCCTTGCAGCTGAATTTCTTGAATTGGACGTCTCGAAAGCCTTGGCAATTCAGAACATTTTTGTACCCCATGAATTGTAATTTTGTTAGAATGAGTAAGTGGCTGAGTATTGTCACATTATTCTTGCTACTGCCCTGGCCCTGTCATTAACTCTTTGAGTCATTTCAGCTTTTCTGCATTTCATATTATAATTCAGTTTATGTTCTAAGATAGAGTTGGCTTAAATTTGTCCTTTTAAGATTTTGAGGCAAACAGCACAGGGCAAGGTGTCCTAGGCCAGGCATATGGCTGATGTGCCTCTCCTCCAGACTAGACTCATGGGCTGGGGAAGGGGCCCCTTGTTCTTGGAGGCCAGAAAAAGAGAAAATGGTGAAACTAGGTGATAGCTCACTTTTGCAGTCACAGTCATTTTCTTGAAAAAAATTGAGGCCTTTTCCCTTTCTTCCGATCATTCTTTTTATTCCATTTGTGTTCAATTTCAATTTTGTAAGATATAACATACAGCTTAGTGTAGAGGCCCTTATATTATAGCCACTTATTTTGGGGTCAGTGGTAGCCTGAATAGCTATATGTTTTTTACATATTAATTACATACTAAAGTGAGAAAAATAGGTCAGGTAAAATCTTAAAGACTGCTGTTGAAGTGTGCATCAGTGTAATCTCTATTTTTAGCCTTTTATGTGTCAAAGCACTTTACAGACATGAACTTAATAAATGATACCATAAAACATACAAATGTTTTGTAATTTACAGATGGTTTTTTTTATTCATCATATTATTTGATAGTTTCTATAGCTTTAGGAAAAAGATAGGAATACTTAGGCTTTTCCTGTTATGCAGGTGGAGAAACTGAGGCACAGAAGTTCCGATTGTTTGTTTGGAGACACTGCAAACCGTGGTTTGTCTAACGGGTATAAATGTTAGCCAGAGCTGTGAGCTTGGTAATCTAAACCCTAAATTTCTTTTGAAGCAAATTATTGTTTGTGTGGGGATGAAACATCAGCATGTTTCTTTTCACTTAATTAAGAGGTACTAGAAGGTGTCTGTGAATTCGACAGACGGGAAGGCCATTATTTTTATTCTATCACAGAAGTTGCCTAGATAAGTGGTTTTTTTTTTTTTTTTAATAGCTTTCCCCTTAAATTTTATAGAGATCATCTAGAGTCGGATTAGAAAAATTGCCCAAATCTCAATCTCTTTCAGCTTTGCCAATAAACTCATCTGGGAACAATGAGATAAAGACTGAAAGTCTTATCATTGATACCCAAGGCCCCTCATGCAATGCAGCCTTGCTTACGTGTAGCCACATCACCCACTATTTACACCCTGTATCTTCTACAGCTTTAATCAAAATATTGGCATTGTCTGAATTCATTCTGCTCACTTAAGTACCTGTGATTTTATTTATGTGTTTCCTTTTTTTTTGCCTGGCAGGTCCTACCACTCCCCCCGAACTTATTTGCCAGACTGTAGAGTCATTCCCCTGACCCATCTGTGCCTGTGAATAATCTATTTGTTTTGTCTGCCTTTATTATAAGCGTAATATATAAACTGCTTTTCCCTACTATGTCACAATCACTGTGAAGTTGTTTACTGAATAGTTTTATAGTCTAAGCAGTGTCCTAATTACTTTTTATGCATCATTTAATGGCCTAGCATCTATCTCTGAAATTGTTAGTAACACCCTCTGCCATAGATGAGAAAACTGAGCACTGGCAGGTTGGCTCTGTAGGTCACACATTTAGTAAATAACAGACAGTATTTTGAATTTAGATCTATCTTCTTTAAAGCCAAGGCTTTTTACCATTAAATCATACTCCCTTGAGTCAGTGAATTAAAGAAGTTCAATGTCTTATACATTTCTGTGTACCAGTTCCTAGCCCCATGATTGATGCTGGTGGATCGTCAGTTAAGCAGGTGGAAAGTGTGATGCAAACTGGGGAGCGTCTTTCTGTGTCTTTTTTCCCCCCAGAGAGAGTGATCGTGCAAGCACGGAGAGGCAGAGGGGGAGAGAGAACCTTAAACAGACTCCACATCTAGTGTGGAGCCTGACGTGGGGCTCAGTCTCACGACCCTGAAACCATGACCAGAGCCAAAATCAAGAGTCATTGGATTAATTGACAGACTACCCAGGTGTTCTGAGTCTTTATCTTTGGGACATTAGTGGACCCACAATCTCAGGAAGATCTGTTATTAAGAAAGTAAGGTATTACGAGCTGTGGACATGGATCTAAAGGGATGCTGCCAGATCATATTCTACTAAAAATAAAATTTAAATGTGTTTATTGCCTCATTAGTTGCTTATTTACCATTCAATTTATGGTTTACTGTTTATGTATTAACTCAGTTCTCAAAATGATCCCCTGTGGTAGGTACTGTCATGTCCCGCTTTACAGATGCGAATTATTGAGACACAGAGGGGTTAAGGTGATGTCCATGGTTACATGGATAGTGAGTGGCTGAGCTAGGACTGGAGCATGGTGGACATTCAGGCTCCAGAGCCCATGCCTCCCACCACTGTGCATAGAGCTTCCATGCAGACAGCTCTCCTACCCCCTGTGCCTCCCAGCAAAGTGCCCATGTCTTGACTTTGACTAAAAAAAAATAAAAATAAAAATAAAGCATGCCTACTTGTTTCTTTGCAGCTTGCCTAGAAGAGCAGAGTCTTGGTTTGCAGGAAGAAAGTAATGATCTTATCAAGAATAAATAAAAAAAATGAAAAGTTTGGACATGCACTCAGAGTGCAGGGAATTGAGTCTTTTTTTTCTTTTCTTTTCTATGAAGTTAAGAGTGGGGAGAGTAACACTTGAAATTGCTATAACCCTTTCTAGTTTGTGAAAAAACGTATGTCATTTGGTCTTAAAATATGTCCCCCTGTCAGTGGGGTTATTACTGCTTGTCTCTTTCCTTTACTAGATTGTAAAGCTTCTTGTATACAATTCCCCCAAACCACTCGCCTTTAATAGGTGATAATGAATGATGGGTGCACTGGGTAGTGGAAGAGCAAACACCACCTTCCATTTACTGAGATCTCATGAGGGCCAAACGATTGACACATACTTCCGGGTTTTCATATTGGTAGTAATCATATTAGTTTTAGTCAAACATAAATGTAATCAAAACTGCCAAAGTGAGCAGTTTGATAGCCCTGACTACAGACTTTTTCTATGTTTCAACAAATGTTTATTGAAAGGTTACCAAATACTCAAGCCTGTTCTAAGCAGAGAAGACAAAATGATAACTAAAAGAAAAAAACAAAAACACCAAAAAACTAAAATACATAAACAAACAAAAGAACCTGTGATCTGTGGATTCATGGAGTTGGCTTACAGTCCTGGGGCTTCGAGAGCTAAGTTCTCTCCTTTAAGTGTTTGTCTACTCTGCCTACCTCCAAAGCCCAGCTATACTTTATTATGTCTTCGGGAAGAGGATTGGAAGGGTTTAGAGGAGCTCCCTGTCCATCCTTACATGATGCTTTAAGCCATGTCGGAGGCAGTTGGAAGGGCCCTCGACTGATTTGCCTTGGGCCAACAGGAGCAGTTTTTTGAGTCAGCTGAAAATTGTTAGATTTAATGACATTTCGGTTTTCCTGGTCTCATATTTCCCTAAGTTGTAGTTGGTACTTGAAATTTGGATGAACAGAGGATAAATTCTAATCCTGTTATGACTGGAGTTTGGTCTTAAGTGAATAATCACTGATTTTTCCAGGTTTCCTCTTTGTTTTTCTTTCTAAATGTGTGTCTAAAGGGTATTTCCTCTATTTACTGTTAAAATTAATACCGTGAAGGTAATAACTAAAATCTTTATCCTTTCAAAACCATTTATCTTTCATTACCTCTTTTGAGCCTCACAATAATGATGTGAGGTGGATGCTTGCCGTCCCTCTTTACGTGATCAAGTATCCAAAAAGGTGAAGCTGTATTCCCAAGTTCACCACTAGGCAAGGAACATTCTGTGTTTTTTGTACTGGACAACATTGCCATCACTCAGGATAGATTTCAAGACCATTCTGTTTGCTGGTGTGTGTGTGTGTGTGTGTGTGTGTGTGTGTGAGAGAGAGAGAGAGAGAGAGAGAGAAAGAGAGAGAGAGAGCAAGAGAGGGAAAGAGGAAGAGAGGGAGACATACAGAAAAGAGAAGGAAGAAAGTCGGGGAGGAAAAGCGTACGATTGAGAGAACTGGGGTGAGAGAGAAGAAACTCAAACTCAACTGATTTTCCAGATCTGGATTCGGAGCTGAGACCCCTTTGCTGGCAGAGAAGGCTTTTCCTCTGTCTGGACAGGGGATGAGAGACGGACAACCATGAACAAGAGCCAATTGCTACAGATGACTAGGCAGAGAAAATGTTGAGAGTTGCTAGGAGACCAGTTGTGCTGTCAGGCTCAGGAATGAGAACATGTCGGATGGAGGGCACTGGGCTGGAATTTGTGTTATACACAAAATGTTTAATCACGCATGCCAGTGGGACTGAGTCAGAATCAACCAGGGCTAAAAACAGTCAAGAACGTTTTCCTACCTCTTTTTTGTTTTCTCTTTTTTATATTTGTGTATTTTTCAGGTACAGACTCCCAGTTTAAGATTCCACAGTGGCTACGGGATGCTTAGAAAATGTTAGTGCCTCTCTGAGGGAAATGGTACTGTGTTTCAAGCCACCATTCAGAATGCAAAAACTTTTCTCCAAAAATAGTAAGGCAAATAGGTGTTTTAGCTTGCGTCTCTTCAGAGCTTCTTTGAGGTAGTTGGAATTATTGATCAAGTGAATCATCATGGCTGCGTTAAAGTTAAGACTGCTCATACTGTTTACAGGAGAAGACCAACACAGTGTGTCCTTACCTGTCCTTGGAAGACGTCATTGCTGATTTCTGTGCTCCCACCAAGCAGCTGGTGCAGCCCTGAACTTGTCGTCTTTCTTCTGTGGCTTTCCTTTCTCCTCAGATAAATGAGGACGGGATTGTGCCTGACAGCACCTTATGAAATATTCAGCTTTTTTTGATAGCAGGACCACAGACACATGTCAGCCACTCGGAACAACTTACTTTCATCCCATGTACTGGGATCAAAAAGTCGACTTGGAACAGGAGGCTATGTGGATCTGTGAGAGAACACTCACTTTGTAAGAGTATATCCCTTATAGTGCATTTATTCTTTTCTACCTTTTATGCCAGTAGCTTCGTTCATGTTCTAGTTCGTGTCGCTGAACCTATGATAGCTGCAATTAAGGAAGCATGTCACTATACTTTAGAATTGCCCGGCATTTCATTTCCTACAGCCAGGAATGTTCTGATTTTTGATAGTTTTTTGTCAAACACATCTTCTTTTTTGTCAAGATTCCAGGAAGCAGGGAGCACTTGGCTCTTGAAATCCAGAGTGTGTTCCTGCCAAAGCACATAAATAACTCAAAATTAAGGACACTTGCCCTTAATTACTTCTGTTTATATCTATCTATCTATCTATCTATATGCATATATATATATATATATATATATATATATATATACACACACACATATATATCTCCACATCTTTTTTTTTAAATATTATTTATTTATTTATTTGAAAGGGAGCAAGTGAGAGAGAGAGACAGACAGAAAACGAGCTGGGGGGGAGGGGCAGTGGGAGAAGCAGGCTTCCCACTGAGCAGGGAGCCCAACATGGGGTTTGATCCCAGGACCCTGGGATCATGACCTGAGCCAAAGGCTGACGCTTAACCCACTGAGGCGCCCAGATGCCCTTCCACATCTTTAAAAAAAAAAAAAAAAAAGATTTATTTATTTATTTGAGAGAGGGAATGAGAGAGAGAGAGAGCATGAGAGGGGAAAGGGTCAGGAGAAGCAGACTCCCTGCTGAGCAGAAACCTCTAGAATCATGACCTGAGCCGAAGGCAGCCGCTTAACCAACTGAGCCACCTAGTCACCCCTACATAATACCACATCTTAAAATGGCTAGATGCTGCCACTGCTGGCACTGAAGTTTAAGCCCAGGAAGAATAAACCCAAAGTTGTTCAAGAAATATGAACTGAATAGATGCAATGAAATCTGCTCGGTTCTCATCTAATACCATGCAGAGCAGAAGTTAATGTGACCACAAGCAGTTCAAGACCAAGCTGGGATTAAATATTCCTGGGAGATTTTCTCTGAAATGTAGCTGATACAACTTCAGAAGAAATACCTTCGTTTTGGAACATTTAACTATGAATCATCACAAAGTGTAGATTCAATTGTATTGTCCCTCTCATATAAAATCTGTAACAATCCCTCTATAGTATGAAGAGCCTGCCTGCCTTAGCTTTAATTCTGGGCTCTCGAGGTTTGTCTGATCTACCCTATCATTCAGCCCGATCTTCCACTACTTCTTTTCAGGGACCATAACTACCATCCCAAACTCACTCCTACTTGTCTCTTTCTTGGTACCTTTCCCTTTTACCTCCACATGTGTCCATCCTAGCCTTTCTTCGGAGCCTTTCAGGAAGCTTTTCCTGACTCCTGCAGTTTGGAAGGATGCTTTCCCTCTGTGTGTTCCTCCCAGTGCCTTTATCTTTTCCTGCCCTGGAGGACCATAACTTGTTTCACGTTCTGATTGTCACTCTGAGGCTGGGAACTCCTTGAGAACCGAGATCCTCTCTCTTCTCCCTTTGCATTGGTCAAAGGATCGCCTGCATTAGTTACTAATAAGTGATAGTGGAGTGGGTGAGTGCTGTCTGGAGGAAGGGCTGTTTGTCAGGTGTCCTCCTTTGGGGGGAGTGGAGAGCAGCTTGTGCAGAGCTAGAGGAGAGTTTTAGAAAGAAGTGATGGTAGAGCTGTTCTGATTGTCCAAGAGTTGGAGTCTCTGTGTACATTCCTGTTTGTTGTGCTTCCCAGGTTTTCCCTTTCATTTTTGAGGGGTCCTACGAGGGTGCATGAGAAAGGGAGAGAAAAAGACAGGAAACAATAGTTGACAATTGAAAGAGATGCTAGGTAAGGAGACACCGGCTGGCCTTCACCGGTGCCCCACCCTCTCTATCTTGTTCTCTTCTCCCTGTGACTGTAAGGATTTGGGATTGTTTCTACAATACTAGAAACACAGCTTTTGTAATTGTGGGAGTGAAATTGTGTTTGGAAAAGTGAGAGGTCTCTTTTCTCTTTACAGAGAAGCCTTAACTGTGAGATTCCATATTTAGAGTCATAGTGCTTAGATGTAGAGTTGGACTCACTGAAAATGATGGTTTAAGATGAAGCGGTCCAATTATAGTTGAATGAATAGATTGAAATAGTACAAAGTGGAATGTTCTAGTTAGAGTCACATGGCTTTTTTTATGGAGATTCAGGAGTAAACCCAAGTGTCCAGACTTGTAGGTTCAGTGTCCTGTCTTCTGTTTGTGGAGTAGTGTTTCTTAATTTATTGATAAGTCATTAATTTTATAGCCTGTTTCAATAGCTGATTTGTCCACAGAAAGTAAACTGTGCTTGAAAGTATTCTTCATAATTTCTGTGTGTCGTGTTAAAAATTCAGGTAAGGTTCATACAGCTGCAGACACAATTCACTGCCTTGTCTTATTTGTAGGTATGGGCTTAGTTCAAAAAGAGCAAAAAGGTATGGGCTTAGCATAACAAATATAGCAAACATAACAAGCATAGCAAAAAGAGCAAAGCTTTTGGTTGTGCTTAAATGGTCTGTTTCCATTGTCACAAGCATCTCTTCCTTTGGCTCTCATTTGCGGGACATTCATGCACCAACGGCTTTGAAACAGGGATTCAGCTTGCCTGATATCAGCCCAGCTGTAGACCCTCTGCCCCCACTCTTTGCATTTGTCCTCCTTCTTTTGACCACACTGCCGTGGCTGGGAACAATGCTGCCGCCATCATCCTTCAGTCCTGGCCACCAGAGCTGCGGTCCTCAGGCCAGATGAAGGAGGGCATGGGGGCTTGTGGTGCTTGACGATCCTCTCACCAGCTACACTTGCATGCCTGTAGTTGATTAGTTCAGACTTGCCTGGAAGTTGAAAAAAGGCAGAATGTTTTTGGTTCCTTTTGAAAAATAAGGTTTTATCAAAACTCTTTGACAGTGGAATGACATCCAAGTCCTTGAGGCCTCTCTTCTCTGTGTAGCCCTGGAGTGGGCCAGAGAGGTTAAAGCAAATGACCCCTTGGGCTTCCTTCTAGCTATGCTGCAAGTCTGCATTGAGAAAGCCAGCATTCGATGGGTACAGATCTTTCTCATCTTTTTTCACTGAAGCCTCACGTACACACAGAGAAGCACACAGCTCCTAGGTTGCAGTGGATGCCTCTATTTAACCAGGACTGCTTACCATCACTCGTTGTCCATTCCGAACTCTAGATTAGATCTCTTGGCCCATTAGTGCCAAATTCTGATCATCATTGCTTTCACAGGGCTGATTACAAGCTACTGTTCATATTATCTCCATGTTTTTGTGTGGTTTTGTTTTTGCTATTTGCAGAGTGATAGAAGTGCAGTTTAAAAATAGTACAGGAAAACAGTAACTCTGATATGAGAGAGACTGTTACAATAGTGGTTTAGGAATAATATTTACTTTTTCTGAGATAATACATGTTCATTGCAGACCATTTGCCAACTACAGAGAAGCAAAGTACAGATGGGAAATTAAACAATTGGTGCTCATTCAACATCCTCTCCCAGACCTAGCCTTTCATAACTTAATGTGCACCATTTCAGATACACCCCCGCTAGGTATACATGTCTATTTATTTATTTATTTATTTATTTTAAATAATATACTCCACTAGGTATACATGTCTATTTATTTATTTATTTATTTATTTATTTATATTTTTATTTTGTTAAGATTTTATTTATTTATTCGACAGAGACACAGCAAGAGAGGGTACATAAACAGCAGGAGGTAGAGGGAGAAGCAGGCTTCCTGCTGAGCAGGGAGCCTGATGTGGGTTTGATCCCAGGATCCTGGGATCGAGTTCCGCATCCGGCTCTCTGCTCGACCGGGAGCCTGCTTCTCCCGCCCCCCAACTCTGCCTGCCTTTCTGCCTACTTGGGATCTCTGTCTGTCAAATGGGTAAATAAAATCTTTAAAAAAATAATAATAAAAAATAAAACTTGAATCATATGGTATATATCGTTCTGTAATTTTTATTAATTAAGGATGTATAAAATGAAATCTTTTACATTTCAGATGGCAATAGTGTAACTATCCTATGGATATATTATAATCTATTTAACAAACAAAGTGCTCTCCTGCTTTGTACTGCGTACAGTTTTGTGCTCTCATAAAGACTACTGGGTGCTATCACTTTATGATACCCGTTTCCCCTCACTTTCTTAAGGCATTCCTGGAGTAGACTTGCTAAATCAAATAGTGCACACTTTAAGATATTTGAAATATATGGCCACATCATCCTTGAGAAAATTGGCACTGCTTAATACTCAAACAGAGGCAGCTGAGAACCAAACGTGTTTTCTAGAATCACTGCCAGCTTTCTAGATTATACTCAAGTAAAGGAAATTCTGATAATTTGATGGGTATAAAATTCATTGTGTCTTAACATGCATTTTTATTGGTTATCAGTATGAAAATTTCTTAAAAAATATATTTATTGATCATTGTTCTTGTCTTTTGTCCACTTTATTGAGGTATTGTTTTTCTTATTGCTATATAGGATTTATTTTATGGCTAAGGATATTAATCCTGTACATGTTTTTCCTAATTTGTCATTGTTCCTTGAATTATTTTTCAAACTCAGACCTGAGATCAGAAGATCTATCCAGAACTAATCGGAAATAAATCCTAAATAATAGAAAAGTAAGTTATCTTTTTAATCACTCTCAGATGACTTTTTCAGGTTTACAACTTTTTTGATGGTTTGTTTGTTTCAACATGTGTGTGCCTCAAAAGACCCATGAATACTATAAGAAGATGATGAATGTAATCTTTCCTGGAACGGGAAGTAGTGAAATAGCCCAACAGTGCTTTTAAAATTCTCACTGGGATAATTTGGAATAAATTAAATTGTTCTACATTTGACATTGCTAATAAAAATTCATAGTAGCTATAAACCAACATTTGCCCATTGATTAGTGTGATGCAGGATTAATTAGGAATTATAGAAGTAGACTGGACTTGCATGTCCCTGGAACTACAAGCAGATTTAACTGGTTTGCCAGGAAAAAAAACTTACTGAATATTTTAAGTTTAGTTCGATAATTCTAGGTGTCAGATTCCTTTTAGGGACTGATACCTGTTTGTGTGTGTGTGTGTGTGTGTGTGTGTGTGTGTGTATGTTTTAGAATAGGAAACTTCAAAATTAATATAGGCCTTTTAAAGGATTCTTATTTCAGCATTTACCTAGTAAACATTTGGATTCTGTCTGGATGCCTAAAACAAATCATGATAGCTAGAGTCAGTGTCATGGGATTTTGCTGAGTTCATGAATTTCAGTGCAAGTATGTCATTCTGGAACACGTTGGAATTTACTGAGGAAATTAGGTACTTAGATTTGATGTATCTCTTGGAAGCTAGTGGAAAAAATGTTCTAGAATCTGGAATGAAAGCCAAAATGATCTTACTTTCTAAAATTTCTCTATAAATTATTTTCCTTGATTTAATTTATTCTGTCTTTAAATCACTTTAAAAAACCTTGTGCAGTCTATACTTAATTTGATTGTGATGTTCTGCTCTGGCCAATTTAACAATGAGCATTTCAGACTTAACTAACAGAAGTTAAAGAAGTGAGGGCAACATGTAAGCGAGAAACATAAAGCTATAGCAAAAAAGGTGGGATTTGAGGCAAGTCTGAGGTAATGGAAAACCCCACTTTAGGCAGACAATGTGTTTTTACTAAAGATAACTTTCTGAGGAGTCTGGCTGTTGGTATGGCTTGTTCGAACTAAGCATGTTTAATGTGGGAAGCAGATTGGCTATGTATATAATCAAGATTTACTGTCCTATAAACTCTTGCTTCTTTGCTGTAACTGTGAGTCCTCCCTTCTTGCTTACAGCTCTTGATTATGCCAGAGAGGAAAAGGGGGAGGCAGCGTGACTAAGGCAAGTCCTGCATATTCCTCCTGAGGACACATTCAGTGTGTGTGCCTTCAGGAACTTCCTTGACATTCCTAGAACTTAGTGACATAAGATGAAAAATGTTGAACCAGGTTATTTCTAGATACCTTTCCATACCTTGTCATGTAGTAGGACTTCTAAGAAAATGGGATCGATGTCATCAGATGAGAACACTCATATTCTCACCATCAATTCCTCCAGCCCACCGGCTTCTGAAGGCATATAGATATGCTGCTCTTTCTCTTCTACCTCAATAACATCAATAATAATGTGAAATAAATACAATAAAATTAAACAAAACTGTGTAAAGAACAATATGATATTAAAATTTTTGACTAGTACTTTGGGTCTAGCTTATCTCCTATAGCTTTCCAAAGAAGTTCATGGTTGCAATTCTTTTCCTCTTCTCCTTCTTCACCTTCTTTTTTTAACTTGTGCATCATCAGTGTCTTTATAGCTACTGGATAATTCCATTGGCTCACAAACTTATGTTAAACACCTATCTTAAAACAAATAAGCCTCCTTTGACCTCGCTATTTCTCCAAAAACTTGTCCAGACTTGCTGTCTTTTCCACCTCTCCCTTCATTTTCTCCACAACTCATGCTAACCGTGTTCCTGTCTATACCTCTGCACTGCAATGGTGCTCATAAAAGTCCTCCGCAGCCTGCTAGAGCCAATGGTCAGTTATCTGCCTCCAACTTTCTTGACCTCTCAGCCATATTTCACTTTCCTGACATTGTATCTGGAACCCTTCCTTCTCCAGGCTTTCCTTCTCTTATTCTTGCTAGATTTCCTTCTTTTAACAGGGTGTTTTTTATTTCCTTTGTGGTCTCTTCCTTTTTTACTGACCCCCAGTGCTGCACCACACCATTTCAGTCACTGAAGAGAGATCACACAGGGATAAAGACCGGGGAAGCATGAAAGGAGGACTGATTACAAATTTTACAGGGAAGAAGTTCTGTCTGGTGAAGAGATTTTATTTATGGAAAGAGCTCAAAATGTCCCTTCAAGTATATAATATCTATGTTGAGATTAGGAACAGATTTCTAGGGACTTTGAACCCTCAATTTTTTCTAGCCTTGACATCAGTGAAAAGTCAGAGGGTGCTAACTCAGTGAGGTTGGTGAGCTAATTAGGCCCCATACTGAAGGTAGCAATTTCCTTTTATTGGAAACCAAAGTCTTAGCAGTGTCCCAGAAGAGAAGCCAAGAATGTGTCACCATAGACTTTCTTGTTCTTCTTGGTATACTTTCTCCAGAGGATACTATTCTAGGATCTGGGGCCTATCCACATGGCAGCTGATATTCATTCCTTAATTCCCCAAATATTTATTGAGCTTCTGTTATGTGGAAGGCACTGATGGGTGATGCTGTCTTAGATAAATATACCAGAGAATAGAACTTTTGTTGGAACTATAATTAAAGTGCTACCTATGAAAATACTGAACTCTTTACTATGAAATACCTTTTTTCATGGTTTCTCAGGATGCCACTGGGCATGGGATAGAAAGAGTTTAGACGTTGTAATAGGGGATTTCATCAGTGGATCTAAAAAAAAAATTGCCACTTCTTTTTTGATAAAAGTCCTAGAAATTATACTTTAATTTCAATTTTTAGATGTGAAAACATCGATAAATAGGAGAACTGAACATTATTGCTTAAGAAAAAATATACATTATTCAGATCAGTAAATATCAGACTGAGCAAAGTAGGTGATCCTTTTAACAGATAAGCCTTCCCGTTCAGGAAATTGCAATTTTGGCTTTTATAAAACTGCCCTGTCTGTGCCTGCACCATCTTCTAGGAATAATGCATTGATCAAGTAATAGTTTTCCAAAGAAAACGAATCTCCTACATAGTGTTACTCCATGTGGCTTTGCCAGATTTTGAGAATGTTAAAAATAGGAGACGGTTCAGATTTGACATCAGTTAGAGTTTACAGTAAGCCCAGTGTACCAAGTGTGGCGTTTCTAAGACTCAGCTTCTGTGAGAGAAAGAGATGGGGCTAACTTCCCACCAACATCTGTGTGTGTCCAGCAGGGCCAACCCACCCCACTGTGGCCAGACTACTGGGGAACCTACAGAGTCACCGGTGGGGTTGGTTGCGGTATCTGGAGTTTTATAATGTTTCAGAGGCTGGGACAAGGTTGTCGTTTTCCTTTCCAGTTCTCGTTATTTAGCTGTTGTTTTAGTTTTAATTGTTTGTTGCAGTTCCATTAGGTTAATTTCCTTCTTAAAGCTGTTTCAGAATGTTTGCTGACCGTGTATTCTCTTTAAAGCTTTGAGAAAGGATTTTATAAGTGATTTATAGAATTTATCTTTGCTTATATAAATAATCTTAAAAAAATCTCTTTATCAGATACTTATGGGTGGAAAGAATCTTAAGTATATGTCTATGGTAGGTGAATGTGTCAGCCCCACATGTAAACTAAAATTTAAGTACCGGCGAGCAACACAAAACCATGACTTATCCAAAAGGAAAAGCCAAGAGAAATTGAGATGACAGAGAATGGAAGGAGGACCTGAGGGTCTGTCATTGGGAGTTTTTGTGTCACTATTTCTTTTTTATTTATTTGCACAGGTGAGGGAAATGATTAGTGAAAGGGATATGGAATTCACACAAGGATTTTTGTCTTTGCTTCTAAGGAAGAGACATGGAGCTCAAGTTTCCAGAGTGTGGAAGGGAATCTCACAATAATTTGTATTTCTTCTTCCTCCTTCTCTTTTCTCTTCCTTTATGTTTTGTTCAACAAATATTTCTTGAATGCCATATGTTAGGCATTGGACTAGGTAAAAAGATGGATCACATTTCAATCATACCTACTAAGAACTAAGAATCTAGTAGTGGAGATATCTACCAACACACACACACACATACACACACACACACACACACACACACACACACACCATAGCTAAATGTAAAGATAAACCACTTGTGAATGTTGTGGAAAGATTTATTATTCAGCTAGTGACTGTCAGAGTGCTTTATCCAGAAAGTGACATGTGAACCAAAGATAAGAAAGAAAGCATTCAGAAGACAGTGTACACAGGAGGAGTACCAGGAACAAAAGCAGAGGTGGGAGATGAGGGGCTCTCTAGCTTTTTTTTTTTTTTTTTTTTTTTTAAATAAGGAAGCTCTGCATAGACAAAGCGAGAGATATAGGTTGGAGCCAGATTGGGACTGAGCTTGAATGGCATATTAAGAAATTTATACTGTAGATGGTAAGTCTTAAATGATTTTAAGCAGAGGAATTTCATTGTCAGATTTGTTTCATAAAATTATGTAGACAACACATTGCAGGAGGACAGACCAATGGAAGATGGACAGAGGCTTTCATAGTAGCCCAGAAAGGCTTTCTCACATCACGGTGACAAAGGCAGATATGACAGCCTAATATTGTACTTTATGTAAAATTAAGGAAGTAGCACCACAAACCAAACAATGTTTCTTTTCAAATGTTATGTTGACCAACATTTTGGCTGAAGAGAGAGAAAAAAAGAGAGTGCAAGAATGAGGAAGCCATCGATTAGAATGGCATAGGTACAGAAAAAAAAAATCGCTGTGTCTTTATTACTATAACTCTGGCTTTTGTAAAAGAGAAACTCCTAAGTCTTAGTGGTTTAAAACAGTAAGAATCATTCTCACATACAAAGTCCCCAAGTGGTGGTGGGTGGTGGTGGGGAGTTCCGTTCTCTGCCATCTTAAACGAAGGGCTTTCAGGATCTTCTTGGGTGTTATGACATCTCTTGGCTATTTGGTAGAAAAGAGAGGAGAAAGAGTTCAGGATTACATGGGAGGCTTTTCTGGGTCAGGTCTGGAAATGGCATACAACACCTGGATCCCTATTTCATTATCTAACTCAGTCTTGCAGCCACAATTAATACGACAGGGCTGAGAATTATACTCTAGCTCTGTGCCCAGATCAAAAGAAAGCAAGTTGAGCGAACAACTGGACAATCTCAGAAATACTGACAGGGCCTGAACTGACCCTGGGAGAAACTAGATTCCGTAATGGAGGCCATAAGACTCTTCTGGTGACCCTGGCCATCTTGCATTCTGGGGCAAGGGCTTTTGAAGCACAGACATCCTGTACTTCCTCCTGCCAGGAACATGCTCCAGATACCATTTAATTTATGGGGGTGTAGATTTCCAAAACTGTACGGAGTTTCATCTTTTTAAACTGCGGACAGTCTTTGTGTTTCTTAAATCTATACGTTAGGACGGTCACCTCAGTGAAGCCTAGGGCTGGGCCAGTTTTTGCCCTGTGCCTATTCCCAGTGCCTGTCAGAATGCCTCACACACTCTGAATCTTAGTAAGAAGAGGCCAGATAAATACAAATGTGAATGTATGAAGACAACAAATATTCAGGAGCTGTTCATTGTATTTATATCAATCTACAAAATAGGTCCCTGCTTGAAACCATCCATTCCAGTCTCGAGTCTCCGTATCCTGACATGATTCACTTGCGTAGTCAGCATCGTCTTGTCCCCTGACTCACTCCTCAGATGGGATCAGAAACAAAATGCCCCGTGTTCCAGAATTTTTTTTATTGAGAATGTTTATTCTCAAATTATTTTGTTTTAATATTTACTTAGGGTTGATTTAAACTTAACTGTTCATATAGGTTGTTGAGTATAAGCAGTCTCAAATCTAACTCATCACAGAAAAAGAATGGGGGCTCGTCAGTTTCTTTCATTGCAGGAAATAGTTAAACTTTCTTTAAGACCTCTGCCTCTCTCTCTCCAGTACTTTGCTTACAGTATCCTCCGATGACAGTTTGAGTTTCAGGGGCAACTCAGAGGGTCTCTGCTGGTCACAACACAAGCTTTGTTCATGCTAAGGATAATACGAACTCTAAAAATAATCATGACAATGGGTGAGAGGAGACTTGGACATATTTATATATCACTGAATGCCAAAATTGGAAACCTTACTAGAATATTATTTGAATCTATCTCTAATAAAACATATACCTGGTATTTAATAGAACATTAAATTTGTAATCAGAGGTTTTTAAGGTTAAAAATGCAAAACAGAAGTCTAGAAGCAACTGTAGATATGACTTCTAAAAATAACTTTTTATTTATTTATTTATTTATTTATTTATTTATTTATTTATTTTTGCCAAGCGGTGTCTGGTACAGTTGTCTTATTTAAAGACAGCCATTAATACTACAGTCTATCCTTAATATAATAGCCAAATGCACTGACCACAGTAAGCATTTAGCAAAATGCCTTTATCCCAAAAACATTTGCTTTTGCCTTTGGCATCCTGGGAAGTAGGATCCTGGGCTCATGCATGGAAATGATTAATTCTGAGTTTCTCATGTCAGGATTACTGTTTGACATTTTAATAATCCACAGCTCATGCTATCTGCAGACTATCCGTCACTGACTAACTAGAAGCAGCCTGTCCTTTACAAGTAGCTGCGTTCCACACTTGGCACATTTTTCATAGGTAATGAACCAATTTGTAAAGGTAGTGCTCTTAGCTTTAAAATAAGGCATCTCAGGACCTATTTATTGGAGAACGTGGTTTGGTCCCAATACATTACCTTAATAGAATAGCTTGACATCACTTCTTTAAACAAATAAAGATCTTGGTAATGGAAGCTCAGAACAAAACTTAAAACTGTACAATAGGATCTGCACATGGCTTTCAACCTTGCCCTGCCTTCACACTTTTTCTTTTTTTTTTTTTTAAGATTTTATTTATTTATTTGACAGACAGAGATCACAAGTAGGCAGAGAGGCAGACAGAGAGAGAGGGGGAAGCAGGGTCCCCGCCGAGCAGAGAGCCCGATGTGGGGCTCGGTCCCAGGACCCTGGGATCATGACCTGAGCCGAAGGCAGAGGCTTTAGCCCACTGAGCCACCCAGGCGCCCCTGCCTGCATACTTCTATTCTTGCTTCTATTTCTGGTATTCCCCCATGCTAGTGTCCTCTTCTCATCATTTCATGACATCTGGGTCTTGTTCCCTACTGAAGTCATTGGTGATGGTTTGGGTAGAGGGTGGGGTTAGCATACAGAAGAGATGTTTGTATTAATAATTGCAATAGGGACTCACCTGGAAGCAAGATACTATTATTAGCCCCATTTTACAAATTTTAAAACCAGGGTATGGGGTGATTAAGTAATTTGTCCAAGGTCACATAGCTAATTAGCAGAAGAACTGAGATTTCAACACAGAGGGTCTAGCTTTGCTTTAAATTGGAATGCTCACACATGATACTAGTACCGTGGTTATTATTAATCCATACATATTGATTGGAAACCTATTAAATCCATAACATACAAGTATAGATATCTACCCCACATAGAGTGATAAAAGCAATGAGTGATATATGGCTTATGGGGTTTCAGTTACTAGCACTAGTTCTTGAGAAATCATTTTATGTATTCATTTGAATTTGTTAAATGGGTTATTCCATGCAAAGCATTTTGAGACCAGAGAGTTCAGTAAAGTGATGTATTAAGGATTGTGGTAGGAGGGGATAAGATATGACACATACATAGGTTTATGGCAGAAAGCACAGAATTAGGAAGTGCCAAAAGGCAGATAAACCTAAGAAACTGGGAGATTCACACAGAAAGATTAGGACTGAAGAAAATAAGGAAGGATTCTAGAGTAAAGAGAAAGTATTTCAGTTGAATTCTGAAGGATGGACAACATCTGAACACAATTGATACTGGATGTCTGTGAAAAGGGACGGAGGGCATTCCAGGCAACTGAGGGAACATTTTGGGGGAAAGAGCATCATTTTGACTCTGCACATTGGAAAGTGAAAGTATGCTGAGACTGGAAAAGTAAATCGGCATATGGTGGAAGACCTTGAGGAAAAAGAAAGTCCATCTGCCCTTTATTGAGTACTTAATATACGCCAGACATTTGACATGTTTTTTTGTTATGTAATCCTCACAACAACCATGAATAGCTATTGTTTTCTGTATTCTGCCAAGGGAAAAAAAAAAAAAAATTGAAGCCTGGAGAGACCAAGAATCTTGCTCAAGGTCAATTAGTAATATTAGGATTCAAATCCAGGCTTGCCTGAATTTTAACACATGTCATTTTCATTCCATTGTATTCTATTTCTTCTGAAGGCCATGAAGAATCCTTAACTATTTCTTAAGAGGAAAATACATCAGTATATTTACTCCTTAGGCACTAATTTACCTACTGATTGGGAAGGAGGCAAAACTAAGAGGTACTGGTGGCCTCAAGTAGAAGCACGGGGACTAAAAATTGGTCTGCTGGGCATGGTGGAATTAAACTCTGCAAGACTTGGTATTGTTTAGATATAGGACTTGCTGAACATAAACTGGGTGATCTATTTCTGTCTCTGAGTTTTGTGGTTGAACCTACATTCTTACCCTCCTGCTGTTGATCTTTGTAATTCCTGACCTTTCCTTGAGCCATTGCCTGTCCTTCCAGCTTATCCCCAGAGCATTTCATTAAAAAAATAGAGTCACATTGCACTAGATAAAACCTGCCCCTTAGCTCCTTGCATCAACCTTTCTGTGGATTGTGTTCTATGGGACATCACATATGGGATATGTGTTCTCATGGGACATCAGTTCTTCCTCAGTTGAAATTATTACACAATAAAGTCCCTGACACAGCATACTATGAGTGTTGTCCTGAGGCCCAGGGAAAAGAAACTGGATAAGGGACTGTCGCGCAGTTGTGAGGGAAGTAAGAAGGAAGGAGAAAGGACAGGGAAAGAAGATGTTGTAGTTTTGTTTTTGATTCTAGCTCAATTCTTTTATGAAAGCCCCCTGGTCAGAAACAATGGCACTGGATGAGCCAAGAATCCTATCGTGAAGAATGAAGCCTGCTCTCATCGTAGCATCAGGTAATCGAGATTTAATGCAAGTCAGATAATCATTCTTGCCATCCCTACTCTCCCCTTCCCTGCATTGCTAGCGTGTTAGTAGGTGGATTTTGGTTTGTAATCCACTCTGAATAAAAAACACTGTAAGTTTTCATAATGGGATTCATCGATTTATGAGACCATGGAACAAGATAGCACAAGTTATAGTTCGATGTGAAATCTTTGCTTTGCTCCTCGGGGATATATTTCATCTCAGGAAGTAGAGGTCATAGCCTAAATTAGGCTAGGGTGACTAAGGCACTGTATATCATTCAGTTACTTAACAACAGAGAAATGATGGCTTGACCAAAAGCACGCACAACTACCAAAAAAAAAAAAAATTACTAGCTGGAATTAGAGCAAGTAAGAGGGAAATACGTCCGTGACTCACTGGCTGTTTAAAATATCCAGGAAATTTTTCTGTTAAGTCTGATTTGGCATTCATGGTACCTCTAATTCCCACAAAATTCATGTGTGAGCTTGAATACAGTTTGTGTTCACTAGTAACTTTCAGAAACTTGGCAGTTTTGGCTGTTGAATGACTTACAAGTTTGATATGAACTTCCTTATACATCCTAAGCCTACTTTAAAAATAGATGCCTTAGGTTAGGATTTAGCTATGTAGTTCTTTAGTGGTGGGAGTTAACTGTACTTTTAAAAATCTACTTCTTTCCCTTAACCTACAGGCATTTTGGGAACCTCTAAAACAGTGAATGTCTGTTAATTTGGGACCTCTCTCCAAAGACTGCTTAAGGGCAAACATTTCTAGCTATTCGTTGCAAACCCCAGATATTTCTCAGGCATTGGATTATATTTAAGCACAACAGTTTCACCAAACTGTATGTAACTCTTAAGTTAAACATATTATATATAGCCAGTTTTTAAAAGAAAATTCTTGATTTTGGTCGAAGCCTTAATATCTGAGTAGTCCAAGGTATTACTTTGATTTTTTTCTTCATTAATTCCGTCATAACTGGTAAGCAAAATATTTTTATCTTTGCTCTTAAAAATGGACCCATGCCACGCTGGGGCGCTTGGGCAGCTCAGTTGGTTGAACATCCAGCTTTTGATTGCAGCTCTGGTCAGGATCGGGGCATAAGATGGAGTGCTGCCTCAGGCTCCTCACTCAGTGGGGAGTCTGCTTAAAGATTCTCTCCCTTTGTCCCTCCCCCCACTCTCTCTTTCTTTCTCTTTTGAATAAATACATCTTTAAAAAATAATGGAACCATGTCTCTTTGGGTTTCCCAGTGTAACTTACTTAGAATCATGATGGTATTCCATGGCCTTACAAAATCTGATTATGAGCAGAAACCTTCACTTTCGTGGTGTGAAAAACAAGAAACCAGTTAGGCATGTGAACTAGGGTGTGTGATAAAGAGAGCAAGGTTAGGCCTCTTACAAGATACTCAAGGAAGCTCAAGAATATATTTGTCCTGACTTCTTAGTTTGTCTTTCACATCCTACAGTGCTAGCCGGTCGAGGAGGCCCATACTAGTGGCCTCAGAGGAGCATGGGCCAGTGTAGTCATCAGAGGGCGGGATCTGGTGTAGGTGACCTCTCCTGGGAGCGCAGGGGAGCAGTGAAGGAAGGATATAAAAATAAGTAAGGAAATGTCATTTTTTCCACTTTTGGTAATCCGTACTACTTTCGTGATGACACCATGGCTGGCGATACAAGGGGAGGAAATGGCCTTCATGACTGAAAACAGTGACCTTTCCAATTTTCCATTCTCCAGCGTTGGATGATGGTACCTGCTTTTGGTGCTGCCTGGTACAAGTGTGTGGGGAGTCCCTGACCCATGGAGATCATCCTTACGTGATACATTTGCCAAATACATACTGAGCACTTACTCTGTGTACCAGCTTTGTTCAAGTGTAGAGAACACAGGCCTGCCGCTCAAAGGACACACAGTGAGTGGGAAGGGCAGACAGGAAGATAGGAAATTATGCTGTTGTGGTGCACTGGGGGGTAATAGAGGAATGTCTCCAGAAGTTCGGGGTAGGAAGCCACTGCAGCCCTGCCAGTGGCCGGGAAGCAGGTGCTACCTGCCAGGGCCTGCTTCCTCTCTGGACCAGCCTTCGTCCCAGAGAAGGGGTAGGTACCAAGAGGCAATCCAGAAAGGTGGTTATCAAAGCAGAAATTCCACAAGTGGATGTGCATGGTTGGAAGCTAATCAGAATGCCCTCTTTCCCAAATTCATTAAGCTAATAACACAGCAGGAAAAGAAAGCCACAGTATGTCCCTACAAAGACTTGCAAAAGACTGCCTTTGGCCAGTTTCCTTTGTATGTGTGCCTTCTCTAGTCTTTTCCCAACATCCTTTTATTGTCAGGGAAGAACACTATGACCCCCTGCACAGGGTTAAAATAACAGAAGTAGCTCAAATGAAAGCTGAATTTTGCTGATCTTTTCACATCCTCCCTATATCTGTATCAGCAAAGGAGGGGGGGATGGTGGGGGATGGTGGAGGGCACTTCTCCCAGCTTCCAGCATGTTGTTGAAGCTGTCAAGGCAATTAAAGTCTCTTTTGCTCTTTTAAGTTGATGTAAACATATCACCCTTTCCATTCCTGGCCATTCCCCGTCTTCTCCTCATTCCTGCTCTGTTGCCAAGTTGTTTGTAATATTCTTCGGGGTTATTTACTCCCTATTCCATCTCAGAACTTTGATCCAAGTGTGAAACTCCAAAAGTCTATTTCCTACAGTTCCTGTGGATCCCTGCAGTTTTTCCTCTGTTCGGGATATACTTTTACCTTCCAGACGGTGGGCCATCAGTATCCCATGATCTTCACTGTGAGGTTAAAAAAAAAAAAATCCCTAAGAAATTTGATACATGCTACTTGTACACAGAAGAATATCGCTTAATTTCTTATTAATGGAGAAGGAGTAGGTCTTCAACAAGCTGACTGACTGACATGGGCTAAAATCTATGTTCAAGGCATTATGCTGGCCCCTTAACGGTGTGTGTAGAAGTATACGCATTCTCCTAAATGATATAAGTCAGGAACTACTGAGGTGATGTTGGAAATTTCTGTGTTTTCTCCTGTACTCTTTTTTTTGGGGGGGGGGGGGGGTGAGGAGGGTAGAAAGGAGGCTGTTTTTGACCTGCCCCAGCTGCTTCTCTGTCTCTGCTACCCCCATCCTTCACAGCCAGATCCCAAATTCTTTTCTCATTTGTGAGTATTTCAGCTTGAAGATCAGCTGTGCATTAGTGTTGGGAGTGACTTAGAAAGAGAAGGAAGGACGGGAGATCAGACCGTGCTGGTGACCCTCACCATTGTCCTCACACTCTGAAACTACATCTGTATCACCCAGTACTTTCCTAGTTCATTTCCTCTTCACTCTTAAGTTTCTAAGGGAAAAATGCTCCTCACAGTCAGTTTGTTTTTTCACTGAAATGTAGATGAATTAAAAATTCTGGCTAAAACAAAGATCTCATACTGCACCATATCTAGTTGTCCCCCCCTTTCTGCAACTTTGAATTTTGTCTCCTGCAGGAGAGACCTGCAAGGTTAAGTGTGGTAACTTCTTTCTTCTCCTCGGTGTCCACATCATTAATCTAGATGGACACTTATAGGAAACCCCTAAGGGAGCAAGTGCTCTCTTCAGAGGAAGGAAGGATGCAGCAGGGTTCCCCAGGGGAAAGGGAAGGGGCAGCTGTGAGGGAGGGGGACCTGAGAGAGGGGAGCTGAGAGAGGGAGCAAAGGCCTCCACAGGGCCTGACTCCTGGCTTTCAGATATGTCCCCAGGGACTTAGCCTCCTCTAGCTGTGTCTGAACCCTGAAAACTCATGCTTCTCAAACTTTCCTGTGCATGCAAATCATCTGGGCAATTGCATTTGAATGTGGTTTCAATTCAGCTCAAGGGTGAAGCCTGACACTAGCATTTCTAACACGTTCCCAGGTGATGTTTTTGATTCTGTTCTAAGGATCACTTCACACTCTGAGTAGCAAGACTGGGACATACCCCTCAGTATGCAAAAGGAAGCAGGATAAGAAGATATTTAAAGTCAAGCCATCCAGACTTTTCAAAAAATTGATTTATAGGTGGTGCCGAATTCCATCTCTTTCTGCTCCAGTTCCCCTCTCCCCCCTCCTCCCTTGTCTGAAGGTTGGCAGCGGCTCCATCAGGCCTCTCTGGCTATAAATGAACCCAAGTTACCCTGAGATGAGGTCACATTTTCCAAAGACATGTTTCTAGTCTGTGGTGAAGGATCGGGGGTGGGGGGAGGTGTTCTGTCTGAGCAGTTGAGGCCTGGGAAGTGTAGCCTGTGTAAGACAGAGCAGAGTCTGGGGAGAGCTTGGATTTGAGGACATTCCCCAGGCAGAGAAAGTGGGGGGCCTGATCAGCTGCGTGGGCTTTTCTAATCCAATCTCCTGGACTTGTGCAAATAGACTCTGTGCTGGCATGATTCAGGCATCCCAGTGGCCTGCCGCTAGAAGAAAGTCTCTGTCTTTTCAGTTGGCACCTATAAGCTTAGAGTTTAAGTTTCTTAGAGAGAGATGAATTAGCCAGATTTTCACCCAAACCTTCTTGAAATTAATGCTCCCAATAGATATGGCCTTTCAGAGTGTAATACTGCGATTTATAAGAAATACGTATTTGGTAATTCTGAAAGCCAAAACTTATTTCTCTTATATATTTGGTCTTTGTCTAAGGCTCCTGGCTCACAGCTCCTAAAACCTTGGAATATGCTGTGATAAGAGCCAAAAAGGTCTTCTGTTATGTTAATGAGATGACTTTTGGAAGCCCTTAGGTAACCTAAGGATGGGGACTGGTTGCCAGGAGAATCCACCAAGTGATTAGAGGGTTGGAACTTCGAATCTTACCTCCCTGGGAGGGGAGAGGGACTGTAGACTGAGTTCAATTGCCAAGGGCAATGATTTAATCAGTCGTGTGTATATAATGAAGCCTACATACGGACCCAAAATGGACTGGCTTTCCAGAGCTTCTGGGTTGGTGAACACATGGATATGTGGGGTGAGCGTCATGCCTGGGGAGAGCATATAAGGTCTGGGCCCATTCCCACATAACTTCCTTGCTTCTCTTCCATCTGGCTATACTTGAGTTGTATCCTTTTATATAAGAAATTGGCAATCTAGCAAGTAAACAAGCTTACTGACTATGAGCTACTCTAGCAAGTTAATCGTACTCAAGAAGGGGATTGTTGGACCTTCCAGTCCAACGCCAGTAAGTCAGAGGCACAGGTAAACCTGGACCTGAGACTGGTGCTTGAAGTGGTGGTGGGGTTTTGTGGGACTGAGCCCTTAACCTGTGGAATCTGATGCTATCTTTGGGTAGATACTGTCAGAACTGAGTTGAATTGTTGGTGTCCAAAGAATTGCTTGTTGGTATGGAGGAGCCCCCCAGCTCAATGTCAGAGTTGAGCAACTTGAGTCCTGATACCACATATTCTCAATACAATGAGAGTATTTAAAAATTTCCCAAAATTCATTTGAGAAAAATCTAGTTAAAAGTACATAATTTTTATGTGGGATGGGGGCATGCCTGGGTGGCTCAGTCATTAAGTGTCTGCCTTTGGCTCTGGTCCTGGTCCAAGGATCCTGGAATTCCTGCTCTGTGGGAACATTGGGTTTCCTGCTCTGTGGGAAGCCTGTTTCTCCCTCTCCCACTCCCCCTGCTTGTGTTCCCTCTCTTGCTGTGTCTCTCTCTGTCAAATAAATAAATAAAATCTTTTTAAAAATTACATAATTTTTTGTAGGTATTTACAGAACATTGCTTTGTGGAGTCTGTGTGTTCAGTACTTGGCAATACAGGTGTTAACCAAATGAGGTGGTAGCTGCCCTCGTGGGACTGCTTATAGTTTAGTTGTGGAGACAGCCAAGGAACAATTGATAGTAGTCTGTTCGGGTGTGGGGAGCTGTCATAACAAAATACCATAGACTGGTGGCTTAAACAGTGGACATTTGTTTTCTCATAGTTCTGGATGTTAGAAGTCAGAGATCAAGGTTTCAGCTCATTCAGTTTCTGATGAGAACCCTCTCCCTGGCTTGCAAATAGCTATCTTGCCTTGGTTCTCATAAGAGCTTTCCTCAGTGCATGTAGAAAGGGAGAGATGGAAATGAAGATAAAGATAGAGAGAGAGAGAGAGAGAGAGAGAGAGAAGGAGGTGGGCAGAGAGCAAGAAAGAGAGGATCCTATGGATCAGATCCTACTTTCATGATCTCATTTAACTAAAATTCCTTTCTTAGAGGCCCTATCTCTATATTCAGCCACCACACTGGGGTTAGGAACCCGACATACACATTTTGGGGGATACACAAACATTTAGTACATAATATAAACCCACAAATAATACTACCTAATTACAAACTAGGGCATATGCCAAGAAGGAAAAAGAGGCTTTTATCCTCCCAGAATATAAATATAAATCAGTAAACCTAGAAGGATAAAATTGAGAATGGTAGTATATTTTGTATTCATTCTTGGAAACCTAGAGTATGTTTTATTCATACTTGCTTCAATATCCACATAATAATTTTTGTCTTCTTTTAAGAGAATATGATTGTTTTGTGAAATATAACTATGACCATTGCCTGACTCTTGGAATGTAATTAATAGTTTCTTACATATCTAAGTACTGGGCATTTTAGTATTTAGTGAAACTCGGGAAAGGGAAAAATAACATTTCATATCTGGCAAGAGTTCCTGTCCCAAAATTTTGCTTACATTTTGCTTAGCATCTAAAGGCCCTGGTTATATGAATTAAAAACCTTTTGGTTATCACGGTTATCCAAGTAACCATGTTATCCAAATAAAAAGGTACAATTAAAAACACATTAATGTGAATTTCAATTTTTCAGACTTAGTTATACAAAAATTAAATATAACATCACTCTTTGGCCAAAGCAAAATCAACTTGAGAAATTTCTAGTTTTTATCCAAACCAAAACAAACTTGGATGAGTAAGGAGACTACTGAACATAAGACTGTATATTATGTGCACCTTGTTATTATTCCTAACCCTAAAATGCACTACCAAGGCTTGTTTACAAACACAGAGGTTGGTGTTCTTTTTAACCATGCAATGCCCAGGTCATACATCTGTTTCTGTTGGGGAACATGGAAGTCCCCAGATTGATTGAGGCCCCTCTTTCAGAGAACAGGGAAGGCATGAATCCCACCCCCATCACTGTGGAAGGGGAGAGAGCTTGGGGAAGCCTAAAGAACATAAGACTTGACTTTCCTACTGTACTTTTCAGGAGACCACTCTTAGAGACTTGTGTTCAGTTCTTGGATAACCATTTAAGGTAGGTATTGAAGGTGAAGAACTATTCAGGCATGGAGAATGAGATAGTAAGGGAGTATACAACTCTGTAGTGTGAAAAAGGGAGACTATAAAGCTTAGTTCCCCCCTGGTTCTCACCCATAATGCTGGGAGGGATGGGGAAATTAGAGCAGTACCAGAGAGTGTCTCCACACGCCTGGTGGCCAAGTAGAATCCTTGTGGCGACACAAAACTTGGATTAATAGGTGAAAATTTCAGGATCATAGAAATTTCACAATGTGAGAGAGAGCTTTGAAGCAGTGAGAATTGTTCATAGACGAATGGGCAGTTTTGGGTAGAGGAGGGAGTGATAGTGGCCTCTCTGTTGGGGTCCCAATCAAAGCCTGATGAGGAGGGGAGATAGTATACATGATAAGAAGATCCTAGTGCAACAGCTGAACTATAACTGGGAGTCATATCTCTTCCAGTGCTGAGATTTTCATGATTTTTCCTCCACCCTTGTACAGACACCCCAACAATTAGACAAAACCAGCCAGATGTCCCTTGTGAGATGAGCTCTCAGGTCAGTCTGAGTAGCAGGTGATGATTTCACCAGATTCTCAGAGACCAGACCAGCCTACTTGAAGATTGTTCATGATGTAGGTTCTTCTGACTATGATTTCTGTAGACCACCATAATTACATAAGCCAGATCCTTTCATTGCCTAAATTGCTTTATTGGTAATAAATTAGGCATTTAGAAACTAAAGTGTGGGTGAGGATGAGGGACTCTTATTAGGCATTATTTCAGTGACCTCACTGTCACACCAGTGACCTCAGAGTGTCCTGTAGTACCAGTGGTTAAGGTCATAATAAAGTCCACTTAAAGCCTTCTACATACATGGTCAGTTGATTTTCAGTTAAGATATCATGGCAATTCAATGGAGAAGGGGTAATTTTTTCAGCAAATGGTGATAGATTAGATAGCCATATGCAAAAGAAAAATGAGGCTCAAAATTTATCTCATATCATATATAGAAATTAACACAAATGGATTATAGACCAAAACGTAAGAATCACAAGTATGAAATTTCTCTAAGAAACTATAGGAGCAAAATCTTAGTAATGTTGGATTTGGTGATTATTACTAAATAGGGAATGAAAGGCACAAACTATAAAAGAAAAAAAATCAAGAAATTGGACCCCATCAAAATTTAGAAGGATTTCTCTTCAAAATATACTTATGGGGCACCTGGGCGGCTCAGTGGTTTAAGCCTCTGCCTTCAGCTCAGGTCATGATCTCAGGGTCCTGGGATCGAGCCCCACATTGGGCTCTCTGCTCAGCGGGGAGCCTGCTTCCCCCCCCCACCTGCCTCTCTGCCTACTTGTGATCTCTGTCTGTCAAATAAATAAATAAAATATTTTTTAAAAATACTTATAAAAGTAAAAAGTCAGCATGGACTGAAGGAAAGTGTTTGCAAAATATTATCTGACAAAGGACATGTATTTACAGCATATAAAGAACGCTTACAAGGCAGTAAAAATACAACCCAATTTAAAAAAATAAGAAAAATTTTGAATTGACACTTCACCAGAGATGATGTATAGATGACAAGTATATGAGACGACGTTTGCTGTCCTCAGAGAAATTAATGACTTTTATATGAATGTTTTTAGCAGTTTTAATTGTAATTGCTAAAAATTAGACTCAAACGTCCATTAACAAGTATATGGTGATACAAATCATAGTATTGACGTACAATGGAATACTACTCAGCAATACAAAGGAATGAACTACTGATGTGTGGAACAACATCGGTGACTCTCAGACTGTATTTGCTGAGTGAAAGAAGACAGATAAAAAAGTGTACATTGTTTAATTCACTTTACATAGTTCTTGGAAAATACTCAAACATAAAATGATAGGAAGCAGATTTGTGGTTGCCCCTGAATGAACAAGGGAAAGAGAGGGATTACAAAGAGGAGCAAGGAGGCTTTTAGTGGAGATGGATTCATTATCTTGATGGATTCACTATCTTGACTGTGGTGTGCTTTCATAAATGAATACAACTGTCAAAACTCATTAATTTGTGCAGCTTATCGGTCATCAATTATATCTTAGTAAAAAGACTTCTATGAATGCATGCATATGCACACATATACACGCATACACACACATTACGAGTAAACACTCACACATGCACACCCATGCGTTCTTCGTCAAGTTAATAACCTCCCTGCCCTCAGTTGGATTTTGTGTAAAATGGTGATATGTTAACTTTCCTCGTGGAGAACAGCAGTGCTGAGCACAGAGCAAGAGCTCAATAAACATTAGCTAAAACTATTACCCTGTGGTGGTTATTTTAAGCTTATTGATTTTATTCTGCCTCTCTGTTTTTACTTTATTTTTGAGAGCATCAGTTACCCAGGAACAAGATTGTACTTCTTCAAGAACTGTTTTCTGGAGTTTTTCATTTACTTATTTGGTTTTTGTTTGTTTGCTTGTTTGTTTGCAAAATCTGACTCTTACGGGAGCCTGAGTAGAACAGATGGGTGAGGAAGCCTTTCAAATGCCATTCACAGGCCTGAGAAGGGACAACCTTGTGTTCAGATACTTTCCAGCCTCCTCCACAGCTGAAATGCCTCCCTTGGCTGAAATGCTTCCCTCAGCATTTCTGTTTTGAACACCCTTTCTTGAGGGATCCTAACCCAGCTGCAAGAATTCACTGTGGGCTGAAACCTGGCAGATTAAATCCTGGGGAGGGAAAGTGATTTGAAAGTAGTATTTGTTCTTAAAATGACAAACAACTATTGCACATTTTCGTTATTTTCTGTGTTCCAATTAAATTGTTGGGGATTTTGCCTATCAGTGACAATTAGACACTTGGATTTCCAAATGGCAGATTTCTTTTACTTCTTTTAATTTTTTGAAAGAAAATAGACCAAGCTGTAACTTTACAAAATCAGTCTTTAACATCTTATTATTGCAGCTACTAAATGTTCAGGGTTAATATCTATTTTTATTTTAATCTAGTTACAGAAGGTGTGTCTAACAAGTTATTTAACTTATTTTATATTAAATTTTTCATTATTTGAGCAAAGACTGAACTGGCATTGTTTATTTTAATGCCATAAAACTGTATGTCATTTCCCCCCCCCCCATTCCCATTCTGTTACAGAGAAAGAAAATAGAAACCTTACTGTGTACTGGTTGCCTATCATTGAGACTATGGTAATCGTTTTCTTTGGTTGCGTCCTTGATCTTCTATCATTCAGAGTGACCTGAGCTACTGGCAGCCTACTTCAGATTCCAAACTGCACCTCCATCAGTTTTGATTAACCTTGTCCTGTACCTGCAGCGTTCATCATATCTCACATCTCGTGATGGTACTATTACTGATGTCATAGTTGGTGGGTTAACATAAATGGTGTTACCCACAACTATGAGATTGCCTACTTGGGTTTGTAGATCAAGAAACTGCTGCTGATTAATAATCTAAATTTCAAAAGACATTTGACAGTGTTTTTCATTAGATTCTAAGATTCATGGCTAGCTAGAGAAATGGTTTCTAATTGGTGTTTCCTGGGTTTGTAATTGCTTAAAAGGAGTCAAGAAATGAATCAGTACTAAACAGGAAGAAGGACTTCTGTGGTAAGCTTGCTGGTAGCTTAAAGTGATAATATTTGCATAAGACTGAGATAACTTTGTAAGATAACAGAGGAGAGAGATCCAACGGATTCTACAGAAGAATCTCTGTGATGGAGGGCAAAGGAAACTCTGTGGATTTATTCTCCTAACATTTTTCAGAAAACTCACACATACACCACAGGGAGCTACACAACTTCAGAGAAAGACTCAAAAGTTTTAGTGAAGTAATGGGGGGAATCAATGATAAGACATGTCTGCCAGACAAAAACTAATGAGATCTAGGACTATGTTTGAAGAAGCATATCAGAATTTCTGTGTTCATTTCTGGGTACCTTCTCTTAAAAAAAAATTATATATATATGTATATATAATTTATAATATATTATATATTTAATATATATAATTTATAATTATATAATAAGTATATATGTTATTTTAAAGTAAGTATATATATAATAATAAATATATATGTAATAATAAGTATATATGTTATTTTAAAGTACTCTCTATATCCATCATGGGGCTTGAACTTACAACCCAGAGATCAAGAGTCACATGCTCTATGAATGAGTCAGCCAGACACCCTCCTGGGTACCTTCTCTTAAAGAAGACCTACAAATAGGATTAGAACATGTAATTTGACAGATTCATTTAAGAATGCAGTTTTGTGTTTTTTTTCCTGCAAAATAGAAGACTGTGTGGGAATATAATTGTTGCCTTCAAACACCTGAAGAGCTATCACAGGAAAAAGAGGTTATGTTACTCTTTTTTATTCTTCCAGAGTATACAACCAGAAATCATGGTGATAGTGATAGGGAAGTAGATGATGTTTCAATGTTAGGAAAATTGCGTTGACTTAGATCTTTTGTAGCACAGAACGGACTTCTTCGGAAAGTAGTGATTTTCTTCATCCCAGAAAAATCCAACCAGAGACTATACAAACACTTTGGGTTCATTTAGATTAGCATTTCTCACAGCATGTCCTGTAGATCATTACCCTCATGAGATATTCCACAAGACTGAGTCAAATAGCTTTGAGAGATACGGCACGGAATATTGCCCACACAAATACTCATAATGTATGTCAGCATATCAGAGGTTCTGAAATTCCCACGATAAAGACACCTTATTTAACTTGGTGTAACCCTGTGTGTCTCAAATTTATTTAAGTCCTGAAAATGTCCACATGTCATAGACTTCAGAAAACACACTGAGGAATATAATTAAAGCAGGTCTATCTGGTGGCTTTGATTCCATGAAACCATTTTCTTCATATTTACTAACACATTTGTGTGTTCATTAATATGTGTATGTGTGTCCATGTATCAGAGTGTGGATTTTAAGGTATGTTTATATATAACTGACAATTTTGAAACATAGTTTTCATCAGGGTTGATAAATTAATGGCATGATGAATAAATAATCCTTCAAGGATCCCAAATGCCTCAAGAAAACTACAATTCTTAACTTTCCCTCGGAGAGGTCATGAAAGCCAAATATATTCACCACACATCATCAACTGCTCATCAACAGAAAAGTAAGGCCATAACCCCAGAACTATTTTTTTTTCCTTCTCCCCTTCCCTCCCCTGCTGTTTAGGCAAAAAGCCAATTTCTTGAAATTGGTGAGGGAGGGCAGGAATGGATATGAGAGAATACAGGGTTGAATCACTTCTTAAACATCTGGTTTTATTTTTGTGCGAGCACCAGGCACAGAACTTAATTAATGTGACTGAAAATAACCATGTGTCTGTTGAAGCATTCGGTAGACCTTGTGTATGTGTGCTTCTCTTTCCTAAGAGTTCTGTGCTCCTCATCACCCCATCAGGTTTTAGTTAGGAGCAGGTATTATGAAAGTGCATAGCACTTTCTTTTCCTCTTCTCTTTTCTGACTTTCTGTCCTTCTTTTCCTATAGTTTTCTTTCTAGAAACTACCACTTTGGCAAGGGTCGAGGACTGAGTCATGGACGTGCCCTTATGTCTTCTGTAATTTGAAGCCAAAATCTGAAGTAAATTCCAGTACATCTGTGACAGGCAGCCGTTGGGCTCTTGAAATGCTGTCCACACACATATGCACACACCTGCAAAGCTATTTTTTTTAATTCCTTTGGAAGCTTCTAGGACTGGGAGGACATGTAGATATGAAGCAACCAGGAGAATCCCTTTGCTCTCTCTACAGAATTTTTGTTTGCTTTTACTTGTGAGTGATATGATGCTGATCAAGAAGAAACATTGTTTCCAGAATATAGAACACGTTGCAGTGATTTCCAGCTCTTATCCCCATAGCCCAGTTAGACACTGTAAATCTCCAAGTCTGATAAGCTGCTCCAGCAGAATATTTGTGTGAATATTTTCTGTGAATATTACGTATAATACCTCAATAGAGTTAGCCAAAGAGATGAAAATTAATAGCTTTAAAATAGGCCAAAAACATGATATCAAGCTGAAATTTTAGCTTTTCCTGTCTCTATCTGTGCTTTTTTTTTTTTTTAAATATACTTAGGCATTAGTGTCAGAGTCCATCAATAATCTACCATGTAAAAAGGATCTCTAATAAAATGAAACAAAATCTAATGTTATTTTCAAGCCATTTTTCTTAAATTAACAGAATCCATTTTTCAAATGAAATCATTTGAGTGATTGTGATTTTTTAAGATTTAATTATTTCAAAGAGAGAGGGAAAGAGAAAGAGTGCGGGCAGGGTGGGGAGGGGCAGAGGGCCAGGGAGAGAGAAACGCAAGCAGATTCCTCATTGAGTGGGGAGCCGGACTCGAATGCATCTGAGATCAAGATCTGAACCAAATCAAGAGTCTGACACTTAACCAACTGTGCAGTCAGGCATACACACCACCACCCCCCATTTATTTTTTTAAATATTTATTTATTTGAGAGAGAGAGAGGAATGATTGTGAATTTTTTTTATATTTTATTTATTTATTTGAAACAGAGAGAGAGAGATCACAAGGATGCAGAGAGGCAGGCATAGAGAGAGAGGAGAAAGCAGACTCCCCGCTGAGCAGAGAGCCCGATGCGGGCCTCGATCCCAGGACCCTGAGATCATGACCTGAGCTGAAGGCAGAGGCTTAACCCACTGAGCCACCCAGGTGCCCATGATTGTGATTTTAAAAAGGAACGAAGGAAGGAAGGGGAGAGACAGGGAAAGAAAGAAAAGAGAAAAAAGAGAAGAGCCGTAAATGGAGAGAGCTGTGGAGTTAAACTTCTGCCTCTACTGTGTCTGTAGTCCTAGATTCACCTCTGAGGCACCTCTGAGGCACTGCTTTGGAATATGGGCAATCAGAAGGCTTATATGCATTAGGAAGGATGAAATGAGCTCTATGTGATGAAGTATAAGGCAAATCTCGATCAAGAACCAAAAAAATTACCTCTTTTTTTTTAAATATTTTATTTATTTATTTGACAGAGATCACAAGTAGGCAGAGAGACAGGCAGAGAGAGAGGGAGAAGCAGTCTCCCCACTGAGCAGAGAGCCCGATGCAGGGCTCGATCCCAGGACCCCGAGATCATGACCTGAGCCGAAGGCAGAGGCTTAACCCACTGAGCCACCCAGATGCCCCCCTCTTGTTTTTGAATAATATGGCCTAGCTTATATTTTGTTTTTCTTAATGTTATTACAACCCTAACCAGTGAAATGTAAACATGTATTCTTGGCCTAGATTTCCCAGGCAGTGCTATGACTCAGGATAATCTAGAGCTTTTTAAAACACAGGTCTCTGGCTCAGTCCCAGACATTCTGAACTGGTAGCTCTCAAGGGGGGTTGGCATCTGCATCCAAAAACTTAAAATTTTAATTCATTAATTAACTCACCCCTGGAGATGAGTCTTTTGTACCCCTGGGTTTAGAAACTACTGCTCATGGTTACTTTTTTTCCCCTCCCCATCAAAAGACAGAATTGTACAATCACTGCATCTTTAGTCTGAAATAATACTTTTGATTAAAAGCATGATGTTGATATTGGAGAGTAAAGATTGAAGGTCTAGTCCACCATTTTATTCCTAATGTCTATATATATTTTTTTCACATTCTTGATGTTGTCAGTGCTCCAGTGTCCAGTGCTTCTATTATAAGAAAAAATACAAGGTTAAAAAAATGAATAAGGCAAAATCTTGCTCTAAAGAGGAAGATGTATTCATCTCTCTAGAACAAAAAGCAGGCTATCTTAAGTACCATAGTAGAGGGAAAATACAACTCTATGAAAACTCAGTGGGGTGGACTGACTGTGTCTAAAAGTATTACATGAACATGGGGTAAGTGAAAACTGAGTTCTTCCTTGGAATGAGTAGATTCTTTTTTTGCTGTGTCAAAGGGGGTGTATATAGAACAAAGTCTACAGCAGAGGAAGCCTAGAATATGGACAGAGGTTCGTCACGTGCTAGGAGGGTGATGAGTAGGCTGGTGTAGCTCAAGTCCCAGAAGAAGCAGAGAGGATCCTTAAGAGTGACTGTCAAGTGGTCAAGTTTGGGTACTTCTTGAAAATCTCAGGCAGAAGCACCATGTGGAGATGGTGAATGTTTGGGAACGATGGTATATTGATAAGCAAAGAACATGAACGGGATGCGGCTGTGTTAGACAGGAGGAAGATTTGTATTCATGCTGAAGGAGTCTGGGAACATGAAGAGTAGATGCAGTTGACATGAGGACACTCAACTGACACTGGGTTGGTGACATTATGGCAGTATGGGAAGACTGGAGATGCTATGGGTATGAGGAAGTGTATGGTAGGCAGGGGCTTGGCCTGATCATTCTGATGGGCAAGGACACGGCTGGATGTGTGATAATGACATAATGACTTACTCTTAGCCACAATGATTTTTAACTTCAAAGAATTTATCTGTTTTAAAATGAAAGATATATATTTTGACTCTTTGTTTCTTAAAATAACTTGAGCAGTTTTTGCTTTTTTAAGGAATAATACTCATTCTTTGCCAAAGGGAGAGGGAAAACTATAAGACAGAGATAAGTAAAATGAAAAAAATGAAATCGTTAGATAATCTTAAGCCCAAGGATAATAATTGATAGCAGCGATGAGGTGTCTTTTCAATCTTTTTTTTCCCATGCTTAGGAGCGTATGTTTCAAAACTGGTATCACTCTCCTACTATTGTTTGTAACCTATGTTTTGTACTTCCAATATATCATAAAGTTTTTCAATATTCTTAAATATATTCTATATTACTAATTAGAATGGCTTAATATGGTTTCATGATATAAATTACCAAATATTTCTTTTTTTTAAGATTTTATTTATTTATTTGACACAGAGAGAGATAGATCACAAGTAGGGAGAGAGGCAGGCAGAGAGAGAGGAGAAAGCAAGCTCCCTGCTGAACAGGGAGCCCGATGGGGGCTCGATCCTAGGACCCTGGGATCATGACCCGAGCCAAAGGCAGAGGCTTAATCCACTGAGCCACCCAGGTGCCCCAATTACCAAATATTTCTTTAATTCATCCTAATGCTGGACATTTGATTAATTATTTTTATTTAATTATAAATTTTATTGAGGGAAATCCCTTTATATCAATTTTATATTCATACCTTACTGTTTCTGTGAGTTCTAATCTGTGCAGTTATTATGTTGAAATGTTTATATTGAATTATTTGCCATTGCTGGTGACTGTGGTAAGCTCTTCCAGCAATAGCATCTGTGATTATAGTAGCCCAGTCATCTAAAATGGACAAGGGCTCTGGAGTTCTGATCCTGTTGCCACCTTCATCTACCATGGGTTGCCTTGTCCAGAACAATGGAATTTGGCTGCATTATACCTGATCTGACTCTTCATTTCCCCATCTTCCAGATAATTAAATCCATATTTTGTGGTTACAGAAGTGAAGGAGTTACATTTATCATTATCTCATTACCTTTTGTGTTTGGCACAGATTATCTTTAATATACTACTTCAAAATAAGTGTGACCTCTTGTGTAGTCAGGTTCAACCAGAAAAACAGAACCAGATATATATAGATATAGGAATAGATATAGATATAAAAATCTGTATTTATATCTATCTATCTATCTATCTATCTATCTATACACATATAAAGAGATCTTTATTGCAAAGAAGCAGCTTCCATGATTAGGACGCTGTCTTGACAATACTGAAATGCTTAGGACGGACCATCAGGAAGAGCAGACTTGAACTCTTGGCCATGAGGCGGAGCTGCTATCTACAGAAGGAATTTATTTTTCCTTAGAAAATAATTCTTCCTTAGAAGAAATGATCTTCTTAAGGCCTTGCAAGTGACTGAATCAGGCACAATTGGATTATCTAGGATAATTTACTTAAACTGTTAGGGACTTTTATCACATCTACAGAGTACCCTCATGGCTACCTCCAGGCGACTGTTGGACTGGGCACTGTAGCCTCACTAAGTTGACACGTGAAACTGACCATCACACCTTTGCCTTTAATTTTTATGATCTCTCTGCCTCCCTTTTTGTCCACTGTAATTAGAACTAGAATGTATAAAGGAATTTGGGGGTAGGGTGAGGGAAAGATAAAATTCAGTAAACAGGAAAGCAAGATACTGGGAAGAAGAAAATTTGAGTTGTTTTTTTTTTCCTCCAGATGCCTTTTCTTACAACGACAGCCTTATTTTTCCTTGTTGAAGGAGAAGCAAGTTGAGAGATTTTGGCTTCCAGGAGGCTCAGATCTAATTGTGAAGCCCAGTTGCATTAATTTTCTCATCATTTAGAAATAAATTCAAGTTTCTTTCCTTGGCTTCCATGCCTTTGCTGATCTAGGGCTTATGTAGGCTTACCATATATTACCGGGTTCCAGAAAAACCAGCAGAGTTTTTTTGTTTTTTTTTTTCTTCCTCAAAGATGTCCAAGGGCTTGTTTTACTCTTGCCTTGACTACTTTCTCCAAATCTTCTTTCTCCAGGCCTTGTTACGGAGGTTCCACCTCAAATAGTACCTCCTCTCAGAGGCTTTTCTGGACATCCTAAGGAGTTCCCTCTTCCCCAAATTACTCTATCTCACTATCCAATTTTTATTTTTATTTTTATTTATTTTTATTTTTTTTTTACTATTTTCACTCATTTTAATTTTTATCACAGTAATACATGCATATTGCTTTTAAAAGCCAGATAGAATTTTTAGAATGCATAACTATAAATGAAAGATTCCTGCCCATACCATCTTCTTTCTCTTAGTCCAATCTTTAGATCCATTCAGGAAAGGTATTCTCTATTTGCAGGAATTCCCATACCTCTCTCCTGGGCTAAGCCTTATCCTGTGACTCCTGGGTCTTTTTCTTCCTCTTGGTCTATTTCCTTTCCTTTTCTTTTTTTTTTTTTTTTTTTTTTTTTTTCAGCGTAACAGTATTCATTTTTTTTGCACCACACCCGGTGAGTGCTCCATGCAAACCCTGCCCTCTCTAATACCCACCACCTGGTTCCCCCAACCTCCCACCCCCCGCCCCTTCAGACCCCTCAGATTGTTTTTCAGAGTCCATAATCTCTCATGGTTCACCTCCCCTTCCAATTTCCCTCAACTCTATTTTGATGAGTTATATCTATAATAATCTAAGCGATTTCACACTTTTCTTAGTTTTTACGTAACTGTGCTCTCTCTGCATCTTTTTGAAAACAGAAACTGTTTTCTTCTAAATCATAGTGACTTGTGCCTCACGTGACATTTAGTTAGGCTTTATACCATACATATAGAAGGAATGGATGCATCCCAGTTTCCTTTCCAGATATAATTATTCCCTTATCCCTGTATATTTTTCTTTGTCTTTCCTTCTGACACTGAAATTTCTCGTTATATATATTTATTGAAAGCTACCTTGTAATATTATTTTTGGAAGTTGTATGTATATGATCTGTTGATAAATACGTAATTTTACAGACTTAATCAAGTGTCCTTGGTGAAGTGTCTTGTGCTCCAGTCCTGAGTAGAAACTAATATACCAATGCCTTAGAATTCTTATAGGGACCACAAGGGAGACAAATGTCAAAACTATAGTCTGTGTGTGATGAGTTCTAAGAAGAGGTGTGGCAGCTGTTAGGGAATTGGGAGCCGAGAGAATGTGCCTTGGCTGAAATTTTCTGTATCATTCCACCATCCTGACTTTTCTGTACTGTAAAATTTCTCCCTTTTGGCATCTGGTTGGGCTGAAACTAATATGTCATATGTTAGGATTATGAAGTGTGGTGAGCAAGCAGTGGGTATCAGGGGAATAAATTCTACTTCTGCCTAATTCTGAAGAAATATTAGCGGATCATTTTCAAAATCTTGAGAATGGAGCTGGGCACCTATTCATTCCTTTGTTGGTACTTTTGTTCTACTTTTATTTTGTAAACACTTGTTTGACCCTGCATATCTTTTAACAGATGTGCAAATGCTAACTAAAAATAAAATAAAATATAAACAATATTTTTTATTTTATACTTATTTACAAAGTGTTTACTATTAACAGGGAAGTCCAGTAAAGCAAGATATTTCTGTTGCTCTAATTTGATTTCTCCCTGGAATTCATCCAGATAACATTCCAAAAGTCCTATTTTAGTAGGAAAGACCTGATTTTAAGGCAGATTTGCTAGGGGAAAAAAAAAAATTAAGATGTGTTTTTTACTCCACTATGTGTGTATTCCAAATGTAACACTATTTTATGAGCAGCTAATAATTTCAAAATTTGAGTACCATAGCTAGCAGATATTTTATGAAAAATTTTGCACTCTTTTTTCTCTATTCCCTATATTGTTCTCCAGTAAGAGGAACTGGAGGAACATGAACTTAACTTGGATTGTTGAGATATCATTAGGGTAGTTTTTGATAATGGATTAATGATTATGTCCTCTCTAAAAATATTTCTGAATTGGAAATGCACTGCATAAGACTTCATCAACTCTTATGTTGATAGACATAAAAAGATGTACAACAAGCCAGACAGTGAATACCAAGCACAACAGAATTAAAAAAAAAAACAAACCCACAAAACTCATCATATTTTCCATGATTATCAAAAAATAATGCTTGTGATTTATGATTTCTCTTCTGCAGATGTGCATGTTCTAGTTCAGAGGAGAAAGTTTCCCCAAATCTCATTTGCTTTTATGAAGTCACTCTTATAATAATGTAATTTTCTGTCTGTATCTCAATGCAGTAAGACCACCTACATTGTCAGTATTACTTGAATTATGAAATAATTCAGGTGACTGAGTTTTGTTTCTGGAAAATTTCACTGACATGGATAAAGGCAGGCAACTCATGTTTATTTACATATGCTTACTATTTAAGTGGTTGACCTTGACCCACAGTAAGTAGCTTTGCTAATGCTCATAAATTAAAAAAGGAATGTCTTCTCTAGCTGAAGTTAGTTTAGTAAACATAAACCTTAAATAGTAAAGGAGAGGAATGCTGCAAATGGAGGTCCAAATTTAAGTATGTTATTTATACAAATTTTTGGATTACTTTTGGACAGGATAAAAAAAAATTGTCATGTAGTGACTACTTGCCAAGTATCCCATCTCATTGGTCAGACGGGATGCTGAATTGGCTTTGTGTTGATCAGTGGCAGGTACACTAAACAGTACACAGACCATAATGATTGCCAAGGGGGAATTCATTTTGCTGTAAGGAATGGGAAAATTGAACTCAGAGGGATGACGGTGTGGTTTGAGAACTGTCTTTGATTTCTGGAGTGACTGTAAGGTAGAAATGAGATGGGATTTCTTAGAAGTGGCTGGGGAAGTCAAAACAAGTATAAATGAGAAGATTTTATAGGTTCACAGTGTCACACAGTTCGATCTCTTCCATGAGCCCCTCAACCCTGGTGGAGTTCCCACAGAGTCTGGAAAGGCCTGTGACAGTAGAGATACAGACATGAGGAAATTGATGGGAATATTTCTAAAGCCATAGATTTAAGGCTTCACATCTTCTCCAGTCACTGCTATTTCTGAAATATTTACCAAAGCAAAATGTCCAAGAAACTAGGAACAGGACATAGACATATGTTATATTTTAGTTAAACTTTAGATGAGCAAGTAAGGATTATAGAGGCTTAGTATTTTGCCCAATAGTTGATAGAACTGGGATACAATGTGAGATCTTGTTGGCTTCAAAGCTCGTTTTGTTTCTTTTAATTATTGCCTCTTCCTTCGAAGTGACCTTGCTGACTTAGCCATCTAGCTAGTTAGATTTCCTTAACTCCTTCCTCTTCTGCAGTTTCTAGAGATCTAAAAGGGGACTGTGAGAGCAGAGGAAAGAATGTTTTCCTAAACGTTTAAACCTGAGTTTTAGCTCTAATTCTGCTATCTGTCCTCAAGAACCTTGAACAAACTTCCTACGCTCACACCATTCATCCCTGAGCTGTGGTTTCCCCCTGAGAAGTCTGGGCTTCTGTGGCCTCTGGGCCACCTTTCAGCCCAGGTACTGGGCCTCCTGCCACTCCAGTGTCCTCCACCCACCTCGGGGAGACATGGCTAGCTGACAATTAGTGCAAACCTGTCCTGATTAATTATCATTATTCTCATTATCATTCGGAATCATGGTATATAAGCACCTGTTTGATACCAAGAACAGGATGAGGGCTTGAGAGAAGCATTCTATTTTCCTAATAATATCAATAGGTAATTCCTGCATAATGAAATTATGCTAAGCTCTCGCAGGCTTCCTGCCCCCTGCCCCCTTCCCTTCCACCAACATCCAGTATTAACTCAAGGAGAGTAAGAAGATGCTCACAACGGTGAATTGCCCATAGCAAATCAGCACCCTCATCCCCTCCATTCATCAATGTGTTCTACGTGGACTTCTGGATGGTAGAAAGGCTGCTTCCTTCATTTTGATTTGCTGCTTTACTTTGTAGAGGAGAAAAACCACCTGCATTTCCATGAAGGCCTACAAGAAGCCTCAGATGAGATTTTACTATAGGTAATAGAAACGTGACAAATGCCGTGCTGCATCTTAACACACATAAAATGCCTATGCACGCACACACACACACACACACACACACACACACACACATTTTTATTCTTCTACCGTAGTGATGACATAAAAATAGTTCTGGAGGGGCACCTGGGTGGCTCAGTCCATTAAGCACCCAACTCTTGATTTCAGCTCAGGTCATGAGCTCAGGGTCTCAGGGAGCCCCACTTCAGGCTTGCAGATTCTACTTGAGACACTCTTCCTTTCTCTTTCTCTCCCTCTCTGCCTTGCCCTGTCCCCCCACCCACTTGTCTTTTTTGCAAATAAATAAATAAATAAATAAAAATGCTTTTGGAATTCTGTTTCATTCTGTATATTTCCAAGCACTTTCTTATGCTTACTTTCTCACTGCCTTTCGCTCACAGGCCATCTATCCAGCTGTGCTCTCTTACTAGAGATTATTTTAGGAAGACAAATAAAATGACCATCTCTAATGGTTACATTTCAAATGAACATACTTACCTTCCTTCATCATCAGTGCTAAAATGGATCAGCCTTCTTTCCTAATCTGGCTTCCTACCAAAGTGTTATTGCACTTGAATGAAAAACAAACACAAGGGTTCACCAACTTTCTCCAGAATGTGGAGCTCTGGGGACACATTTTCACAGCTTCTTGTTACTAAGACAGTCGGTGTGCTGGAATCCCACTTACCCTTAAAAGGGAACAGTAACTGCACGAGTGTAAAATAAGAACCATTCCTTTGAATTTGGGCCAAAAGGTTTAGTGTAGGGACTGCAAATGGTACAAAATAGAAAATCCAGCATTTTTATCCATACTGTTGTTCTGAAGGAAGATGTTCATTTTTAAAATCTTCTCTCACAGATCTAATCATCTCTTACTTTGGCAGTAGCTTCAAAGTTGGTAGACTACTTTGATATATCCCACATTAGTCCTATGAGATAGATGGCCAGCAGAGTTATAGTTCATAACTACATATATATATGTAGTTTTATATATACATATATATGTGTATGTATGTGTATGTGTATAGATATATATATATATGCATGTGTGTGTGTGTATATGTGTGTGTATCTTACCAGCAAATGAAATTTGCTGGGCTTCCCAACCAAGGACATACAGAATGAATGAGGAAAAATTTTTGTAACCATGTCATCTGATTTCAAATACTACGCTCTTTCTGCTGTCTACATTGCAATTTCATGGAAACTTACAACAGACTATGGACTGGATCAGTTAAAAAACAAAGCATCAAATGTGCCAGTGATCCCCAGCCAGCAACACAGTGCAGAACCTGAGGTTCCTATTCCTTTCTCTCAGGTTAGTAGTATGTACACCATGAGTTCCTACTCCAGATAGATCTTCAACAAAATAAATAAGTGTCTTCATCCCCCTCTCTACTCCTCTCCCATTGCATTCAGACAGTAGGGGCCAGTTTAGGGTATTTAAAGCAGCTAATTGCTAAATAACATCCAGGCAATTAGAGAATTTCATCATTAAGGTATTTCCCTCTGAGGAATATGTGTGTGTGTGTGTGTGTGTGTGTGTGTGTGTACACGTGTGTGCACGTGTGATTCCAAACTAGGTAAGAAAAATGAAGTAATTGCTTTCTTATATGTTGGGAAATATCAAAAAGTTGAACTTCCTGTGATCATGAATTTTTAAGTTCTGCTTACAGTACTGCTTTCCACTTAACAAATAAAAAGTTTCCTTGCAGCCAATAAAGGCAGTTTGTTCCTCTCCCAGTCCTTGGGGACATCTAAAGCCATATAAAAACAATTGGGAGAAATTATTTAAGTTTTAAAATGTTAAGGGAGGGCAAACAATGGCCAGGCCAGATGTTGAGTTGTTGACCTGGGTCTTTGGGGCCTTTCAGGTTGCAGGATAGCTATTACTGGCTTTCAGCATTTGTAAGTCAGGCATGGAAACTTTTAAGCAGGCTCTGACAAAAGTACTGGTTTTAATTCTGTAATTGCACAAAGTTGAAGCCAGCTGTGAGCCTCTCAGGACCCCTTGTTGGGCTGAGATTTTAAATATTTTGCTGATTAGGCAGTAAAATTTTCTGCTCTTTACTCCCACCCTCTTTGTGAAAATATACTCTTAAAAAGCTTAAAGGAAACAGGATATGAAAATAAGAAATGAAGAACTTGTGTTGAGCACAGATTTTAGTACTTACCTAAAGGTCACACAACCTACCATATGGAGCTTAATTGATGACTACTACATATTAGCTTTGTAGTAGATGCTCAGTAAATATTTGTTGGATGGACCACATGTTGGTCAGCCTAGTTTTTGTGTAGAGTGTAATAGAAATGTATCCAGTCTATCTACAAGACCAGTAGCTTTCCACAGATAATAAGCCAGTTTGTCCTAAATCAGGGCCACTTAATATAAGGACAAAAATGAAAAGATGTGGATGACTTAAGTCAAAACCATCACCACTCCTAGAAAAATCCTACTTTACATATTTATTATCAGAAAGATGAAAGCCTGGACTCTTCATAAGCAATGGAAAGACTTTTCTTTAGTCCATACACTGATGACCATACAGATCAGATTCCACTTCTGACATTATGATTTATAAGAAATGTCTATTTCTTAAATATTTGGTCTTAAAGTTCCCCAAACCCTTGGGATTTCCTGACTGATAAAGGCAATGGGAGCATCTTTTATTAGAATATTTTGTGTGGGGGCACCTGGGTGGCTCAGTGGGTTAAGCCTCTGCCTTCGGCTTAGGTCATGATCTCAGGGTTCTGGGATCGAGTCTTGCATCGGACTCTCTGATCGGTGGAGAGCCTGCTTCCTCCTCTCTCTTTCTCTGCTTGCCTTTCTGCCTACTTGTGATCTCTCTCTGTCAAATAAATAAAATCTTTAAAAAAAAAAAAAGAATATTTTGTGTGTTGTCCTCAGTTCCTATAATCACTTCAGATCCATAAAGATGAAACGGATGTCTTGTTTTACATAACAAGCCCCTTCCCACCAAAATGGAGTTTATGTCAATGAAATGACTTCCGGAGAGCATGTAAGGACAGGGGCCAGTTGCCAGGATAATCAGCCTTGATTAGAGGGTTGGGACAAGTCCTACCCCCTGATTTCTGGGAAGACAGAAGGGCTAGAGATTTAATCAGTCAGTCATCAGTGGCCAGTGACTTAATTAGTCATGCCTTTATAATAAAGCCTCCATAAAAATCCAGAGGATGGAATTTGGAGATCTTCTGGGTTGATGAACACAGGGAGATTTGGGGAGAGTGGAACAGAGCAAGAGAGTTTGGAAGCTTCACACCTTAGCCTACGCATCTGGCTGTTCCTGAGTTCTATCCTTTGATAATAAACTGATAATCTAATAAGTACATTTTTTTTTTCTGAGTTCTATGAGCCACTCTAACAAATTAATTGAACCTGAACAGGGGGTCTTTGGAAACTCTGGTCTGTAGCCAGTGGGTCAGAAGCAAAGGTAACAACCTGGACTTGACGTCTGAAATGGGGGACAGTGAGGGCAGTATTGTGGGATTGAGCCTTTAACTTGTGGGATGCATTTGATTTGTAGGACACTCACTGGTGTCAGATATTTCTTGTTGGTGTGGAGAAACCCTTTCACTCCCCCACCACACATAGAGGAAGTGGAATCAGAATCTTTACCATGTCTTATGAAAACATGATCCCCATTGTGTCTTAACTCTGATTTTCCAAAATTATTTTGCAAGTGCTAGATTCAGGAACCATTAGTTGACATTCTCTTTTACAAGCCTGAAGTAACTTCTTTATGCATACAGGTTTGAGCAACATGATCATTGATAGACCTAGTAAAAACTATTTAAAGGTTCTGGCAATGCTTTGCAAACAGTCCCATCCCAGATCTTTCAAATCTCCCCTGAAATCTATGCCAAGTGTGCAGTTGTCCTGTAACTGGTGGTCTTCTTACCCATAAAGTGTGAGATGAATTTCTGCAGTGCCAGCTCCAATGGACATTATGACACACATGTTGAATCATTATGTGGAAAGAACTAAAAGGCTGAATATCCCTTTAAGAAATATGTAATGCAACTATAGTCACTGTTCTCATTTCTGAATAGTTCTCAGTGAGTTTTCATCCCTGTTCCTTATTTCTAGAGTGTATACTAATCATTTTAGCTACATCATATAAATGGAATATAGAAGGCAGCCAACTCAATTCCTTCACTTTATTTAGTCCTTCCAACCGACATGCTGAATACCTATAGACTGTTCTAGGCTCTGAGAGGAATAAGAATGAGTTAAGTCCTATTTTCTATCCTTGACAAGTTCCCTATGAGTAGAAAAAAACTCAAATAATTTCTTATATCAATTTCACTTTCCTATAAGTTCCATGCTATTTTGGAAGTCTTTGGGGAGATTTACTGCAGTCTACCTGACATGACATGAGAGTCTTGTGTGTATTACTGTTATGCTTTTTGGTAGACTTAGAGCACCTGGAAGGTAAAGACTATGAACATCTGGAAGGCAAAGACTATGTCTTCTTTGTATCCCTTGTTCCCATTGTAGTTCTTAGTACATACTGTGAGCTTAACATATTTCTAAACTGAATGAATGATCCAATGGTTTTGCCACTGTAAAGCTTTTAGCTTTTAGCTAATAATCTAGTATCTGTGGGTCCCGTTTCCTCATCTGTAAGTGAGGATCATATATGCTACATCTTATAAATTTATGATATCAGAATTAGATGCATCCAAACACATGAAACACTATGGGAATATGTAAAAGCACTCTTACTAAAATCAAGTATGTGCTTTCTTTTAACTGTGAGTTGCCATTGAACTACAATTGACAATAATGTTTGACGGAATCTGAGAGGCCTTGTTATTAGTGGAGAACTCAACCATAATATGTCCCATAAAATTTTCCTTTCTTATAATGCATCACTTCTTAAAAAATAAGTTTTGGGGTTTTGTTTTGTTTTGTTTTTAAAGATTTTATTTATTTATTTGACAGACAGAGATTACAAGTAGGCAGAGAGGCAGGCAGAGAGAGAGAGAGGAGAAAGCAGGCTCCCTGCTGAGCAGAGAGCCCGATGCGGGGCTCGATCCCAGGACCCTTGGATCATGACCTGAGCCGAAGGCAGAGGCTTTAACCCACTGAGCCACCCAGGCACCCCTTAAAAAATAAGTTTTAATGAAGCGTAGTAAGTCTAGTTTATTTTTCAAAAATTTTAACCTCTGTCTTGTCTATAAAGTGTGAATTATTGTGGCATATGGTTCTATTCAGTGTATGATAAATGCTGTGTGTACTTTGGGAAGGAAACTATAATGTATGTTTCTGGCTTGTCTTGAGGAAAAAATAAATGACCTATTCAGCTATTTCCATTTCTGGTTTCAGTGATTAACACATCCTAGAGGAACAACTTTTTTTTAAGGCTACAATGCCAGTTACTATCCTTATTTCATCCTTGGCATTTCAGATGGAATGTAAACTGAAAAACATTGAGATTTTACTTTAGATGACTTTTCCCCCTTCTGTTCCTGTGTCTTTCACATTTTTCTTTCTCTCTCTTTTTCTTTCTTTTCCCCCATTCTAGAGTGAGTTCTTCTTGTACATATCCGGGTTTTTATCCAGAAAGACACCAGTGGTGATTGAAATACTCCAGGGCCATGCCTAGGATTTGGGGTGGAGTGGATGCTCAGGAGGTGAGAGGCCTCAGCAACAGGTTCTGGGTGTCTTACCAGACGGCTCAGCATAGCCTCCAAGAGGCTTGGAGCCAGTCAGGACTCCATGTTAGTGCCGGGTCTTGCCGGTAGAGGGGATGAGCATCTTAGGAAACTCCGTGTTTTGTATTCTTCCATGAGATGGTTAGTCAAGTGCGGCCTCAAGTGGGGAGAGGTTCAAGAAAACAAAGTGTTTTATTCTCTGGTCCTAGAGAGAGAGAGTCACCACATGAAATGGGGACCATTAGCAGGGAGCAGCAAGGGAGCTGGCTCCACTAAGCAGCTGGGGAGCGGAGAGGGAGAGAGCGAGGACCTACGGGCAAGTGCATTTGTTGTGAGTCAGGGTGGAGTACATAAGTAGAGAGCAGGAAAGAATTTCATTGCTGTATTGTTATGTCACTATATCGCGATCAGGAGAAGGCAGGAAGGGGAATCTGAGGCAAAGGCAGTCTTATCACACTGGTGCACCTGGACACCTGGGCAGGTGTTCACATCCTCTTGGTGATGTTGAAGCAGCAGGAAATACGATTTTTTAAAATTTAAATTCAACTTAATTAACATATAGTATATTATTCGTTTCAGAGGTAGAGGTCAGTGATTTATCATTTGCATATAACGCCCAGGGCTGATTACATCACATGCCCTCCTTAATGCCCATCACCCAGTTACCCTGTCCCCATACCCACCTCCCCTCCAGCAACCCTCCATTTGTTTCTTATAATTAAGAGTCTTGTCTGGCTTATCTTCCCCTCAGTTTTCCTCTTACTTTCTTTAGGAAAATACGGAGTTTTAAAATTCATAATATGGAGTGTTGGTCAACAGAAGTTTGCTCCAATTTGTTCTTGGATTTAGACATATCTCAACGCCAACTTTAATTCAGTTTTATTTTTATTTCCCAAAAGGATAGTATCCATCATCAGTGTGAACTAGCTATTCTCAGGTATGTTTTTATATTGGAAGTCTTTGAGATCCGCGGAGAAGTACAAGTTTAGCACAGACTGGAATATGACTTCATCATGAAAATAAATGGTAACCACTTATAGATCTTATTATTTGAACCAACACATTGATGCTCTCACACTGCTATGGGAATAACACACTGTGTTAATTTTTTTTTTTTAAGATTTTATTTGTTCATTCGACAGAGAGAGACCACAAGTAGGCAGAGAGGCAGGCAGAGAGAGAGAGAGGAGGAAGCAGGCCCCCCACCAAGCAAAGAGCCTGATGCGGGACCCAATCCCAGGACCCTGAGATCATGACCTGAGCCAAAGGCAGAGGCCTAACCCACTGAGCCACCCAGGAACCCATATACTGTTAGTTTTTAAGAAAAATTACGATTGTGTTCAACAAACGTTGAGTGTCTGTAACATGTGACACTAAGATAGATACAAAAAAAGTAGACATAGTGTCCATAGTTCCATTGTTTAGGACGTGGTCTTATGAAAATGCCTTACTGTAAAATCCACATTTGTAATTCAAATGTGCATCAGCCATCTAAAATAACTTTTAAAGGCATGCTGATTAATAGCTACATGAAGAAAGCAGTATCATGCAAATAGGATGCTTGGCTGTGGGAGACTGAGGGATAAAGACTAATAGAGAGTAAAAAAGTCCATCTGCTAAAATCTGAGATCGTAGTATCTTATTGTTTTCTGTAATTTCTACTCAGAGGAGTGATTCTTCCGTGGAGTCCCTATTTTTTGTCGTAGCCCAGGTGTCTGTGTAGCCCTCAAAATTATATGCAAAATTGTGTATATATGAGCATCATTCGTGGGAGAAATCTAAAGCTTATAGTAGATTTTCAAAGTAATAATCCAGTAATATTAAGATTCACTAATGCAAATTTTGAGTTATAATTTGCTTCCCTTTTAGGGAAGGCAGTGTTTGGTGGGAGGAACCTAGAACTGGGATGGAAAGGCACAAATTTCAGCCCTTAATTCTTTCCATTCAAACAGTGTGACCTCACATGTGTGTAACCTACAATATCTTTATCTCTAAAATGGGTGAATATTTCCTTCCCTTCTGAAAGTCAGATGGATGATATGGGCTACAGGGATTATTACTGTTGTCTTAAATTGTTTGGGGTTCTACAACTGCTAATCTGTGATAACTTTTCTTTGTTAGTTGAAAATTGTATTATATTACCAAGTGATATACCCTTCCTGTCTTGCCAGTGTGATCAACTTAGTTTTTCTAAGGTTGTTATTCAGTTCATAGATTTGTGATGCCTTTGGAGGCCTTTTTTTTTTAAGTCAATGAGTGCAAGTCTCTAAAAAACCATAGTCATTGCCTGGTCTACATGGTGGATGTGGTGGGGGCAGGTGGATCATTGCACTGGGGCAGAGCAGAGGGTGTCCCTGGCCTGTGTCAGAGGCTACAAAGGTAATTTGGGAGAACTGATTTTATTTTCTTTGACTAAAGCTCAAATGTAGGTTTAGAGAGTGAGATTGAGGGAGAAATAAAAAAGAACAGAAATGAATGTGACTTGACATTAGAGTATGAATTCAATTCTCTATCTTGTCTCCATGCAACCATGCTGATATTCTTTCTGAAACTCAATGTTACCATTTTTAAAATGAAGATAAAGAAGAATAATCTCATAAATTATATTCAACATGAAATACTTGTATCTCTGAGATGCAGCTTGTTGACTAAAGTGATGCACCACTTTAAATGTTATTACTCATTAAGGAATAATCATTTCAACACAGTTCCAAAGTACAAAATAATTGGATCACTCCCTTGGAGTTTATTCAGATGGTATTTCACTGGTATTTTATTTATTCCAGTAAATGGAGTCTGGTCCGTATGCATCATTTACCATTTGTTTGGGGACCCATGCATCATTAGTGAAGAACAAACTTCTCAAATGAGAAATCAGACAAAATAAAAAGTGAGAAAGAATTTGGAAGAAAAAGAGTCCTGTAGTCAAAAGACAGAAACTAGCAGGGAATACTGGAGAGCAGCAGAGGGGAGATGATGGCAGTCACCAATCCTTCCAGAAGTAACTTTTTTCTGAACTTGGAAAAATGGGACGCCAACAGATTCAGAATTAGAGCAGTGCAGACGGTGATCGCGATAGAGTAAAGTTATTAACAGGAACCATTCATGCAAATGCCGGCTTCGTGGACTCTTCACCGCAATTTCCGATGTATGACTTGAGCAAAACTCCCGAACAGCTGGGCACGATTCCTGATTGTATCTCTCGCTACCTGCCCCCACTCCAGATCTCACTGCTAATTAGCAACACATGTTGAGGGGAAAAAGTCTAGTAAGACATTCCAATGTGAGATCTGGATTTGCTTTAATTCCCCAAATCCCCTCAAGCTCCACAGATGGTTCTTGGTCATTTGCTTTCTGTTCAGAAGGGGATAACTTTGAGTTATCAATAGCTCAGTACTCCCATCCTGCTGCCTTTTAGTGTGAATTAAGGTAAAGGGTATGATAACAGTATCAGTAAAATAGCAGAAACGAAAGGGAAACCCATGGGAACCTTGACGGGTGACAGAGAATTTTGATATATAGATCACAGCTGGTGGATCAGAAGGGAACAACAATAGAATGGATAATCTGCATATTGAATCAAGGGTTCAAAACAGAAAACAAGTTCTTTAAGGATTTAAGATTGTGTAGTCTTTAGAGAGTTAAAATTTTTTATGTCTCTTTAATAAACCTTATGTTCATATAATGTTTGATAATTTTAATGTTATATATGATTGGATGTTATATACATTAATTTATTCAATTCCCAAATAATAATAGGGTGAGTAGAGTGTCAGTCATCCTCATACCTATTTAATATATAATGACCCAGAGAAGTTAACATTTTTTTTTTAAGATTTGTTTATTCATTTGAGAGAGAGATAGGGTGCCAGTGGGGCAGGGGCAGAGGGAGAGAGAGAGAGAGTCTCAAGCAGACCCAGCACTGAGAAGCCTTGCATGGGGCTTGATCTCACAACCCTGAGATCATGATCTGAACCAAAACCAGAGTTGGACGTTTAACCGACTTTGCCACCCAGGTGACCCTAAAATGTTTTCTTAAAGTCATGCAACAAATAATATAGGAGTCAGGGCTCAAATGCTGGTCTTCTGGTGCTAAGTCCTTTGTTTTACCAATTATTCTTAATTGCCAAAGAACCACATTAAAAAGTCAATTACCATATGGTTCCACTTATTTGTGGAACATAAAGGAATAGCATGGAAGACATTAGAAGAAGGGAAAAATGTAGGGTAAGAAATTGAAGTGGGAGACAAGCCATGAGAGACTTTGGATTCTGGGAAACAAATGGAGAGTTTTAGAAGGGAGGTGGGTGGGGGGATAGGGGAGCCTGGTGATGGGTATTAAGGGGGGCACGTATTACAAGGAGCACTGGATGTTATACACAAACAATGAATCATAGAACACTACATCAAAAATTAATGATGTATTATATGGTGACTAACATAACACAATAAAAAAATTAAAAAATAAAAAACAATGGAAAAAATAGTCATTCTGCAAGGTATTTTCAAATATTTCAGATGTATTTATTTATTTTTAATTTGCCTGGAGTAAATAGGCACCTTGTGGTATAGAGTTCTATTACTTTTGACAAATACAACAAGTTGTGTAATCACCACCAAAATTAAGATACAGAGCAGTTCCATCACCCCCTCAAAATTTCCTTGTGCTACCCCTTTATAGTGAACACCTCTCTTGCCCTTAGCCCTTTACAGCCATTTATCTCCTCTTTGTTCCTCAGTTTTTGCCAATTCCAGAATATCTATAAATGGAATCAAACAGTGTGAAGTTTTTGGAATCTGGCTTCTTTCTGTTTTCAAAATATTTTATATGAGTGATTGGAATCACATGGAGGATATGTGATTATTTTCCTATTTTTAAAAAAATTTATGTCTGCAACTGTACAATCTCCTAGAAACAGCTGAACTCCTGTGTTTATTGTGAAACCTGATGTCCAAATTTGGAGGCAAATCATTATTCAAATTACACCACTTGCAGCCTGTACCCAACCCTGAGAATGCTTGTCTGATTCTCACGTTCTCTGAGTGTCTCTCCATCATTATCAAATGTGGCTTTCAATGGAGATTATGAGGATAATTATTGATATGTGATTTGGTATATCACCTCCCTCTTTCATCAGCCTTCTGCACAATTTTATTTATAAAAGAGTTCCATGCAATTACTTTTAAATGCCTTCACATCTTGTTGAGTCTTGTGTTGTCACTTGATAGGAGACCACATTAAAGCTGTATAGAACATTGTGTTCAGTTTGAATATTGTCTTAGAAAGTGTTTTGGAACATGAGCTTAAAATTGTAGGAACACCTATATCAGGAAAGTGGATGTATATCCAAAAGCAGAAAATACAAGCTTCCTCTTTGCCAAAGCACTGTATGCAAATTTATGTTTATTGAGTGTTTGATTATAAGCTAACAAAACCGTTGAGAGGTAGAGAACTTCTTCATCTTGAGTGATAGAATATGAATATTGCTCCTTTCTGCTTGGACAAATAATCAAAAACATGGGATTTCAGGCTAGATGGCTTCTGCAGTCTTTGGTAAATTGCTTAAACCGTGGGGATTAAAAAGCAGAAAAACCAGGTGCAGGTAATTCGATAAGGATAGTTTTTCTTCCTTGGGAAATTTCAGAATTAGAGCCAAATGCCACATCCAAATAGCATGGACTGAAAAAGGGATGGTGTACAGAAGAAAATTGAAATGTTCCTTCCAGAACAAGACAGAATAGCTGTAGGCAATGCAGTAGACATACACTAAAAACACCACAGCAACTAGTGAGATAAAGCATCTAAGATTTTCTCTTTGTGGTCATAAATAGCAAAAAGGCTAAAAAAAAAAAAAAAAAAAAACCCAGATAATTTAATGTCAAGGAGTATGAGAAAAGTACCAAATTGAACCAGATATTTACTTTCTTTAATGGATTCCTTTGTAAGCCTTTGTAAGTTTAATATTAATCTTTAAGATTTACATTTTGGTTGTTTTAATTAATAAAAGGCAAACACCACAATACTGCTAGCTCAGTTAAGTCACATCTGCAAAAAAGGCCAAAACTTAAGAGTCTGTCTTGGTAATAAGGTGCCTTCTATAATCTAGTGACAATTAATGTAATTATAGACAGTGTTTCCAGGAGGAAATAAGAAAGCCTAAAGTTTTGATCTTACAAATCCAAAGCTCCAAACGTACCATGTAAATGTTAATGTTATGCTGCTCTTTTCCCGTGACTTCTGAGTCAGTGTCCAACTTTTCCGTCCTGTGACTGAGCCAGCGCTCTTTGCTTCCTTCCTCCCTCCTTCCCTCCCTTCCTTCCATCCTTCCTTCCTCTTTTCTGTTTTGCAATTTTACTTAAAATTTAATATTGAATTTTTATTCTGAAACCTCTTGAAGCTAAATCACAGAAGCTAAATCCCATGTTAACCAAGGAGTTAACCTGCGGTGCCATACTTTTAACTAAACTTGCAGAACTTATCCCAATTTCACCAGTTTTTCCACTATTGTCATTTTCTCTGCTATAGGATCTCACATTGAATTTAGTTGTGCCCCCTCAGTCTCCTCAATTCTGTGACAGTTTCTCAGTCAACACTTGGTCTTCAATGACCTTGACATTTGTAATGAGTAATAGTAAGTTATTTCTAGCTGAAATTTTAAAATTTGTTTATCCTGGGGTGCCTGGGTGCTTTAGTCCATGAAGCCTTCTGCTTAGGTCATGATCCCAGGATCCTGGGACTGAGTTTCATATCCAGCTCCCTGCTCAGGGGGAGTTTGCTTCTCCCTCTGCCCATCTGCCTACTCATGCTCTCTCTTGCTTTCAAATAAATAAATAATAAAATCTGTGTTGCAAATTTTAGCTGAAACTGTAAATGTACCAGTCTGCATTTGTTCCTTTGTGAATTATCTGATCATATCTATTAGTTATGGCTTAAATGTTACAAAATCCCCTTATATATTAAGACAATAACATAAATCATACTTGTTAAAGAATATTTTTGCCGTCATAAGTATGTCATTCAACGTATATAAGGATTAATTTTATTTTATTTTCTTAGTTTATGTGTGTTTCCAATGACAAACTTTTTCCTTGTGATGTCCTCTTATCGTTTTAGATGTGAGAAAGTCTCTTTTATCTAGAAATCAAAAATATTTAATTCTAGTTGTTTTATAGTTTGATTATTTTAAGGCATTTAGAGTTTAATTGATCTGTAGTTTACTTGTAGTGTCTTCCATCACTTCTAAGCCTGAGAATATCAGACATAGTCACATGTATTTTATTCTAGTTTTTTAAAATATATAATTTGAAAAAAATTAGGGCATGTAACTCTAACCCATCTCTAATTTATTAGTAGTATAATACTGGGCTAAGATCAAAGTGGTATTTTCTAAACCCAGTTTTTTCTAACATCATTTATTGATTTCTTTCTAACATCATTTATTGATTTCATGTGCTATTCTCACTTTCTGAGAACATTTTTACCTCACCTTTCTTATATGAAGTCCTTTCTATTCTAAGGTCTGCTTATGGGCTATCCAGTTTGTTCCACTGATACCCCGTCCAGTTTTCCCTCATGAATTGATTATTTTAATTACTGTGGCTTTATTATAGCAAACTCATTCTCATTACTTTTGATTTTCTTTTCTTTATTTTTTTAAGATTTTATTTACTTATTTGACAGAGAGAGATCACAAGTAGGCAGAGAGGCAGGCAGAGAGAGAGGGGGAAGCAGGCTCCCTGCTGAGTAGGGAGCCCGATGTGGGGCTCGATCCCAGGACCCTGGGATCATGACCTGAGCTGCAGGCAGAGGCTTAACCCACTGAGCCACCCAGGTGCCCTACTTTTGATTTTCAAAATGTACTCTGTTCTGCCTTTTCATTTTTCCATGTGAACAACAGAATCATTTGGTAAAGTTCTAAGAGAACCTTATTTTCCTAATTATTTAGATCTTTTCTCTTAGTGAAATTTTATAGTTATCTTCATGTAGCTATAACACATATAATGGTCAGTTTTAAAGTTTGTCCATGTAATCTGCAGATATTTTATTTTCCCATTATACATTTAAAATGTTTATTAAAGTAATAGAGGAATGCTATGCACTTTATATAATTAACTATTTTTGCAGGTATTTAATTGAACTTTTAATAAGTCTAATAATTCAGCAGATTTTCTTGGTTTTATCAAGTAATGATGAATTTTATCTCTCCTTTTCTATAATTTTTTGTTGCATCTTGTTTTATTGGTCAGAACAGTTTATTTATTTATTTCTTGAACAGTTTCCAGTTTATTTATTTCCAAAACAGATTTAAATAACTCTGTGGATAAGGATTTCTCTAATATTTGTCATTATGAATTTGAGTCAGAAGCTATATTGAATGTAAGGCATAGATCAGATACTTTAATAATAAAAAAAGAAAAAAGGGAAGTCACCAATTTCCTTTTGCCCTCTGGCACTTCTAGAGGATTATCAGTTGTGAGATACTGACCTCAACTTGACATATTAATATCTAGACCTCACCAAATAAAATTGTCAAGTTGGGTTACTTAAGAATAAATACAGGCAACAGTATGCAGTTTCTAAAAATCCCTATATTTCTGCGATCTAAGACTTTATTTCTTGTCATTATCAGTTAGAGATTAAGTAACAGGTCGACTTTGATCTAAGAACTTAATAGAGAATTGAATCCCAGCGGTGGGGATTGGGAACTTCTATTCGGATATTGGGAGCCCCATTAAACCAGAAAATGTACAAGAGGTACCTGTGATATCCACATTTACCATAGACATTCAATAGATATTAACTACCCCCCCCACTCCAGCTTTTAAGAGATAATCAAATATTTAATCAAGAAACACAGGGAAGTACTTCAGGAGTTGGCAAGAGCCTGAAAAATTAAAAAGGCCTGTGAATGACTTTGTGAGTCAGTGGTAATTTCAGGCTTTCTGCCTCCATCTTGGCTTCCTGGAAATCTCTCCCTGTTTCCCTCCCTCCCCTCTCCCTTAGTCGAGGTCCAGATACAGCATCATTTTTTTCTCTCATATCAGCAGAGATTTGTTTGGGCTTTTAAAGGATAGACTTTATAAGGAAACTAAAAGAAAATGAAACAAAAATAAAAATAACAATAAAATCGCAATAGAACACAAGGTTCCATTCTAAGAATCATAGAATTTCAGTTAATTCTGGTGGTATCATTCACTGAGTAGCAAACCCTATGCAGGGCCCTGCAAAGATGAGCTCAAGATACCTCTGAAGATTAGGTCGAAAAGACCTTTGGTCTGAGCTGTGGTTGCTCATTGGGGTGCACCACTATGAGAACATCCCAATGTGGAAACATGTAGCAGGGAACATTCCTCTTCAAGTTTCTGGATTCCAGAGCTGTACTGGAAAAGCTCTTCAGATGTGAATTTCCCTGTTCTTCCAAATCTTGACTTTGCAATAAGTCCTTCACTCTGATTTTTCATTCTGTAACAATAGGACTCAAAGGGAATCTCGGTCCTACCTGTTTTTGCTTTGGGGTATCCTGGCTGAGATGCCTTTCCAATTCCTCTTACTAAATATGATAATTATCCCATTGAGGATAAGGGTCACATTTATCACTTGTCTCTTATTAGGTATGGTGCTTTAAATGTGGCTTCCAGATCACAGAAATTATGAGAATCATGAATCATGCTTCTAGAAGTGTGTGCAGATAATTGGAACTTGTTGACAGGAATAGAAAAGCCACCTCAAATGAAAAGCCAAAGAATAGAGTATAGAGGGCTCATAGAGCAATGTGGACAGAGGGGAGGGTGGATGCCCAGACCCAGCACAGAAGACGTCCTGTGTGCAAAACACATGGACCAGCATGGGGGTAGGCGGGGATCACACTGGGATGGGGGAGAGCAGCAAAGTGAAATCCAGAGAGGAATGATGAATGGGATTAATAGTAGATGGTCTATGATGCATTTAAGATTCATCAAATATTAATTGTATCTACTATATTTAGAGATCTATTTTATTTAGTGAAAATATCACTAATACTTACAAGCACTTTTACAGGTCAACCACTGACCTCCTTCTCTATAACCTAATGTTACGGTATAAGGTCAGAATGAATTATTTTATTCTAATATTTTTCAGGTACCCAGAATTACGGTGTTTTACAAAGGGGTGGAATTAGCTGTGAAAAAAAGGTTGAGATACCCTATTTCTGGTTGCCCTTGTAGAAGAATACAGAAGGATAATACCACGAGGCATGTTTATTTCATCCCGGCTCATAGTTAAGGTATTATTATCTGTTTGGAAGTTTCTTTCTCCAGAGCTAAGCAGCAAGGACATAGTTAAGCATCATAGCTTAAAAATCACATGTCTCTAAGCCAGACTGCCTGTGTTTGAGTTGTGTTCCATTATTTCTAACCCCATTTGTTGGGTTTGGCCAGCAAACCCTGAGATGATGAAAGAAAGGATTATTCCCGACCCCTTAGTAGGAGAAAGGAGAGACCTGGGGACCAGATGCTCTAGTGACCAAAGACCTTACGCCAAGCTCCGTCTCCGTTTTTATTGTGAGTTTAATCCATACACCACGTGCAAGGCAAGGAGTTCATGTATGTGACCACTACAGGTGTCTGTATTTTAAACATCTATTCCCTAGATGAGAACCTTGAGCCACAGTATGAATTGGGCCGCTTTCAGCCAAGAAACTTCAAAGGAGGCCCAGGGTTCTGACACTCCTCCTTTGATTTTCAGTTAGTCTCATCCAGGGAGTCGGATTCGATCGATCCAGGCACTGTGAATCCCCATACCCGTTAGCTTGGACAATTTCTTTTTAGTGCTCAGTACCTCGGTTTCCCCAAATAAATAGGACTATATATTTACAGTAGTAGCTGCTGGCAGTAGTACCTCTCTTATGAGATTGTTACGTGGATTAAATGAGTTAGTGCTTGTAAATCACCTGAAACTCTGCTTGGCTTGTAGAAAGTACTGTTGTTTGAAATAAAAATGTAGACATTCTCTTCTTACCTAAACTTTTTCATTTTGAGGGTCCCAATACACAGCGAACATTCATTCAGCTGGTAAGAACATGCATTTCACTGCAAATCCATACCCAGATAAGAGAACAATTAGTGTCTGTAGGATCCATGCAGTTTACAAAGTTCTTCTCATTTTGGTACAATACTATGTGGAAAGAATTGTAAGAATCTTATTTTTAAGGGATGCCTGGGTGGCTCGGTAGTTTAAGCCTCTGCCTCTGGCTCAGGTTATGATTTCAGGGTCCTGGGATCAAGCCCCACGTTGGGCTCTGTGCTCACCGGAGATCCTGCTTCTCCTTTTCTCTCTGCCTGCTGCTCTGCCTACCTGTGTTCACTTTCTATCTCTCTGTCAAATAAATAAACAAAATCTTAAAAAAAAGAAAATCTCATTTTTAAGTAAATCAGCGAAGTGAAAGGAAATCAATGAACAGTTGGATTTATGAATGGATGCATGGATGGATGATGGGCAGACAGAGGATAGGTATTTGTTGGAATGAATATTACAGGTTTGCACAATTTGAACTTTAAGAATGGACTTTATTTTTAAAAACTGGATGAGAAAGAGTTTACATGATCTAGGAACAACACATTTACAGAGAAGAGAAAGCTAGTTTTAAAAAAAGGAAATTAGGAAAGAAAAAATGTGTTTTTTTTTGGATTTATGCATTAAAACGGTATCACAAATCTAATTATTATAAAACAAAAAAAATTTTAAAGGAAGACTTTAAAAACAAAGTGAAATACGCCAATTTAATTTCATTTTTCCAGGTTTAAGAAATGCCAGAAAATAAACGGAGACAGAGGCAAATTATTATTTCATGAGCTACAAAGATGAATAAGAAAAGAAATCGCTTTTGTACTTTCTGATTATTTCTCCACCAGATTAAAGCATTTACAAAAATGGTGTGAACTATCTGAAATCACCCAAATGTTTTTTGTTATGTTAACTTTTTAATTCAAATATCTGATTATTTGGAAACATTTCATGTTGGGTGTTGTGCAAGCATGGGTTTCCAGATGCCTGTAGTTTAGCATTATTTTAGGCTAGCCATCTGGAGGACTCCAGCCTGGTGTAAGGCAGAGATCGCTGGTTAGGGTCTTGAGGACTGAGGTTTCCCAAGTGACTTTAGGAAAATCATCCTTCCTTTCTGGGTCTAAGGTTCTTCTTTATAACGTTGAGAGATTTGGACTCAGTGATGTCCCTAAACCCTTTGCAGCTTTATAACCACCCAGTTTTCACTCCAGCATTTTAACTGGGATTTTGTAGCATTGTTTCCTTTTTGTTTTGCAATTTTGACTCAGTCCACTCCTCCTTGGGAAATGAGTACTTAGAGGGCTTTTCTGAAAGGCCAGCTAGGCTTCAGGCACTTCAGCAGGCTTAAAATAATCAGCGTGTGTCTGTAGTAGCTGCCCAGCCAGACCACGCAGAGGAAAAATCACCCCACCCCTGGATGGGCTTCACACTAGAGACCCATACTTAACTGTGACCTTATTTATCTTTGCTGTGTATCGGAGACCGAACAGACAGAGCAGGCTTTCATGAAAGGGGAAGGCTCTGACTTTTAAGATGAGACCTGAGGTCAGGCCTGTTCAGCCATGAAAAAGAGGCATAGGAGGGAATGTCCTTGAAGGACTTACCCGGCTTCTTTGGAGTTCCCGCTGGCTGATACTATATTTGGGAATCCAGGAAGCTGCTTTTAGAAAAGGGCTGGGTTAAGATAAAGAGGAAGAGGCACATTTAATTAGGAAGGTTTTCCAGGTCTTCCCCATGCCAAAGAATATTTTAATCGCGTTTACTTTTTCCTCAATCTCTTTGACTTTCACATTATTAAGATAACACATTTGTGCGCTGATTTCATGTCCAGGGATGTCAAGATTACTGATTCAGTTTTCCTTAAATCACTCCCGTTGTTTTCACCAGAAGCCTGGTGTATAATGTCATAGCCTTTCTGGAGGTGGCAGCCACCACAGCTAATGGAAAAGACTTGGAACTGATTTGGTAGCTTTCTACTCTGTTACAGAAGTAGACTAACCGCAAACCTTTCTGATCAAAAGTCCTCAGGTCGTGATTGGGATTCATGGCAGAATTGTGTCCATGGGGCAAGGCGTGGTAAATTCCATTTTCATCATTGTTGTTGACATCCACTCAATGTCTACCCTTCCCAAACACTCAGGATAACAAGAAAGATAGGACAAGTTCTTGTCATTACAGGGGTGAAGGCAGACTTCAATAGAAATCATTATAGCAACATCAGTTGTGTGTTTGTGTGTGTGTGTGTGTGTGTGTGTGTGTGTGTGCATGCACTCACATGCTCTAAATAATATCATGTAGATTTTTCCATGTGTTCCTCATAGCAATTCCTTGAGGTAGGCCATGCAGGCATCATTGCTGCTGTTTCATCAGTGGGGTTACTAAAACTAAGAGGCCAGCACAGCGACTTGGCTGACGTTCTTCAAGTGGAAGACAGACTCAGGTCATTTGTCTGCTTACTGTTGCAAAGTGCCAAATTATAAGTACTGGAAATGACAGTAAGCATCCTGACATGTATGGACACGGGGATAGAAGGACATTCTCCTGTAAGAGTACGACAACAAATCATTGAACCAGTACTAATGAATATTTTTTTGGACAATTTTTCAGTTCTGGAAGCGAAGCTTCACCTCTCCAAGTATTCTGAATATGAAATCCTCACATTGTCCTTGTAGACTGGAAAGAAATACCTTGTATTTTGGCATAAAGATTCTTCCAGGGGAAAATGTGGTTACGAGTAACATCACGTATCATTCATCTCCGTTGCCTGAGAGGAGTCTGTGTTCATAGACACTGGGAGGGCCAGTCCCCCTGGGGTTTTCCTCTCCTCTGTTTGTCTAACTTGCCTTTCCTTAAACGCCAGGTCGAAGAAGTGACCGGACTGAATCCTCCCAGTTATTGAAATGAATGGCAGCTGGCTTGGCTTTCTTCCGGAAGGCCTTGGTCAAACTGGATTCCAAGTCTCCCCTGTGTGTTTTGGATCCAGATGAGTGGTATAGAATCCCGTAGTTTCTTCCTACATAAGTCACAGTAGCATGAAGCTTTATGCATCTATTTTTATAATAGTCTGGCCCATGACCACATAAGAAGTTTGCTGATGTCTGTATCAGAGGGAAAGTTAAAAATATTTACTTTGCCCTAAAATAAGGAACAATTTAAATCCAATCTCAAGTGATACAGGCAGACATACATCCTTAACCACTTAGAGTTCATCCCCTCCTTATGCTTATATGGAAATAAACTAGGATTGGGAAGGAATAGTTAGAAAGGCCTGAAATACTTACCTAAGCTTTGTTTTTCTCATCCAAAATGAGATTATTAACACCTGCCTTGGCATGATGTTAAGAAGACTAAATAAGACAACATATTTAAAGTGCTGAGCACAAGGGTACAGTACATGATGACCACTATTATTATCATTGTTACTTTGCAGAAATGTGCATATGTTTGCAAGTGATCTTGAACTGAGAAATTGTGAATAGTTGATTCAGTAAGACAGACCACAATGTCTAAGAGCATAATTTAAAGTAGCTGCCCCTTTATTAGAAATTCTCTTTGCCGAGCAGAACACTTCCTCATAAAGTTTCATATAATTCCTGAACAGGATAATTCATAAAAGCTTTCATACTAAGGGGATCAGTTCATAAATATCTGTAGAATTGACCACTGTACCTTCACACACCTGCCAACTCATGGCAAAGATAAGCTGAACACATTTTTTTTCACTGATTTGTCCTAATCTGTTATCCTTAGGTTCATGTGTGTGTGTGTGTGTGTGTGTGTGTGTGTGTTGTGTGTATGTGTGTGTGTGTGTATAGGGGTGCATGTGTCTACCGCATTAGCAAGTTTTCTCTGGCATTAAAGCACTTTTCTGCTCTTTTGGGGTCAATATGCACCATTCTAAAATCCTGAGTCATTTGGTTTTAATCACAAAGACAAGATCATTCAAGTCAAAGGGAGAAACCTTTTAGGAAATAGGCTGTCAAGAGATATAATGTTCAATTGTTTGCTTGTGAATCCACAAACAAAACTCATCTTCTGCTCCAAGACCAACAGGGGCCACAGAACCCACAGGACTCAGCATCTGGGACCCCACGTGCCCAATGCATCGTGGCATAGATGTGTGGCTCCACGACAAACACAGAACTGTGTACTGCTGGCAGTGAAGGTGCTAAGGAGAAACCCAGAGGATAATAATTTCTTTTAAAATCTATTTCCCGTTATCCAAGCTGTCTTAGGGACTTGTTTTGGTTATTGTCAGGAGTCAGATATATTTACCATGCCTCTGCTGGCTCCGTGGAATCAACAAAACTTTCGCATCCCATGTGTGTGCTATTTAGCCTCTGGAAATAATGCCTCTTTTTGAAATATTTTTTGTGATGATCCCCAAGCTTTTTGTAACTAAAGAACCAACAGTAAAAAATTTTTTTCTTTCCTGAGAGAGCAGCTGAGGTGGCTTAAATTTATACTACTAAGTAGAATTTCACTGCCTCAGTCATGGCTCTCTGATTTATGAAGGAACAAGAAATGACATTGCCATATGATACACTGCTTCCTTGAACAAAATCCTGTAGACGATGGAGAGGCCATTCCTGACTGACAGGACAGCTGGAAAGGATCTAAAGAACAAATGCAAGGGAACAGGGAGAGAAGATGGGGCAGATTTCCCTGAGACAGAGAGAGTTGCCACCTTATCTGCCTTCAGATCTAAGATAACTGTGGCCCATGATAAAACTATTCTTAAAGGAACAACATTTTCTACTGAAAGGACTCATTGATTCAGTGTACCTATGTTGGAAGGTCTACCTTAGATCTATTTGGAATGGTCATGACAAGTGGATTGAAGACCAGTTGCTACAAATTCTAAGACACATTCTAGTCATCATAAGAAGTGGCACTGGAAAGGCTAGACTGCCCAAAGCCAGGATGGGCTGCTCTGGAAGATAGTGAGTTTCCTGCCACTGAGGTAGTCAGTAAGAAGTCACATGACCATTGATGGGACTTGAAGAGGATTCAAGCACCAGAAAAGAGGGTGGAGGTTTGGCCAAAATAACTCTTAAGGCCATTTTCGTCTCTAAGATTCAATGGAAAAAGCAGTGGAATATAGTAAATAATGTTAGATTTATAATTTCCAAACTTATCATTCTTTTCACAAAGTACATTCCAGATTAAAAAATAAAGTACAAATATTAATCATTATTATCCCTACTGTACATACGAAGCAATTAAATTAAGACAGATTAGGATTTATCATACACCCAAGCCAGCAGTAGAATAGGAAGTCTCCCCCGTGATCTGTTGTGGATTTCTTCTCCCCTCAGGATAAATGAGCCATAGATGTAGTGACCAGTGACTGAGGTGGAGGATTGAAAGGGCAGCAAACTAAAGAGCAGGGCATTTCACAGAGACCTACTATCACACCTGAACTCTAAGGGAAAATATTCCGTCAAGAAATAGAATGCAAATACCCCTCCTGCCCTCACCACACACATACCTACACACAAACTTCTCCATCTAGACTTTTCTAATTGCTTACTTTGAATGGGCTTTTTATCTTTAGCCCTATCCTTGGGGCAGAGTTTCAGGCTGGGCAAGAATTAGCAATCATAGTCTTGCCGAAAGGGATTTCTAAAGGTACTGGTTGAAACTTAGCTCATTCCAAGAGTACCCAAAAAAGACTGAAGCGTTGACTTCTGGATCACTGCTATTTCTACTGTAGAACACAGTCTTTTATTGACATGGGAGGAAGATTCTGGGATGGGAATGAATTATTCTTCAGTGAGTGAAGCAAGGTGGGGACAGCCACAGGGTCTCTAGGTAAGGCTTGTTATATACTGACGCGTCCTTGAAAAATTGTTCAATTTAGTATCTAAAATGGGTTAACTTGATTATACTATTTATACCTCTCATTCTTAGAATTTATATAATCTAGATATGTAAATGTAGCAGGCTAGAAGTCCCCTTAAAGATCATCTTGTCCAGGAGAGGAAGTAGCAGATTCAGGGATACTGATTGGCTTGCTTAAGGTTACTCAGCAAGCTCCCAGCAGAGCCAGAACTGGGATCTATGGCTCTTGCCTCACATTTTCCTCCTTACATGAGTGGCTCCTTCCTCATACATTTAGTAAAGAGTTTTTTGCAACTGTTAGGGGCGCCTGGGTGGCTCAGTCGGTTAAGTGTCCGCCTTCAGCTCAGGTCATGATCCCGGAGTGCTGGGATCAAGCCCCACGTCTGGCCCCCTGTTCAGCGGGGAGCCTGCTTCTCCCTCTTCTCTTCCCCTGCTCCTGCTCTCTCTCTCTCTCTCTTCCTCAAATAAATAAGTAAAATCTTATAAAAAAAAAAAAAAGAATTTTCTGCAGCTCTGAAGACATTGCCTTGAGGACACAATGTTGTCTACTGGAAAGCGTGATATAGATCAGAGTGATAGATAAGAAGACTCCCATACTATGTCCAAGGCCTTGGAGATGCCACAAGACTGCTAAGAAATGACAGAGAAGACAGTGAGCCCCTTATTTTGACTCAAGCCACGGAAAATGTTGTGGGTCAAAGTTGATGTTCATTTAAGTATGTTTACAATGTAAACCTCTCCTTTGGCCCAGATTCCCATTTTCTTGTCATCAGCCTCAGCTACAGCCAACTGTAACTCCTTTTCCAATGCATAGCATGCTATTTTTATTTGTAGTTACTTCACCTGGAATACATTTTTCTATCCACCCTCAGCTGTCAACCCTTATCCATCTGTCAAGGTTGATACCAAGTGTCCCCTCCTTTAGTGAGCACCCACTCCGCATATCCATGTTACATCTTTTTCAAAGACCAGCACAACTATCTTCTTCATGAATTCCCCCCTAATTCCTCACCTTAAGTAATAAATGTTTCTCATAAATCTGCTATGTATTGTCTATATTTTGCCACCAAACACCCCCACCCCAGGAGATAGTAAATTCCCAGAGTAGTCTTTTTTCTTGGAGAAGAATAATGAAGAAAAGATAACATATAATTTTTTGCCTTTTTAAAATGGGATCAGGGACGCCTGGGTGGCTCAGTTGGTTAAGCCACTGCCTTCGGCTCAGGTCATGATCCCAGCGTCTTGGGATCGAGTCCCGCATCGGGCTCCTTGTTCTGTGGGGAGCCTGCTTCTCCCTCTGCCTCTGCCTGCCACTCTGTCTGCCTGTGCTCGCTCTCTCTCTCTCTTTCTGACAAATAAATAAATAAAATCTTAAAAAAAATAAATAAAATAAAATGGGATCAAATCAGACTTACTGATACCTAACACCAAATTCTTGGTCTTGATGCAATATTTCATAAGCAAAAATTATGAGGTGATGATTTAATTGACTCTTATTTTTTTTTTTCTTCATGAAGGATTTCAAGCCATCAGCATTTGGCAGCCAGAACCATTCCATTTACCCTCTGGTTCTGGAAAAGATATTTGAAAACGCAGCAGCATGCAAAGCCAGGGTTGTTAAAGCCATCAATTCCCTAAAGGATGTCAGAAATCCTAAGGGGAAATATTTACAGGGAGAAACTGTTTTCTCTGGAATTTACAGATTTTATTTGTCTATTTTTCTCTTCTAACATGTCTCACCCTTGCCCCATTCCACGTGGCTAGAAGACAGATCTGCTGGTCTCTCCATTCAGTCCATCCTTCTGTAGCTGGCTAAGTGTATGCCTACTTAAGTAGATGTCTTTCAGTTAATAAAAGTTGGCTAATAAAATTTGCTAACAACAAATAAAGTTTGCCTCAACATTATCATTAGTTTATTTTTATTTTTTAGAAAGGATTTAGAATGATCTGGTTGTTCCAATTTAACCAAACTCTTTGGAAAAACAGTTGTCTGGAGAGTACTATAATTTTTTCACCAGCTACCAGAATTTTAATAACTTGGTGACCTAATAAGTATCACCCATTTTGAGTTAAGTGTTCTTTCTGTGTATTATCACATCACTCTCTTTTGTACTTTGCTGTCTGATTTTTGTCTGCTTATTTACTTGTTGTAGCTCTCGCAATGTTATTATCTCTTATTATATTGATGTATATTGAGAGACACACTCATGCCCTGTGTGCCCATCGTGTACACATGGCTAGCCCACAGTGACAATCAGTGTTCCCTGAGTGAAAAACTACATGAACAGCTTTTCATCAAGTTCTTATTGAGAACCTAAAATGTGCCCAGGAGGGTTAATCACCACAAGTACAATAACCAATCAGAGCCACAGAAACACAACTTTTTGTGAGGTGACTGTACCTCGAAATTAAAAAAAGAGAAGATGGTTCTTTTTTGTTTTTCTACAAATAAATTCCTTCCTTCCTTCTCCTTCCCTTCCTCCCTTCCTTCCTTCCTTCCTTCCTTCCTTCCTTCCCTCTCTCTTTCTTTTGCAAAATCTCTTAATCCTCTGTATGCTGATTTAAAAAAAAAAAAAAAAAAAGTCTTCAGATCTCTAGAGAACCAGTGGAGAACTCAGGTGTCTCAATGGGTGCTATTAATAATGTGAGGGAAGTACTGTGAGAAGTTCAGGGATCTATCTGGCATGTGAGATTTGGTTGTTCATGGCAGACACAGTAGAGGAAACAATGTCTAGACAAACTACTAAAGATAAATAAGAAATAATCAGGTGGAGATTTTAAAGGAGAATTTCCCAAGCAAAGGAATATAATAAACTCAAAGAGAAGAGAGTGAATAGAACTAGACAAAATGTAACCAGGGCATATTTAGAAAGTAACAGAGAATAGTGAGAAGTGAGTCTGGGCAGGTAAACTAGGACCAGTCAGGCAGAAATTGGTGAGTCATTTAAGGAATTTGAACTTTCTCCTCATACCAGAGGGGGAGCCTTTGAAAGTTTAAATCAGAGAGGGATAAGATCAGATTTGTATTTTAGAAAGATCATTCTGGCTTCAGTGTGGTAAAGAGCTTAAGGGGAGCAGGAGTTCACCAGAAAGTTCCCCACAGCTAGTTTCCTTTTTGGATTTAGAGGTTAGACCTTTCATGCATACTGTGTGCTTGCACACTAGTGCCCATTCACGTACGTATACACACACACACACACACACACACACACACACACACACACACCAGAGCTTTTTTAGAGTTTCACTCATTTAAATTATATAAATCAAATTCACTGGTGTCTTTAGCAGATCTTCTTCCAAGATTAAGCCCTTCCCTGATGGGAGTATTTTTTATTCAAAAAATCATGGTAAACCTAGACTTCTGCTTATTTTCTCATTCTGCTTCCATTTCTGATTCTTCAAAACACACACATACCATATGTTTGTTGTTGAAAATTAGAAAACAAGATAAAAAATAACAATTATTAAGTCCTAAAGTAAGTCCCCTGACTGTGCTTGAACACAACTAATATGAATATTTGGCACATAACATTTTTTATGAATTTCTGTTGCATAAATGGATTCATACCATACATAGCAGTATGTAGTCTGCTTTTTTTCTTTCAAGAGTATATTATGAACATCTTTGCATGTCTTATTATTCTCCATGGGCGTATAATATCCTACTATACGATTGTGCTGTAATTTAGTCCATCCCTGTTGTTTGAAATGTCACTTTTAATTTGATCGGATCATTGTATGTGGAATCTTAGAAATTCTGTTTCACAAAATTAAGATGACATTTCCCAGGCAGACTTCTCTGGTATTACGGGTTTTTAGCATTTTTCAGGAATTTTACCAGCTAATTAAAATAATACTAGGAAAGTATCTTCCCTTTGGGAGTTTTTCATGTTATGATAACTTTTTACTTGAAATAAAATGAAAGGAGATGCTTAGAGGAAGAAAGTCTTGATCAAACTCCTTTTCATAATAAACAAAATGGGAGGTTTAAATGCCATAAATAAAAACAGATGTGCCACTCCAGAATGCCTAGAAGAGAAGATTCATTTGACCTGAAATGTTTAGTCCTATCCTAAGAAATAATAAAAAGGAAAGAGGGTATTTTAATTTTCACTTGGAATTCTTTTTTTTTTTTTTTCTTGATCTTGTTTCCCATCCTGTTTTAATGTCAAAGTGCCTACTGAGGTAATGTCATGATAGTTTAGTGGAGCGAACCTGAATTAAAAGTTAGTGTGCCCTAGTTAAGTTGCTAGCACTGTCTTAATTACTTAATCACTTGAGAGAATACAGCAGAGAGATTAAGGTCCTGAGTTCTGGTATAAGACACCTTTGGGTTTAGAGTCAGATTCAATTACTTATGGTTTTCAATTGTCTCAATTGTAAATGAAGTTATTGACTTCTACCTTACTCTCACTTTTATTTTTAAAATGTGCTGTATTCATTTGCTAAGGCTGCTATTAAAAAAAAAAATACCACCGATCGGGTGTCTTATTTTTTTCACAGTTCTGGAGGCTAGAAAGTTCGAGATCAATGAGTCTGCAGGATTATTTTTTTCCCTCCTTGGCTTGCAGATGGTTGCCTCCTGACTGTGTCCTCACATGGTCTTTTCCTCCCTGTGCCAGTGAACCTGGTGTCTCTCTGTATGCCCTAATTCCCTCTTATAAAGACATTAGTCAGATTGGATTAGGGCCCACACTGAGGGTCTCATTTTAACTTAATTACTTCTTGAAAGGCCCTATCTCCAAATATAGTCTCATCCTGAGGTAGTTGGGATTAGGCTTTCAGCACCTGAACTTTAGGGAATACATTAGCCCATAACATGTGGTGATCTATGTAAGACATTTATTTCAGGTCTCTGGCTGTATGATCAATAATGGTACCAACTCTTAGTATTTAGCTTCTCTGAGCTTCCTTTCTGTCATGATAAAATTGAGATACTAATATTTGCCCAATCTATATGTGATGATGGCCTGAGGTAATTTATGATTTTCTTTGTAAGGTAACTGGTAGAGGACTGTTGTTTGTTTGAGATACACACATACACATTTACTTTCTTCCCTTTGAGAATATACGCACATTCGACATAGACATTTGCTTTTAGCTTCTTTTTCCGCAAGAGCTGGGAAGAGGAACAGTAGGATTTAGCTTCCCGTTGGTCTCCCTTTTCTTCTTCACCATCTTCTTTTTTTTAAAGATTTAATTAACTTTTTTTTAGAGGGAGAGAGAGAGAGAGAGAGAGTGAGGGTACAAGAGCAGGGAGAGGGAGGAGACTCCCCACTGAACAGGGAGCCTGAAATGGGTATTGATCCCAGGATGCTGGGATCATGACCTGAGCCAAAGGCAGCTTCTTTGGGTACTCCAAGTCTTCCTTTTATTCTTATAGGTCTCAGCATCCTCAGTTCCTGAATAGGAAAGCACATGGTTAATAATTGGTTCATACAATCATTCTTAATCATTTACCTGCTCACATGAGGGAGGAGGCAAAGATGAATGGATGTATAACAGACTCTCTCGGTCTTGCTGTCTGCAGGTAGAGAGGCAAGTGAGAATTCCTCTAGTGCCTCATGGGAGTGTTTTCAAATGAAAAGAATGAAAGCTGCTTAGATTATTTTATAATGGGACCACATGTTCCTCTGGGTGGAAAGGGTAGAGGTGGCAATTCCCAGATGGAAGGCTGTGCTCATTTTAATGACTTGGCTGAGATTTCTTTCTGGTTGAAAACTGAACTTACTATGGCATCTGTAAAACATAAAAGGCTTTAGAGTAACAGAAGTGGGTCTTCCAGAAATGGGCTATGTGGCAGTTTAGCATTTTACTGGCATGCCCAAGCAACTACTCTGGGTATGTGAGTCTGTGGCCTGGTTGCATAGTGTTCAGGATCCAAGACCAGTTGGGAATTAGACCCAGGGAGTAAGGGGGTGCTGGCACCTGCGTCTAAGCAGGATTGATTTAATCTATCTATCTCACTCCAGACCATCCTATGTTACTAGTATAACTTAGAAACATAGACTTACTCCTCTACAGTGACACAGTGATGTTTCTGGAAGGCAGTTTCAAAAGATTCAGCTTATTCCAGTGTTCTGAAATTTTTAATTCTCCCCCAAATATGACACAATATGTGCTTAGCTCCAAACCCACACAAGTCTGGTCTCAGCTCTCCTTTTTTAAGTATTCTCAACTACTCCAAAGCCCATTCTCAACACTTGTACTCCCAACAAACTGATCCTCCCATGGATGACACTTTTTTTGGTATGCTGTCCCTGTTGAAATCCCATCCATTCTTCATGCTCCATTACAAATGCCATATGTGTAAGATCTCCATAGAGACCTTCTAGATCCCAAACCACCTATTTAGAAGTGTTCTTTCCTGCTTGGAATCTTTACACTTTTTTTTTTAACTTCTTTTATGGTCCCTTACTCAACCCTGAATTATAGGTATTTTTTTTGATTTCCCACCCCGTCCCACAGAGTAGCTATTAAAAAGCAAGAACTATCTCCATTTTCTCTCTATCATTCCTCCTTCCCCAAAACTCAGAATAGGACGCTTATTGAATGTTGATCAGGTTGAACTGAAAGTCAGAGTAGCCTGAGCCTCAGAATTCCTAGATATACAAGGCTTACAGTACCCTCTGCAGACAAAATGGGAACATTGGACTCCATTTATAGAAGATTATAGTGGCACTTTTTTCTTCGTACAGACCAAACATCCAGCTGCTAAACTACAATATAACATTTCCAGGGGAAGGAGCCAATGTAAATTCACAGTATGTGTAAAGTCAAATTCAGAAAGCCTGAGATTTTTAAACCACTGAATATAATTTTACAGTCTATTTGATATGATTTTTCTAGGCAGTGTTTCAATTCAAACCAGTCTCTTCATTTGAACACAGTCTCATAGTTCTCTTCTATACTCATTAGCAGCCACTTTGCAGCATCAAGTTGCTTTATTCTGGGTGGCATGGAGAAAGGTTTTCCTTTATGACTTATTCCGGTTGTGAGTTTTTTATATGCACTTGTCCAAAATGATCCACTCTTTATTTTCCTGCTGAATGAAGAGGATTGGCCACTTAGTCTTAGACACAATGAGGTTTACTAGAAAAATCAGTGACTTTGGAATTAGAAGACCAGGTTGTAGGATCCAGCACTTCTGCTAGGATCCATGTGGCCCTAAGAAAAATTTCTCACTCTATGTTTTAGATATCTTATTTACATAAGTGTAACAGAGGAGGGAGGCTTATACCATATTATGTCTAAGGAAAATTCCTCTCTTAGCATTTTGGGATTCTGAGATCAGTTAGATGATGATTTTACAACTAAAGCCATTCTTCCATCAAAGTTAATGAAATTTACCCAAAGTGTGTGTGGGGGTGTATGTGTATATACACAACAAAGCAGAGTCTCAGAGATCTGGTTAGTCTTGAGCCACTCTGAAGCAGAAGGATGGTTCTTTGATCAAAAAAGTTTGAGGGGCACCTGGGTGGCTCAGTGGGTTGAGCCTCTGCCTTCGGCTCAGGTCATGATCTCAGGGTCCTGGGATTGAGCCCCATATCGGGCTCTCTGCTCAGCAGGGAGCCTGCTTCCCCCTCTCTCTCTGCCTGCCTCTCTGACTACTTGTGAGCTCTCTCTGTCAAATAAATAAATAAAACCTTTTTTAAAAAGTTTGAAAAATATAGAATACAATATTGGATTCATGGGAATTAACTATCACAGTAATTAAAAGTCTCAAAAGTCTTATTCTAAATAGTTATGTTTAACTTTTATCTTACTTAATTCACTATAAGGACTTTTTTTTTTTTCCTTTTAGTATGTCTTATGATCATCCAGGGGAATATCCTTCCTAGCAAGGGTTACTTACAAACATAAAAACATTTTTCCTGTCCTTCTGGATTATAATAATTGTTCATACCCTCACTCTGGAAAGTCTGGAAGTCTTGCTTTCTATGGACCAAAGACCTCAAGTGTGCCTCAGGTGTAAACTCTGCCCAATACTCAATCCATCAGCTCTTCAGTCAAGGTTCTTTTCTGCTAAAACGGTGTACTCTTTTGCATGCCTTCTCATTATATCAAATGTAACCTAGTTCAAAATGAACCGATTATTTTCTCTATCCCATAACCAAATTTCAGAACCACCTTTAAGAAATAGTGAATTCCGGCGCCTGGGTGGCTCAGTGGGTTAAGCCGCTGCCTTTGGCTCAGGTCATGATCTCAGGGTCCTGGGATCGAGTCCCACATCGGGCTCTCTGCTCAGCCAGGAGCCTGCTTCCCTCTCTCTCTCTGCCTGCCTCTCTGTCTACTTGTGATCTCTGTCTGTCAAATAAATAAATTAAAAAAAAAAAAAGATTAAAAAAAAAAGAAATAGTGAATTCCATTGCTATTTCTATCATATTCCTAATCGCCTGACTTCAAAATTTTAAAGATTTTAAAGATTTAAAGTTTTAAAGATAATTTTTAAATCATATGTTTTCTTGATTAATGCTATAGACCAAGCTATGTCCTGCAAAATTAATATGTTGAGCCCTTAAGTCTCAATGTGATGGCATTTGGAGACAGGGACTTTGGGATGTAATTAGGTTTAGATGAGGCCATGAGGGTGGGGCTGTCATGATAGAATTAGTGCCCTTATGTAAAGAGACACAAGAGATTTTGCACACTCTCTCTGCCATATTAGTACACAATGAAAAAGGCAGCTATCTGCAGGAAGAGAGCTCTCACGAAAACCTGACATGCTGGCACACTGACCACAGACATCCATTCTCCACAACTGTGAGAAAACAAATATGATAGTCTGTAGTGTCCATTTTATGGTATTTCATTTTAGTGGCCCATGCTGACTACAATAATCAACTTGCTGCTGCTTTATCTAAGAGAGTATTATAATGTTCCCCAGGAATTTTGCCTCTTCATTCTCCCCTTAGTCCCCATTTATGCTGGAATAACCAGGTTAATCTTTCCAATAGGGAGAAGATATCGAGTTGATAATATACCCCCATTCTCATACCCTTTTTCCTTCTGAGAAATGAGAAGTATCTCAGACCTATGGTTTCTTGTTCTGCATATAAGGAGCTTGAATGTTGCCATTATATCCTCCCAATTAGCAAAAATGCTGAACAGATTGAAAAATCAACAACGCTTCTAGGATCCATAAAGGAGGTGAGGACACAGGGCAAACCACCGCCTGCAGGATTGAAGAGAAAGAGGATCATAGTCAAATTCAGAAAGCCCAAGTTTTTTAAACCACATTCTTCTCAAGCTCTATGGAAGATTCACCAAGATAGACCACATGCTGGGACATAAAATATACCTTAGTCATTTAACCAAGTGGGATTTATTTCAGGTATGAAACACTGGCTCAGAAATCAAAAATCAATTAATGTAATCTATCACATTAGCAGGCTAAAAAAGAAAAATCACGTGATCATATAATAGATGCAGAAAAAATATTAGATAAGATCCAACACCCATTCATTATAAAAATTCTCAGTAAATTAGGAAGAGAAAGGAATTTCTGTGATTTACTAAAGTATATCTACCAATACCAACAGCTAATATCATTCTTAATAGTGAAAAATTTGAAGCTTCCCCACCAACATCAGGTACACAGGCAAGGATGCCCCATCTCACTACTTATTTTTAACTTCTTACTGGAAGTTCTTGCAAATGCAATAAGGCAAAGCAAGGAAATAAAAGGTATATGATGGGGAAGGAAGAGATCAAACTGTTCACAGATGACATGATCATCTATGTAGAAAATAAGAAAGAATTGAAAAAAATTTCCTGGAATTATAAATGATTATAGCAAGTTTGTAGGATACAAAATTAGTTTTTTTTTTATACAAAGCTAATATACAGAAGTCAATCACTTTCCTGTATACTAGCAATAAATAAGTGATATTTGAAATTAAAAACACAAAATAAAAAAAATCTTAAAAAAAGATGAAATTAAAAACACAAAAACATTTCCATTAGCACCTCACAAAATAAAATACTTTGGTGTAATTATAACAAAATATTTATAAGATATAAATGAGGGGAAATACCAAACTCTGATGAATGAAATCAAAGAAGAACTAAATAAGCAGAGATTCCATATTCTTAGGAAAGGAAGACCCACTGGTGGCAGTCAGTTGGGAAGATGTCAGTTTTATAGCTTCAGGATAATACCAATCAAAATCCTAGTTTCTTTCACAGATACCCACAAACTGATTCTAAAGTTGATATGGAGGGGGGAAAGACTCAGAAGAGCCAACACAATATTGATACAGAAGAACAGAATTGGAAGACTAACATCATCCAACTTCAAGACTTACTATAAAGTTGCAGTATTCAAAACAGTGAAGTATGGCAAAGGAATAAACATATAGATCCACAGAAGAGAATAAAGAGCAGAGAAATAGATCCATATACAAATAGTCCACTGAACTTTGACAAAAGACCAAAGACAATTCAATGGAATAATGTCTCCAAGTAGTGCAGGAACAAATGGACATCCACATGCAAAAAATGAGCCTACACAGAGAACGTATGTCCTTCACAAGAAATAACTCAAAATTGATCATGGACCTAAATGTAAAACTGTAAAACTTGTAGAAGATAGCATAGATGAACTTGGGTATGACAGTAGATTTTGGATACAATATCAAAGGTACCATCCATGAAAGAAAGAATTGAAGGCTGGACTAAATTAAAAACTTGTGTTTTGCAAAAGACAATGTCAAGAAAATTGGAAGACAAACAACAGTTGAGGAAAAAAATATTTAGAAACATCACATTTGAGATAAATAGTTGTTATTCAATATGTAAAGAACTATTAAAATTCAAAATTAAGAAAACAAGCCAATTAAAAAATGGGCCAAAGATCTTAACAGACATATCACCAAAGAAGAGGTACGGTTGACAAGTATATGAAGAGAATCCTCCACATCCTATGTCATCAGAGACATGGAAATTGAAACAACACTGCAGCACACCTTTAAAATGACCCAAATCCAGAATGCTGAGAACATCAATGGTGGCAAGGACGTGGAGCAATAATACTCATTCATTGCTGGTGAGAATGCAAAATGGTAAGGCCACTCCAGAAGACAGTTTGGTGGTGTATTACAAAATTACATTGCTATTACTATACCCATCTAGCAGTCTTGCTCCTTGATATTTACCCAAAGGAGCTGAAAGCTTGTGTACCCACAAAAAGCTATACATGGATGCTTATAGCAGCTTTTTATTCACAATTATGGAAATTTTGAAGTAACCGAGATGTTCTCGATAGATGAATGGATAAACTGTGGTACATCCAGATGATGGACTGTTATTTAATGCTAAAAAGAAATGAGCTTTCAAGCCGTGCAAAGACATGGAGGAATTTTAAATGTATAATACTAAGTGAAAGACACCAATCTGAAAAGACACACTACTCTATGGTTTGCAATTATATGATGTTCTAGAAAAAGCAAGACTATGGAGAAAGTAAATAAATCAGGGGTTGGAGCGGGAGGAAGGAGTAGATGGAGAAAAGAGGATTTTAGGGCACAAAAATGCTCTGTATGATACAGATAGATCCCTGTCATTATACATTATACAGTCCGCAGAGTGTACAGTACCAAGAGTGAAACCTGTGGACTTTGGGTGGTTATGATGGGTAAATGCACTTGACCACTCTGGGTGGGGATGCTGATAATGGGAGACATTGTGTCCATGTGGGTAAGGGAGATACAGGAAACCTCCCTTCTTTCCTTTCAATCTTGCTGTGAACCTACACTTACCCTAAACAAACAAATAAATAAATAAAATCTGAAGAAAGAGGTTTTCTGTAGCTAACTCAAATTTGTATTTCTCCAGTCCTTTTTGGAATGAGGCAGGGGAGATTTTCTTGACTACACTCATATACATACACACATAGCTGTATCTGTTTCTCTTTATCCAAGAATGAAAACACTTTGGTTTCATGTTCGTAGAGCCCCACGGTATATTCCTATTTATCCTTCTACCCCATTACTCTGTAATCTAGACCTTGCATGTGAGCCAGGTTAGCCAAATGACTCTTCTATAAAGATGTGAATCATTCTCATTTCTCCTTGCTCACCTAATTCTGTATCTGAGACATTCAAGTGTTTTTCATTCTTCATGACTCAGCCTCAGTCCCACTTTCTTAATGAGGCCTTCCCTGAACCTCTCAGGTTCAAATTTCTCTCAATTTCTGTAGCATTGTGTTGCCTGCTACCCACTAATTCTGCCCTCTAATCCTGTAGAAACTTAGTTCTCGATATTAATAATTTGTGTACATCTCCTTGACCTACTGGAGTGTATTTAATAAAAGGTCAAGGACCATATTGTAAATATTTTATATCCTCACAGAACATCTATCATAGTTCTTTCTATGACAGAGGTGATCAACAAGCACTTGTCACGTGGACCAGATATACATGAATTCACCTCAACTTTGAAATAACAGGGATTAAAATCCCTAATGTGTGTTTATGAACATTTTAATAAAAGACTTAGGTTTTAGCCACAACCTTGCCATTAATTTTCTGTGTTCATCCTTTTTCCACCTGAGGCCATGGGACTAAATAATTGAAAGGGTCTTTCTAGCCCTCGTTATCCGTGGCTAATGGAAATTAGTGTTCACAGATCAATGCAGGTGCCACAAAAGTAACCCAAGGTTTGATGCCACCTGGTAAGTTCAACAAATAAGTGAATTTTCTCCAAGCTTTAATCTCCTCAGATATTCAGATGGACTGGAACTTCTTTCCAGTACAGTCTGTTGGCTGAGGTACAGAGAAAATGCTTGTGTTTATATTTAACTTGTGTATATGACAGGGATATTGAATTTACAATATAGCCTGAAGGTTATAGCTGTGGCTGAATGCTTTGAGAAGGGCAGGTGTGATGCCAGAGGACCTTGGGGAAAGCAGAAAGAACTCCATCATCAAAACCACCTCTTTAATAAGACCATGTGGCCTGTCAGGTTAGGAACACCCATTAGTCAGCTTGATGGGTTGGATACCTGAAGGGACCTTAGGCTCTCCTTGAAGTCCCCTCTGAGAAGGGTCTTTGGAGTGAAACTCCCTTTGGCTTGCAGCCATGGTACATTCCTTTACATGAGATGAAGTAAATGTTTTGAAATACATTTTGAAGTAAATCTCCCCACCCTTATTGGGGCTAGAGAGAGTTTGTACTTCAAAGAGGAATGTGGCATATTTATACCAAAAAGGTACAAGTGGAAAAGCCTTTGATTTGCTTGTTTGCTTTTCTTATATTGCTTACAATGGAGTGGTTTGGGTGGAATGTTAAATTACTTTCAAAAACACAACATAGAAGGGAGACGTTGGAAATTATAACAACAGCGTTTTTCTGTATGGACACTAACCTCTGATGCTCTCCCCAGATCATCAGTTTTTCCAGGCTATCACCAATGTCACCCTAGCACTCTTAACACTTTAAAAAAAAATTATTTGTTTTTTAAATTTCTTTTCAGTGTTCCAGAATTCATTGTTTTAACAAGGCAAGGCCCAATGTATTACTTCTTTTCCCTGACTCTGTGCCCCCAGCTGCAATCCACTCAGGAAACGTAAGTGATTAGGAGAGAAACAGAAAATAAACCACACTTTGGATCTCAGTCCTGGGGGCTCCCGTTCCTTCTTGCCCATGACAAGCATTTTGTGCCCATCACTTTATTTCACAAAACAATGTTGCAGGCACACAAGGCTTTGAAATTCCTTCTCTCTCTCTCTCTCTCTCTCTTTCATATTCTCCAGAGTAAAAAAATCAGTACCAAATCTTTATTAAGCTATTTCATGTTGATTTTTGAAGAATAGCTTAGAACAGAAAGCCCAAGTCAGTAGTTAATTGCATGTTGCAGTCATATTTGACAAATACAATCAAACCATTGCAACTTTGTACACTTCAGGGAGGGGGGAACCTGCTCTGTCTTCTGATGACTGCAGAGACCTCACTCTGGTAGTGAGCAATTAGGGAGCTGGCTGTTGGCTCCAGGGAAGTGAGGGCCAGCTAGAACTTTTTTAATGGCTCGCTAGGAAAAGACAAAATTCATCTCCATTTATCATAATGAAAACCAGGCAGAAGCAAAGCATGAGTGAGCTGTTAGAACAACAAAACTTGTTTTCATATGGTAAAGTTCATTAAGGGCTACTCTGTTTATCCCAGCACTGGCTTCTACATGATCCTACTATTTGTATCATAGGGAGCCCTTGGGAATAATGATCTAGTCCTCCTGCACTGGGCCTGAGATGAGGTAGGGGATTCATCTAGTTTTTGAAGAATTTCCAAATAGGAAATGAGTAGTCACTCAATAAATGATCACTGTTATTACTCTTACTTTGATCAGTTGTACTATGAAGTGCTTTTCAAACTATACAACAATATGCAGGGTAAATTCTGAACAACAACCTCTTGAACAAGATCATGCTTGCCAACATGGGGGCCATGCAGGAGAGAACAGTTCTGAGCTCACAGAAGGGGGACATTGGATTTGTGTTTATTTTTTATAATCAGATAAATAATAATTTATATTATTTATAGTATTTTTATTTATTTATTATAAATAATAACATTCTTTACCAGTTAAAGGGATGATCCCTGCAATAGTTGTGGGATGTTGGCAAAACTAGAATATGAAATGAGTGACATCTTCCTTTCAAAGAAATTTCTGAAGAGGTTAAAGCTATGTTTCCAAAAACAGTAGCAGGAAGCAAATGTCAGAGAGATCTTGGCCTGAACCTTCTTTTCGGTAAGGATTAGTCATCCTCTGACACCTCAAGGGAGACTTCTGGACAATACCGTAGAGGTTAAGATGCCTTCCCAGATATTCAATCTTACCCTGTCCTAATGTTTAGAACCAAAAACAACATTCGCATACCAATAAGTCCCACACACTAGTTTCATTGGCTCTGGGGCAGAGATGACTTGCCCACATTCCATCACCGAGACAGTTCTCTCTCCTTACCAGCGAGCATCCAAGTCTTGGCTGTCCTCTTGTTAGGAAGTTAGACAATACAGTCCACAGATGGCTTGAGGGATTTTGTCCAGTTAAGTGCACACGTATTTTTTGGCTAATATTCTGAGGTTTTCTTCTTTTTCAGAAACTTCAAGGCCTTTTTGTTTTAAGTAGTCTCTAATCTGACACGGTATGTTTAAAAGTCCTGCTTCTTCACTTTAGTGTTTTCCTTACCCCAGAAGATGTTTTTTACTTAGATAAGAACCTTCTAGCAGACTTGGCGGATAGGATCTGTTGTTGCACTGAGCTCATAAGGTTAACCTCATTTGACAATGGCTACTCATCATTAGTGTTTAAAATTAAGTTGTAAACATCAACTTGAAACTTACCAGTTTTTAGAAAGAGCAAGCAAGAGTGTATTAATCTGTCCCAGGACTGTAAGTAATTGAAGGAAAGAGTATAAGCACTTTGGCAGAAGAAAATGCTTTAAAAATACATATTCTTCCTTTCCAGCTTACCCCAATAGAGAAAACATTACTCTTTAGAAATGTCATGTCCCATCTAATCCTTAACAAATAGCATTTTGAAAGCTATAAATATTTACTTATATCCATAACAACATTTTAGACTAACTTTCCATACATGCAAAGATAAGTTCATTTTCTCCATTAACATGAGCACCTAACTTGTGAATTAATATGTATTCTTTAAAGCTAGAAACTTCTAAACACTCCACATTAAGAGGTAAGAAAGAATTTAACTACTAGAAATGTCCCTTACTATAGGAGTTTATCTTGTGAATAAATTATACCTCTCCTGTGTCCAGAAGGACTTTGAATTACCTAGCTAAAACAATTATTTATATCATTAGATTTTTGAAATGGAATAAAAAACAAAGAAAGTCGAAGAAAAGAGGGAAATATACCAGCTTCAGTTTGGTATGCTAGAAACCCAGCATAATACAATTGTTGTATATGAGAATAAAATTTAGCTCTGAGCTTCTTAGTAGCCAAGATGAAAAGGGCAATGCACTATGTTATGCAGTCCTCAGTGTCTGGTAAAATTAATTCTATAAATCTGTCAAGAGAAACAAGTGATTGCTTTCTATAACAGAATTATAAAATATAATTCCATGTGTGGGTCTTTTTACAAGCTATAGTAATAACATTAAGGGAAAGTAACTCTCCAGAGACTGTGAAATGAGAATGCAAAGTTGTTTTTTATATAGCTATTTTTTGACTCTCTCAATCTGACTACATTATATGGAAATGTGTAGGACTTTTCTAAAATAAAATTGAATTCTCATTAGCAGCCTGGTCTTTACATTTGAAACACTTTAATTCATAGGATTTAGTTTAATCCAATGGTTTAAAAATTGCTTTCAAATTTTGTTTCAAAACTTACTAGATTTTTTTAAGATTTTATTTTATTATTATTTTATTTATTTGTCAGGGAGAGAGTACACAAGCAGGAGAAGAGGCAGGCAGAGGGAGTAGTAGGCTCCCCACTGAGCAAATAGCCAGATGCAGGACTCAATACCAGGACCCTGAGATCATGACCCTAGATACCAGGACCCTGAGCTGACAGCAGATGCTCAACCGACTGAGCCACCCAGGAGTCCCAAAAACTTAATAGATCTTTATTTTAAGGATATTCTTTTAATATGTTGTTCAGTTTTTAAAATTATTTATTTGGTTTTGTAAAGAAAAAGTAACCGAGTTGGCAAACATTTGAGGTAAATTTGGAGACATTAGCAAATGCTACAAAAATGGGTGGTGTCACCATTATTAAACAAAGAACCACCAAAAGACAAAAATCCTTACTGTTCCATAAAAGAACGTTTAGTTTTTAGCCCATGAATTTACATTGTTGAGCCTAATGTACATGTTATAATCTAGTGAATTTTCCTCCAGCTAGTGTGTTTATGCTGCTAACTAAAACTTAAAAAATTCAGCTGTGGCCTAGAAACAGGATGTCTTTAGTGTTTACATGCTTGTCAGTTGGTAAGAAACTTCATATGGGGTTAAAAATTCCCTGAAGTTGTTACATTGTGAAATTTAAGTAAAGAGCCAAGGCAAGAAAATACAGCACTTCATCAAAATATAATGCATGCGGTCGGATGAATTCTGTTAAGTTAGGGTGGTGAAAGCATTCCCTTCCTTATTGGAAATGTGGATGTTTGAGGAGAAGAGAATGGAAATTACTTATTTTGGGCTTGAGGTTTTACCCTGATTGTATAAAAAGACTTCAGAAGCTAGGAAGTAATCTTAAATACTCTATCTCAGACGTGCAGTGTTCTTTATATTTTTCAAGGTGCTTTAGAATTTCCTTTCTTGCATATGTCTTACAGGCTGTCCTACATTTCATATTCAGAATATTTGAGCTTCATATTTCTCTTACTTCAGAAGACAAGGAACTTGTATATTTTCTTTAAAATACGTTTGGAAATTTTAAAACTGTTTTCTTGTATATTATGTGTCTGGATTGGGAATTAGCAAGAATAGGCAAAATCGGGAGAAAGAGAAAAGAATGTTAAGAGAGAGGGGAGAAAGGCAGTGTATGGACCCATGCTTGTCCTGTTTTTATTTTGAAAAGTAAAAGCATCGTCTCTTACCTGACTGAGTTACTGCCATGTTTTCTTGCCTATTACCAAAGATTTGTTTCCCACATAGCAGTCTGAATGATCATTTTTAAAATTTATTTATTTAAATGTTTTATTTGACACAGAGTGAGAGCGCGAGCGAGGTGGGGGAAAGACAGAGGGAGAAGCAGATTCTCTGCTGAGCAGGTACCCTAACGTGGGACTCGATCACAGGACGCAGAGATCATGACCTGAGCTGAAGGCAGATGCTTAACCCTATTCATTTATTTTAAAGATTTATTGATTTTATTTTATGCAGAGAGAAAGCACATGCAAGTGGGGGTCAGGCCAGAGGGAGAGAGAGAGACAGAATTCCAAGCAAGCTGGGACACAGGCCAGTCCCAGGACCCAGGGACCAGGATCTAAGCCGAAATCAAGAGCTGGATGGTTAACCAACTGAGCCACCCAGGCGCCCGTGAACTATCATCTTAAAATGTGTATTAGATATTGTTTAAAATTCTTTAAAGGTTTCCTCTTGCACTTAGAATAAACTTTACCATAGCCTATGAGCTGTTGGTCTTTCTCTAGCTTTTCAAAGATCTCTCTTTAGTCTCTGCTCTGCTTTTAAAACATGTCAAGACTTTTTCCACTTGACTTTCTTTCGCCAGGAAAGGGTCCTTTCACTTGACTCTCTTTTGCCTGGAATGTTCTCCCTCCCATTCTGCTCATGCCTGGCTGCTCAACATTTAGGTCTCAGCTGCAAAATACCCGAGCCGAGGGATCTTCTTTGACTAATTTACCTAATTGAGTCCTGCTTCCATCCCCAGCCCAGCCAGATCTTACAGTGTTGTGTGTTCATTTATTTCTTTATAGATTCCACACAGTCTGAAATTAATTTCATTGATGATTTAAATACTTTAGACTTGTCCCCTTTGATGAGGCTGTAAGTATCTAGAAAGCAGGGTCTTTGGTTTTAGGTATTCTCATCAACTATCACAGTGTTTGGCACCAGTTCAGTACAAAATAAATATTTGCTGAATAAGTGAATGAGTGAAATGAAGAATTTGGGTATGACTGGAGCACTGAGACTGTGTGTATTTTCTTGAACAGAAATGTGGTAAATTATAAAAACATCTAGAAGTTCTTCTAGGGGAGCGTGGGTGGTTCCGTCGATTAAGCATCTGACCCTTGATTTTGGCTCAGGTCATGATCTCAGGGTCATGGGATCCAACCCTGCATCGGGCTCCCTGCCCAGCATGGAGTCTGTTTGTCCTCTCCCTCCACTCCCCTCCCTCTACCCCCACAGTGCTCTCTCTTTCAAAAAATAAGTAAACTCTTAAAAAAAAAAAAAAAAAGAGATACAATCTTCTAGAACCTTTTTGGGAAAAAAATTTGCATAATGGCAGGTAAGGAAGTTATGCTAGAAGGTGAGTTGAGGCTAAATCCTGGAGGTTTTGAATGTCGTAGTACATAGTTTCTGGAATCTCTTTTGTGGTCAATGGATAGCTACTGAAGGTTTCTAAATCATCCATGTGTCCTTGTGAAATGTTTCTTTATTACTTGCTATGGAAAACTACTAGGGCGTCAGAAGAATTTCATTCACTCACCAGTGGACAGAGTAACTTGGGAATGTCAGCAGGGTGTTGATTTAATCAGCATTCACTTCTTTTTCCGTGCAGTTTGACTGCCACGTACAGTCCTGCTTCTGGTTTGGCAGGAGAAAATGTTCGCCTTAGTTCTTCACAGCCTGAGATGAAATCACCCAGTACTTCTTGAAGGCATTTCTGGCCAGTATTTCTCATATGTCGGTGGTTCGGTTGGCTCCCTTCAAAATTTGATACCGTCTTGTCAAATCATTCCCCTTTTCTCAGTTGCTCTTTATTTTGCAATGTATTTTTCTAATGTATAGAGTTACCCTCTCCTGTGGTTTATCTTATTTTGGTCTTTTTTTTTTTTTTTTTTTTTTAGGATTTATTTATTTATTTGACAGAGAGAGAGAGGACACAAGTATGCAGAGAGGCAGGCAGAGAGAGGGGGGAAGCAGGCTCCCCGCCGAGCAGAGAACTCGAGCAGATGTGGGCTCGATCCCAGGACCCTGAGAGCATGACCTGAACTGAAAGCAGAGGCTTAACCCACTGAGCCACCCAGGCGCCCCTATTTTAATTTGGTCTTAAAGGAAGTCCAGTGAGGAGCCTTCCAGGACAGTTTGCTTTTTGTTTGTGTCAATGAAGTGGTGGGTTAGCTGAAAACTAGTACTTACAAGGCCTTATAATAATCTCCATCCCAAAATATGGCATTATATGCAGCATACACGTATTTACCCCTTTTCCTACCACTTCAAATGTATATATCTGATTTCTCAAATAGAGTACAAAGATATCAAGATTCTAGTTAAGATAATGGCTTCTTTTATAGACATTGGCAGCCAGTTCCAGTTTCCTGAACTGGTTTACAATGATTTAAAAACCATGGCCAGTTCATGAATAAGTTTTATGGTTTAACTTTAAGCATTGAATCTTATTATTTATACTGAGGAAGATGATATGATGCTCAATACTGGGTTATAAATGGGGAAAACAAAGAAAATGAATGGGGAAAACATCAAATGTGCCAAAACAAAACAAAACAGAACAAACAACTATGATAAAATTTAAGAAAAGGAACTAACTTGTCAGTGGTGGCTGGCAATTTTCAGAGCTATGAAACACTCTTTGTTGGTAACCATTATTGCAAGATCTCAGTGTGAGTGGTGACTTTGGAGATGTTGTTATTAAACTGACTATCCTTTTCAGCCAGTAGAGCTTATGAAGCACACTCACATGTAATATACTTTTTGATTTGTGTGTAAAAGATTTATTTGTTAGAATTTCTTTTTTCCTCTTTTTTCCCCAGACATATCATAGACATAATCCATATGTAAAGTAGGTGGAAAACAAACAAGAAAAAGAAGTCCTGTGGTCCCTATTCTCAGAGAACTCTACTAGAAAAAAACGGATATACTCAGGGAGGTAAAATATACAGCAGAGTATGATAAGTGCTCATAGAGGAATAAGGATAAGATGGTATGGCTGTACATGACTGTGGCTATCATGCTGAGAAAAGATCCCTTAGAGAGGCAGGATTTAGGGTTGGCTTTATGGGATATGTTAGATTTCAATAAGACAAGACCAAAGGACAGAGGCTGTTAGACCGGTGGAACAGCCTAAGCAAAAGACGAAGGTAGGAAAGTGAAAAAATAAATTTATGTTCTGTCAATTTTAATTAACCAGAGTATATCAGAGTGTATTAGTAACTCCCCTGGACACATAGATTACACCATCATCTTTTTCCCCCTTTTTTAAAATTACTTGCATAGGTGGAATTTAGTGATTCATCATTTGCCTATAATATCCAGGACTCGTTATGTCAGGTGCCCTCTTTAATGCTTTCACCCAATTATCCCTTCCCCCCACCCATTTCCCCTCCAGCAACCTTCAGTTTTTTCCTAGAGTTCACTGTCTCTGGTGGTTTGCCTTCCTCTCCAGTTTTCATGTTATTTTATTTTCTCCTTCCCTTCCCCTATGTTCATCTGTTTTACTTCTTAAGTTCCACATGGGTGAAATTATATAGTATTTGTCTTTCTCTGACTGACTTATTTCACTTAGCACAATACCCTCTAGTTTCATCTATATTGTTGCAAATGTCAAGATTTCATTCCTTTTGATGGCTGAGTAATATTCCTGTGTGTATGTGTGTGTGTGTGTGTGTGTGTGCGCGCGCACGCGCGCGTATGTGTGTATGTGTATACCACATGTTCTTTTTCCATTCATCTTATACCATCATTATTTACATCTTTGAAATGGATGGATCAAATTGTATTCTGTTGTTTATTTTTAAGGATTTTAGTGATTTCTGAAGCACATTTATATATATTACACAATTAAAACCTTCTGAAATCCTATATAGTAGATAGTAGTGTGGGGGTTTTATGAGCATTTTTTCCCTTTAAGGATAACTGAGTCAGGGGCACCTGGGTGGCTCATTGGGTTAAGCCTCTGCCTTCGGCTCAGTTCATGATCTCAGGGTCCTGGGATCAAGCCCCACATCGGGTCTCTGCTCAGCGGGAAGCCTGCTTATCCCTCTCTCTGCCTACTTGTGATCTTTGTCAAATAAATAAAAATCTTTAAAAAAAAGGATAACTGAGTCATAAATTTTTAAATGATTTTTTCAGGTTTATTTGGTAAGTGTAGACACATATCTAATTTAGAACCTATTGTTTTTCTTCTATACCTATATACTCAACACTATAGATGTCCACACAGTTCATATTTAGTGAATAAGAAGTTGAAAATGGAAATTAAGAAAGAAACCACATCCAAAATTCATGATTTTAACAGCCAAAATCATTCTGGGAGCATAGAATTGAGGACAAAGGTAAAAATGGCAGGGGCAGTTGACAAGGCAAAAACTTAATGGAAGGAAGGCCAGTAGCTAAGGGTATACAAATTCAAAGGGAAGGTTTTACTATTATTAAACAAAGTTAAGGATTTCAGGTCTTAAAATAGGGCAGTATGGTAAGGGTTAAGATTATTTATATAACACAAAATGGCAATAACTGGGGTCTTGGGCACTCAGTACTTCTATTCCTTATTAATACCTGACTGGCAAGACTGTCAAAAACAGACTCCGTTGAATCAGATATGCTGGTCCCTGATTTTATGTTTACTTCTTAATGACAATGAGTTTTCATGTCTTCATACTGCAAAATAGATCAAACATAATTTGGAATTTACCATGAGAAAGATTGCCAATATGAATATTCACTTTTCTGATATGGAGCAAAGAGAACTGTCTGTATACATTCTCTATGTCTAAAGCATAGAGAAAAATATCTTAAATCGAGTAAATTCAATTCTATTTTGTTAAAGAATGCATCGCTGCCTTACACAGAGTACAATGTATTGTGTGGTTTAGGAGAAGATTTTGTACTGTCTGTAGTGGTTACTAAAATTTCTTCCTTTTGTGTTGATGAGAATCAAAGTTGTAAGGCTGGAATCAGGTATTTCAAAGGAATGTGGTAAAGCATTTTATGTGCCGTATTCAGCATTTCTTACACATTGGAACAGTTTACTCCTTTTAATTTTGTATTCTTGGGCACCTGGGTGGCTCAGTGGGTTAAAGCCTCTGCCTTCGGCTCAGGTCATGATCTTGGAGTCCTGGGATGGAGTCCCACATCGGGCTCTCTGTTCAGCAGGGAGCCTGCTTCCCCCTCTCTCTCTCTGCCTGCTTCTCTGCCTACTTGGGATGTCTCTCTCTCTATCTGTCAAATAGATAAATAAAACATTTTTAAAAATCATAATTCTGTAATCTTCACATTCTAAAGCCCAGTAAATTTGGTGGAGTGGGAGGTAGACTCATTCCTGTCCTTTGGAAATGCATAGGTTTGTTTATGCCCCATTTTCAAGATTAAAGGCCAAAGGAACAAAGAGAAAAGAGAAAATAAAAGATAAAAATGTCAAAAACATGAATTAGAGATGACACAGCATTGGCAGATTTTTATTGTGACCATGAAGCAAACAGAAGTACAAAGATTCAGTTTGCCAGAAAGGCAGGTGGCTCAGGTCCCAGTGGGTAAAGAATGAACTTGGAGTAGAGCACATATAGCTATTTTCATCAAAGCCTGAATAGCCACATATCATTTTAGGAACCCTGTTCGTTAACCTCCCACTTTATAGTATAGAGATTGCGTACAGCGAATATGAACTGGAAGCTGGCCCTGCCGCTTTAGCCGTTATCCCTTGGACTGGTACTGAGCCGGGTTAGAAATATTTGCCTTCATGTGGTCCTCTTCTTTTCTCCATAGCTTAACCAGTTGGAAAAGGCAGTGGAAGCAGCCCACACATTTTTCATGGCCAACCCCGAGCACATGGAAATGCAGCAGAACATTGAGAATTACAGAACAATGGCCGGCGTGGAAGCACTCCAGCTTGTAGATCTGGAAGCCAAACCACATCTAGTGAGTGCCGGGGACCCTTGCCCTAATCAGGAAGAGCTAGGTGTTCCTGAGTTTCACTGGACTCCAAGCAGATTCCTGTGAATGGGTGTCTCAGGTTGATTCTCGATTCCTAATACGGTAATGGTTTTATTTTTTAGAGTTCTCAGATGAAATATTGTTATTACTGGGGTTGAAAAAATTGAGAGAAGGTGAAAATGCCCTTAAAAAATAGTATGATATAGTGAAAAGTAGAACATGATATAAACATCTATCACCCCCTCTAAACCTCAGTGCCACCTCCAACCTTTAATTTTACACATGGGAGTTGAAGCCAGTACGAACTACTCAGGTCACACTGTGATTTCCCAGCTCCCTGCCCATTGGTTTTCTATTGTAGCTGTACTTTTCAAATTCTGGTATTTTAAAGCTATATAATTTTTCACTTAAATGAAAGCTTACTTGAAATCACAATAAGTTGGGAAGGCTTTTTTTTTTTTTTTTTTTCAATTGGAGATGTCACCATTCTTGACATGTGACTTCCAAGATGGATGAAGAACAGGATAAGAGATTTTCAACTGAAGCATTATTATTATTATTATTAAATTGGGCCAAGCCTGGAAATTGGGTGTGTCATGGTCGCCCACATCAATCTACTGAATGTTGTTGCATGCCCATACCTATATTCAGATGGGGTTACAAAATGGTGTCTTGCATGTTTGTGCTCAGGAAGAATATGAAATTGACTGGTGCCACAGCATTCACCTTGCTCAATAACACCATTCTTATTTATAATTTCCTGAAACCAGGGAAGTTACTTTTTGTCTCCCAGTAAAACCCTCCATTATTCTTCCATAGCCCAAGAACCCAGTGTCCCCCTGCCCAAATGATCCTGATTGACCATGAATCCTGTTATTCAAGTGCTCCACAGGTGCTCTTTGGAAAAAATAAATACGTGTGTGTGTGTGTGTGTGTGTGTGTGTGTGTGTGTAATTTTTTTTTCTGCTTCTTTGCAGGAGAGTTACAGTGCAGGAGTTAAACATTATGAGGCTGATGACTTTGAGCTTGCTATCAAGTACTTTGAGCAAGCTTTAAGAGAATATTTCAGTGAAGATATGGAGTGCAGAGCCCTGTGCGAGGGGCCTCAGAGATTTGAAGAGTACGAGTACTTAGGGTACAAAGCTGGTCTCTATGAAGCCATTGCAGGTAAAGCTTATTTTTTTCCCTTATTTACTTCCTGATTATAGAAAATGCAGTCTGTAAAACTACTCAATCAATATGGAAGTATAAATTGTAAAAAATGAAAGATAGAGTAACCTATCCTATCTCCTATAAATAAATCTACCTAGTTTAAATTTTGGTGGGGCACCTGGGTGGCTCAGTCGTTAAGCCTCTGCCTTCGGCTCAGGTCATGATCCCAGAGTCCTGGGATCGAGCCCCGCATCAGGCTCTCTCCTCAGCAGGAAGCCTGCTTCTCCCTCTCCCACTCCCCCTGCTTGTGTTCCCTATCTGGCTGTGTCTCTCTCTGTCAAATAATAAATAAAATATTAAAAAAAAAAATTTTGGTGACTGTGCTCCCAAACTTGTTTAGATGCATATGTAAATGTTTCTGTATTTATTTATAATTATTATTATTTTTTAAAAAAATGAGACAATACTGTGAATACTGATTTTGAGCATATTTTTGTTTTCGTTTTATTTTATGCTTAACAATATAGTGTGGACTTCTTCTCATGTAAGTAGTACATGTGGATCTACCTTATAGTATTGAATGGTTGTGCAATATTCCAATATATGTGGAAAACATAATTAATTTGACCAGTCCCCTTACTGACGAATATTGGGAAGTTATAGGTTTTCATTATTACAAACAATGTAGTAGTGAATGCTTTTGTATAGTTTTCTTCAGTTACTTAAAAGAAGTTTTTATTATCTATGAGAATGTAATATATTACAAAGCAGCATGTAAAATAGTAGGTAATGTGAATTATACATTTATTGCAGAGATTAGCTAGTTAACCATTTATGATGGGAAGCATTTGAAAAACATACAAAAATAAATTCTATTTATGTTAATAATATAGGTGTGAAAATAAAACTGTTAGAAGAAAATGCAAGAGGGGCGGCTGTGTGGCTCAGTTGGTAAAGCATCTGACTTGTGATTTTGGCTCAGAGCATGGTCTCAGCAGGGAATCTGCTTGAGGATTCTCTCCCTCCCTCTGCCCTTCTCCCTACCCATGCATGCACTTGTGTTCATGCTTTCTCTCTGTCTTTAAAATAAATGAATAAATCTTTAAAAAAAGAAGCAAATGCAAGAGAATATGTGTATAATGGGAGGAGAGGAAAACCAGTTCTTAGCATGACAAAAGAGAAGATATATGAAGACAAAGATAGACTTTACATAAGATTTTAAATACAAAAGATACAATAAATCAAGCCGAATTACAAATGACAAGTGGAAAAGTTGCAAAATATTTATAGACAAACAGTTAATATCTATAATATTTAAGCAGAACCTGTAAATTATTGTTATTAGTAATAATTTATTTCTGATTTATGGATAGTCATAATAATGAGCAACATTTACATAGCAGTTACAGTATGCAAAGCATTTTATATATTTATGTATCTTTTAATCCTCTAAACAACTTCTGGTAGGTAGATGGTAGTGGTATCTACCATCTTCTCCCTTTTTTAAATGAGGAACTTATACCTCAGAACAATGGGATTAAGGTGAAGCTGGGAATCAAATCTAGGCTTTTCTCAGTCTAGGGCACATATTTTAAGGTCTACATAAATGAAAAATGGACAAAGGATAACCTATTCAGTAATGAATGTTTAACAAATATCTGTTGAGGACATATTGTGTTCTAAGTTATAAATATGTATTTTAAAAAACAATGTTCAGCTTCACCTATACATGTAGAAAGGCAAATTAAGGAAGTGAGTTTGCTCTTCCCAAATGCCGGTGTTTTTGGTCTCCATGAAAAGCACCCCTCACCTAGCAGTTCAAACCAAGTCCCCAAAAGTTATTTCCCTTAATTCCTTATTTAGATTCCTCCTAATACCTATTCTCCTCTATTTGTTACCAAACTCTGATAGGTGGGTACTTCCTAAAAGCGTGGGAGATTCCCTGGTTCTCTCCATCCCTTTTGCTACCACCCTGATTCATATCCACAGTATATTTTAACAAAGGCACTGTGATAGCCTCCTTGCTGGTCCTTGTGTCCTGACGAGGTTTTACTCTAGGCAGACAGAATGGTCTAAAAAAAAAAAAAAGAGGAAAATATGTTCACAGAACCTCCCACCACCATCCCCAGCCAAAGCCTTCCATTGCACTTGGACTAAAACCCAAGACCTTTAATAAAGACATTCATGATTGTGCACTTGTGTATAATTTCATCCGCTCTCTTTCTGTCTCTTTGATCCACTCCTGTGGCATTTCCTGGAAATGCCATGTTCATTTCCACTCACAGACTTTGAATGTTGTTGTTTTCCTCTATCACTTGCTTAATGTCTTATCTTGTTAAGTGCTTAATCCTCAGCCCCTTAGTATATTGACTGGCCAACAGTAGGTCCTTAGTAAATATTCATTAAATGAATGAGTGGAAGGAAAAAAAGAATAGAAGAGAAGAGAAGAGAAGAGAAGAAAGGAAGGAAGGAAGGAAGGAAGGAAGGAAGGAAGGAAGGAAGGAAGGAAGG